>NC_137969.1:181489063-181994063 GCF_963924665.1 Micromys minutus | reverse complement strand
TGCTGGGGTATTCTTACACTGCATTTATACACATCCTGTGGTGCTCAGATAGAGGTCAGAGGACAACAGTCGTCAGTCCTCTCCTCTCACCAATGTGGGTCCCAGGTATTGAATTAGGTCACAGGCTTGATGGCAGGTGTACCCACTGAGCCATCTTGTCCTAGAATCTGATATTTTTAGATAGTCCTTTGAGGGGAAAAAAGAAAGCCAGGAAGAAAGTGATCTCTTCCAGATAATCAGTTTACATAAGACCATTACCTAGCTTCCTTCCCACCCACATGAAAACGAGAACTGTGAAATTAAGTGATTGTCGCATCACAGAGCCTGTGTTAATATGTTTGTTCTAATAGAAAATGTTTTCATTTCAAAACAACAGAATGGCTAAGCTCAGCATTCAAAACCTGCAGGCAGAATTGTGAGTTTGAGGCCAGATTGGGCTACATGAGAGGGAAAAAGGTAATGAAAAATAAACAATAATAATAAATTTAGTCAAATAATTTGACAAATGTTAACTGCTAGTTAGGATGCATAGCAGGCATGCTGTTGGGATTCTGTAAACCCCACCCCTTAATTACCCAGCAGTAGCCAGGTATACTCTGCCCCAGTGACCTGAAACTATAAAAGGGGCTGCTTGCCCCTCCTCTCTTTTGGCCTCTCTTGCCTTCTGGCTCTCTTGCTCTCCCAACCCTATCCCTCCTCTTCCCCTTCCCTTCCCCCCTCTCTCTCCACGTGCTCATGGCCGCCTCTACTCCTCTACTTCCCTCTCTTTCTCTCTCTCTCCCTCTGCCTCTACCACTCTCTTAACTCTCCCATGACTTGAATAAACTCTATTCTGTACTATACCATTGTGTGGCTGGTCCCTTGGGGGGAAGGGATTCCCAACATGGACCCCCCAGAGGCATCTCCCTTACCCCCAGGCCTTGACGCACCTCCATGGGCCATATGTCCCCCACTCTCTTCATCCTTCCCCTAACACATGCATCATAAACAATAAATTGAATTGGTTTCTCCAATATGTGGATTTTGAAAACATTTTGGATTTATCAATGATAAAATATCACATTACATTCAATTTACCGTGTAATATTTTATGTTGACTTTTATACATTTCATATGAAATGTTTCATGTGTAATTTTGTGTCAGTTTAAAAGTTTTCCCTTCATTTAAGGGGAAGAGGAGTAAAGAGTTGAGGGTGGGGTGGGGGGTCCTCACACCTCAGCAGGGTGAGAATGTTTCAGCCCACCACAGCCGAGGCATCAGGGACTTAAACCTTCAAGGCTAAAGGGAATTTTGAGCTCAAGTGACATTATTTATAATGCTAAAGCCTTCAGTATTAAAAATCAATACTAAGATCTTGCCAAGGATTTCCCAGCTTCCTGTTCATGGAGAAGAAAAATCACAGTCCTTAAACCATTCTTTCGATGGGACAATCACCCCCATGCAGAATTAGTGTAAACCACAAAATACCCTGGAACTGGAGGCGTTGTGATATAAGGTTTCATATTCTAAAGCAGGCTTTCTATCTGTGGAGACCGAGGGAAGGCTTGAGTGTTGTGGATTCTGTGTAATGCGGGATCAATAACCTATGTTCTGCTGGGATGGTGATGAGGCATTAGGGGATGCTCTGTTGATCTCTCAGAAACACTGCAAACGTCAATACAAGGACTGACACAACTTTGTCTTGAAGAGCACCAGACGGATTGGTTACATTATGTTAATAAGAAAGACCTAGAGTCTTCACTGATGTTTACGATTTTAATATTTCTGAAGGCCATCACAGTGGCCTGGGTATGTGTTGAGAATCATTTTTTAAAATTTTTTGGTTTCTTTTTCTAAAAGAAAACAGATAAATACTTTAAATAAATCCTATTTTAACACACAAAGTTGAGGGCAACTACACTGCAGTGCGTTGGACTCTCCCTTTCAAAAGCAGCAAAACAGGAAACAGGCCGTTATCTGAGGTCTTTGAGTTGGTGACCAGTGGCCAAGATGGCACTTCATGTCCCATCTGTCCCATCTCATCTATTGCTGCTTTGTTTGTTTGTTTTCCTTTTTATAATCTGTTTTGTTTTTTTATGTTATGTGCATTGGTGTTTTGCCTGCATCCGTGTCTGTGAAGGCATCAGATCCCCTGGAACTGGAGTTACAGGCAGTCGTGTGGTGCCATGTGGGTGCTGGGAATTGAATCCAGATGCTCTGCAAGAGCAGCCAGTGCTCTCAGTTGCTGAGCATCTCTCCAGCACCTGCTTCTTTTCTGCGGTTTGTTTTTAATCCTGCAAAGAACTATACAGTCCAAGCAAAAGTTTAAAAATAGCCTAAATTCACTTGGTATGGGCTACTCGTACTGTGAACAAGGCAGGCCCCTTGCCACAAAAGGTTCTATTTAAGAAACCTTAACTAGCCTGTAACAAAGATGAAAAGTCAGTTAACTTTCCCAAAGCTGATGGTAATTTTGAAGTGCTTAAGCTCGGAGCTGCATACTCCATGGCCAAGATGTAATGAATCCTGAAAGTTTCGTCTCCCTTGGAAACCAGCTTCCAGAGTCTTTTGCCATGTTTTCTGAGACAGGCTCACACTTAGCTTACAGTTGGCCTCTACTCTTTATTTCTGAGTCTGTCCTTGAACATCTGTTTGTCCTGCCTTCACCTCGAAATCTGGGATTACATTCGCGCACCCCAACACAGGATTTGTGGAGTCCTGGGGATTAGACCTGGGGCTCCACATACTAGGCAAATGCTTTATCAGCTGAGCTATATCCAGCCCTATTTTCCTTTTTAAAGTAAAATCTGAACTAACTATATAAAAAATGGTTAGTTTAATTAGCATAATAAATTATCCCAATATTTAACTTTTAAGTACCTGCTTAGGATTTCACTGTTTCTTTTGGTTTTTACCTGGGAGTGGCTTTGCCCCTAGCCTAGGCCCTCCTGCAGCTACAGACTAACAGTTCGCTGGAGCTGCCATCCTCTGGAGGCTGCAGGAGCTGCGTCCATGCTAACTAGTTTGGATGCCTCAGTTCCCCCTCCTCTTATCCAGACCCTCCTTTTGGGCTACCAGAATGCCCTCACAGAATAAACTGGCGTTCTGCATCGTTGAGTAATTACAGGGGAAGCCTAAGAAAGAAGACAATCTTTAATATCTTAATCTTTAGTACTGGAAATAACAGCATCCGTTCTCTGTTCTTCAAGTCCAACCCTATTGAACGTAAAAACCTATACAATACCCTGGGGCATAAATAGCAGGATATAGGGATAATGTAAAGTTATTTGCAAGACTGACTACTATACTAAAATAAGCAGATAAAAATAACATTTACACATTAAATCTTTACCTAATGTTCAATAAAATACAGGGCTGGGGTACAACTCAGTTATAAAACAGCGACCTAAGCTATATGTATATAGATGTATAATATTTTATATGTGGATGTACAGATGAAGCATGAACAATTCATTGAGCCTTATAACTTTGGAAACTTTTCTCCACTGGGAGGTACCTGAATGATAAATACCATAGACATGCAGAATCTCTGGGGTTCAATAGACTGAAAAAAAAAAAAAAAAAGCTAACAAAATTTCTGCAAATTAAGGAGGTGACCCAACTGAACACAAGTGTGAGGGGGTAGGCTGTTGTCCAGTGGTTAGGAGGACTTGCTCTTACAGGACAGGCTTTGATTCCTGACACACATGAAGGAGCTCACAAATCCATTTAGTTCTTAACCAAAATGAGCTTGGTCAAATTCACAGGTCGAGAATGGAGTCTGTGAGATTTCTGAGTGCCTGGGAGAAAACTCCAAAGAAACAGACCAGCGTCTTACAGCCTCGGTTTCTTTAGAACATGGAATTGGTTTGGACGTGTGTTTACAAACTCCTCTCGGTGCGGCAGACAGGAGTGAGCTGACCTCAACTGTTATTTATATGCCCCTGGAACCAAGTGCAGCCTGTCCTTGTGCTCAGGTGACTTTAGCCCTCAGATTATCAATTGTCTGATGCTGTGAATGGACTTGGCTGCTGCATGAGACTTTAGTCCAGTGGTTCTCAGCCGTTTTAATGTTTTGACCCTTTAATACAGTTCCTGTTGGTGAGTCCTGTTAGCGTTTTGTCTAGACTCCACCCCACAGCTACCTGGCAACAGCCAGGTGTGCCTAACTCACTATAAAAGGGGCTGCTTGCCCCTCTCCCTCTCTCCTTCTTGCACTCACTCTGTCCTCTTGCCCACTCCCCCTCTTTTCCCATTCCCCTCACACACAGCCTCCTCCCTCTGCCTTTCTCTGTCTCTACTACCTCTCAACTCCCCTCTCCATGCCCTGAGTAAACTCTATACTATGTGGTCATGTGGCTGGTCCCTCAAGAGGAAGGGATGCCTCAGCATGGGCCCGGGAAGGTACCACCTTACCCCACACACACCTGACCATACATCCCAAACATTTCTTCTTTCCTTATCGTTTTATAAAACACAACATTTGGTTGTGAGAAGGGGGATTGAAAGGATATTAGAGACAGAGAAAGGCAGAGAGAGAGTAGAGGAGCTGAGGCCAGCCATGAGCATCTGGAGAGAGGCGGGGAGGGGAAGGAGGGAGACAGGGAGCAGGAGGAGAGAACAAACCTAGAGCAAGAAGGCAGGAGAGAGAGCAGGGTCTGAACAGCCCCTTTTACAGTGAGTCAGGAACACTTGGCTGTTGCCAGGTAACTATAGGGTGCAGACTAGACAAAACGCTAACAACCCCAACCTTAAAATTATTTTTGTTGCTACTTCATAACTGTAATTTCGCTAGTTGTGAATCATAGTGAAAATATGTGTGTTTTCTGGTGGTCTTGGACAACCCCTGTGTTAAGAGTCTTTCAAATTCCCAAAGGATTCATGACCCACAAGTTGAAAACAACTACTTTAGTTCAACTCATTTTTAGGATCCACTCCCTAAGCAAACAGAGACCTACCTACCTCTGCGCCCTGAGTGCTTCGTTAAAGGCATATGCCACCACTCCCAGCTATAAATATGGTTTTGCTTGGTTCTTTAAGAATTAAGTCTAGTCTGTATCCTGCCATTAATAGTATCCTGTAATCTTACCATATCAATACCGTATTCTTCAAAATAGAAGATAAAGAGCTACTATTTGGTATAAATAGGATATAATCATTCTGTTCTATGTGTGGTATTTTGTAGCTTGATTTTATGCACAATTGTTTGATATTTATTTAAGGGGGGAAAGTAAAACATGTTCCATCATTAATCAAATGAAGAAACCCAACACAAGCTTCTTCAGGCCATCTACAAGGCCTAGTCCTTCCTAGTCCAGGACAATCATAGCATTGACTCCTGAAAGCATTAATTCTATCCTTGTCTGAAATAGATGGTGTTAATTTGTGATGCCTCTTTTTCCTGGATTTCTTTTTTTCTTTCTTTCTTTTATTTTAGACATTTTTTAAAGATTTATTTACTTTATGTATGTGAGTACACTGTTGCTGTCCCCAGACACACCAGAAGAGGGCATCAAATTCCGTTCCAACAGATGGTTGTGAGCCAGCATGTGGTTGCTGGGAATTGATCACAGGATCTTTGGAAGAGCAGTCAGTGCTCTTAACTGCTGAGCCATCTCTCCAGCCCTTTTCCTGGATTTCTTGACACTTCATTTTGTTGTTCTCTGTGTCCAGCTATTTTCTGATATATGATTAAGTGAACATAATTGCTCTTCCAGCCATAATGGTCAGCTCTTTCAACATGAATCAGGGATGCTGATGTGTTGTTTCAGTTCTAGGCATTGAACCCAAGGACTGCTTATGCTAGACAGGTGCCCTACCACTGAACTACATATAGCCCCATCCCTTTTCACTAACAATTTTATTACATTTACACAATTATGAGAAGGGAGCACATGAATTCTACAGTGTATATGTGGAGGCCTCAGGACACTTTGTTGGACAAAGGTTCTTGTCATTCACCATGTCAGTCCCTGGGACAAACTCAGGTCACCAAGGCTTGGCAACAAGAGCCTTACATGATGACCTACTGTGGGTTTTGAAGGGCCAAAGTTGGAAATGTGAGAGGTCGAGTTTGGTCGAAGCCCCGAAGAAAGGTAAATGTCAACGGGCAGGTGCTTTCTGAACTCCCAATTGCAAATCAGGAAAGCCCCATGGGAGAGAGTGACATTGACTCTAGCCAAATCAGCCACTCCCTAAGTCCCTCCTCTGCACACACACACACACACACACACACACACACACACACGTAGCATTAGAAAACAACTACAGCCAATCTTAAAGGCAAACATTTGGGAATCCGGTTGGATCCCGGCTGTTTAAAAAGAACAGAACAAAGGAGAGATGGGCGCAAAAAATAAAGACACACGTTGAAACCTCCTTGGCCCTGGCTCCTTTGTGGTCCTGATTCCTTCGTCCTCTGTTAACGATTTATCCCAGAGCCTTATCGCAGGCTCTGCACTTTTCTAACAGTCAGGCAGGGGTTTATGGCCCTGGATAGCAGGACTATAATCTGAGCACTGGGCTGAGTCTTCACCCTCCAGAGTTCAAACAGGCCTGGCAGCACCCCACTGGGATTCGTTCCCACACCTCCCAGCCTGAACTCCTGTGGGCCAGGCAGAGCACACCAGAAGCAGCCTTTCCTGGGACCAGCAGAGTGAGGAGCTACCTTCCCTGGAGGAGCAGAATGGGCACCCCCAGACCGACAAGTACAACAACCTACCAGCTCACGCTTATTTTGAGACCATACTTCTCTTAGCTGCTTAGGCTGACTTTGAGCTTTCAATCCTGCCTCAGCCTTCCAAATCCCACTAAGATTATTGTTTTGTGTTGTTGTTCATAAGCTAGAATGTGCTTTGGGATGAAGAATAAATAAGAGGTGTGAGTCTGGTTTTCAGAGATACATTTGAAGCATGTGCTATTCTTTATACTAGTCATTAGAACGAACATGACAGTCAAGCTTAGTGGCTTATCCCTATAGTCTTAGCACTCAAATGGCCGAGGCAAGAAGGATCACCAGCCTGAATGAGCTACATGGTGAGTCCCAGACCAGTCAGATCTACAGAAAACCATCTCAAAGTGGAAAAGGGAGGGGAAGGGATGAGAAAGAAGGCAATCGGGGAGGGAAGGAAAGAAGGAAGAAAATACTGTTCCTTTCTCTGAAAGGCATTTTATATGGGTTGTGTATGAGCAAAGCAGGATGTCAGAATGAAAGAAAACACGGCTTTGGTTGTTTGTGTTTCTTCTAGTACTTGAGTGTTGGAGCAGATAGATGAACCCAGGTTTCCTTGCCTTGGGCTTGAAGACAGCCCTCTAATTACTTGTTGAGATAATTATTAAGTCGTTTAATGCTTGGTATGTACTTAATTGTATAATAAGGGCCTAGAGAAGATCCATCCTTAAACAGTGGGTGTGAACCTCAGAAAACAACAAGCAAAACTGTGCCTCACGTTCTGAGAGCAGAGGCCTGTTGATCGGTCAGATCTCATCAGCCTACATAGCTGCTCCTCTGGCCTCATCCTGAGCTGAAGCCTGGGGTCCTGAGAGTCTGATTCAGTCATCCTGCATTGGCTGCAGGGTCTGCTTTTTTAAACAAGTTCTGGGGTGCTGGTAGATTTCTTCTTTGCGTTCAATAGTCTCCAAGATCTTTCTTGGCCCAGATCTTCTTAAGTCCTTACAGCTTCAGTCAAGGAGATTAGGGATGAAGTTGTAGTTTTTAGAAAGAGAGCTTGCCAGCAGCATGGAGTGAGGTGAGAGCATCTTAGTTAAGGTTCTATTGCTGTGAAGAGACACCATGACCAAGGCAACTCTTATAAAAGAAAGCATTTAATTGGGACTGGCTTACAGTTTCGGAGGTTAAGTCCATTGTTATAATGGCAGAAAGCATTGCATCCTGCAGGCAGACATGGTGCTGGAAGAGTCAAGGGTTCTTTCTACATTTTGATCTGAAGCCAGGCAGAATAACACTACCTTTTACACTAGGCATAACTTGAGAAAAGAAGACCTCAAATCCTGCCTACACAGTGACACACTTCCTCCAGTAAGGCCACACCTCCTAATAGTGCCATTCCCTATGGCCAAGCATTCAAATACAGGGAATGTTTGCAAAACTCTGTTCGTTTATTTGTTTAGCAGTGTCCAGGAGTTGTTGGGTAGCCAAGGCTAGCTTGGAACTCATTATCCCTCAGCTGCTGCCTCCAGGCCTGTGCCAACATACCTGACATCAACTCTGTCTTTGATTGCATTATAACACAGATCATACCTTGGCAGAAAGTTGGTATTCAGTCCATATATGAATGAGTAAATGAGCAAATGTGTCTTAAAAATTCCTTTCTAAAAGGTTGAAATTCAGCTTATCCTAATGTGCCCCTGTATCCGCTTAAAAGCTAATCTCAATCCTATGATAGAAGAGAAGAACCAACTCTCAATAATTGTTTTCTGACCTCCGCACTCAAACTATTGAATCACACACACACACACACAGAGAGAGAGAGAGAGAGAGGGAGAGGGAGAGGGAGAGGGAGAGGGAGAGGGAGAGGGAGAGGGAGAGGGAGAGGGAGAGGGAGAGAGAGAGAGAGAGAGAGAGAGAGAGAGAGAGAGAGAGAGAGAGAGAGAGAGAGAGAGAATATAATAAATTTAATTGTCTTAAAGATTATTCCATAGTTTCTAATTTAGCTTTTCCAAACTTCTTCTCAGGGTGGTAAAAGATCACTGTATATCCCAGGTTGGCTTTCAGCCTTAGAATGATCAGCCTCAGTTTCCTGTACTACTTGTCTGTCTCTAGAATAATCTTAAGAACAGAGTTGGAAATATCTCAACTTCTTGCAATACACAAAATTCTTAGAGTACATCTTAGCCCCTTTGTCAGTATTCTTTCCCCACTAACAAAGAAACTCTGAGGGTTTGCTAAAGATAGGTTTCAAATGGGCAGCATCAACATCTCCTGGAAGCTAGCTAAAATGCAGGCTACCCGAATCCACTGCAGACTCCTTAGCTACTCTTGGTCTGTCCTGGACTCTGGGACATAATTGGCTCAAATACAAGGCTTCTGCTGTCAAACCATCTTGGACACATCCCTAAAAAGGCAGAAGAGTAGAGATGAGCTCAGACATTGGTACAAACTAAGGAACGGAAGAAATGGTATATTTCACTTTCCAGGTAAAAACCAACGGACAGACTGAGGAAGAAAGACAGTGCAAAACAAGAAATATTTCTGGGGACAAGGTGACCTGGCATGTTTAGTAGCTCCTACCTGATGTCAGATAATGGATCTCTGTGTCCTGTGGCTGTATGACTCAGCCTGAGCAGCAGAAATAGCTGCTAGCTGTTATGAACTCATCTGCAAGTATGTGGGAACACCTTCAGAAAGCTGGGTTTTCACAGCTTTTTAATTCTTAGTGAACAAGAAAATAATACATTCAGGGTCTTTCTTTCTTTCTTTCTTTCTTTCCTTCCTTCCTTCCTTCCTTCCTTCCTTCCTTTCTTCTTTTCTTCTATCCATTATACTCAACCATCAACTCATAACAGCAGGTTTTCAAAATTCGGCGACCCTTTGATGAAGTGCAAAAGAACTATGGAACCATGCTTGCTCTCCCCGTTGGGCTGATGTTCAGCTAGCTTTATGCGCCCTGAGACCACCTATTCAGGGAGTAATGCCGTGCAGGTTGGGCTGGGACTCATATGTCAGTAAGCAATTAAGACAGTTCCCAAAAGACAATGCAATGAACTAATTTGATCTATTGCAGTTTTTCTCTCAGATGATTCTATGCTATGCTGAGTTGCCAAAGCTGAAAAGGAAAGGTAGGGTGCTGTATAAATATCACTGAGACCTTGGCAGGTGATAACGCCCTGAGATTAAATGCCAATATGAGTTGTTATTAATTTACCTAGTTATATCATTAATGGAGAAAATATATTAAATTTTCTATGATTTTAACCATTGGATTTAAACCTACAAACTTACGGTTATTTCTTGGTGTTCTCTCTGTATTTGTTCATCCATCTCCTTCCCTGCCTTCTCTTTAAATTACCTGAGGACTTTTCAGTCTTCCATTTTAGGCTTGGGTGATGGCACACATCTATAATCCCAGTATACAGGAAGCTGAAACAAGAAGATCTAGTTCAAGGCCAGACTAAGTTACACAGTGAGTTTGAGGCTAGATTGCTACATAGTGAGACACCATCTCAAAATAAGAATAACAGCGATAGTAATGATACTACTAATAATTATTATTTATCCATTGCCTTTATCTACTTTATATTGCCTTTGTCATGATTACCCTAAGGACTTACCATGTAAAATTTAAAATTATAAGTAGGACTCTTATTGTAAGGCCTTACATGACACGTGTGTGCCTGATACATGTATGTCTAGCCTTTCAAATCTTATATAAAGTAGCTGACACTGAGGTTACATCCTTTCAGTATTTTATTCTTATGTATTCTTAACCAGGTAGACATAATAACCCATTGTCTATGGGTCTATCTTTTGACAAATAAGACTTTTGAACCATTTCAGGGTTATTTTATTTAATTTTTCATACAATAATTTTGATAATGCTTTCCTCTTTAGGATCCTCCCATCTCCTTACCCACCCAACTTCTCTGTGTCTCTCTCTCTGACTCTCTCTGTTTGTGTCTCTCCCTGTCTCTGTTTCTCTGTCTGTCTGTCTGTCTGTCTGTCTGTCTGTCTTTCTGTCTCTGTCTTTCTCTGTGTCTGTGTCTCTGTCTATCTCTCTCTCTCTGTCTCTCTCTGTCTCTCTCTCTCTGTCTCTCTCTCTCTCTCTCTCTCTCTCTCTCTCTCTCTCTCTCTCTCTCTCTCTCTCTCTCTCTCTGTTCTCCTCCTCCAAAAATAAAACCAGAACAATTAGTAAAATAAAAATGCCAAAACAAAACAAAAAATCATGGAGTTCATTTTGTGCTGGCCAACTGAAGAAACTGATTTTCTTTTGCTTTGACCACAGGTATCAGTTTGCAAATAGCTTCTTGGCTAAAAGTGGGACATTCTGTTCACTTCCCCTTTTCAGTGCTGGGATTTTGTCTCTTGTGAACTTGTGAAAGTCCTGTGTGTGCTGCCACAGTCTCTGTCGGTTCACGTATTCAGCGGTCCTGTTCTGTCTGGAAAGACACTGTTTCTTTGGAGTCATCTACCACCTCTGGCTCTTACAATCTTCCCACCAGGAATTTTTGATACAGATTCCTGAGACTCTTTGGTAAAGATGTTCCATTGAAGACTGGTGCTCCACAGTCTCTCATTCTCTGCACACTGTCTGGTTGTGAGTTTCTTTGTTAATTCCCATGTATTGCAAAAAGCTTCTTTAATGAGTGATGCACCTATTTATCATTAGAAGTCCTTTTATTTCTACGTTCTTCTAGTCCAATGATAGTAGTAGTATTTCTCCTAGACCCATGAACTATCCAGTCCCAGGTTCTTGGCCATATTAGCAGTGTCATGTATCGGTTCCATCTCAAGTAGTGGGCCTAAAAAAGTGACTCCTATAACATCTGTGCCGCTATTGCACCAGTACATCTGAGGTAGGTCATTGGATTTATAGTTGGGCAAAATTGATGATCACCTCTCTCCTCCAAATCATGTAGAGTACCTTTCAGCACCATGGCCACTAGTTGATTGGGGTTTTTAGTTTCTAGTTGGCACCAGCTTAACTTCTTCATGTCCAAGGACATAAGTAAATGTTCTCCTCAGCAATAGGACCTTATCATCAGGTTATAAAGAGAAACAACTAGTCTTGGCCATAGCCTGTGACCAGGGTTTCCAATGGATCAACTTGACCAACAACTCAACAAGATGTAACTCATTCCTAGTACTGGAGGTTTTACTTGATTCCATAAGATGTTTACTTGGGGCATTCTCTCCATGATTATATGGTGACTCCATTTATATTTCTTTTATATTTATATATATTTTAGGAAGGTTCTACAATAGTAGGTTTTCATATGGTTTTTCAAAAGACCTTTAACGTTAGTTCTTCCTCCCTATCTTCCTTCCCTTCTCCCTATCTTCCGCCCTTCCCTCCCCTTTCCAGTAAATTCTCCCAGCTATATCACAGCTTCTTAGTGTTCAGTGGGACACACAGAAAACACTTTTAAGGCCTTGACCGCTCCTGAAATGAGTCACTCAAGCTAAGTGTTTATGCCTTATTAGAATCCAAATGCTCTGTGTGGCCTCTTTCTCTTCATTGGTACAATGTGAAAATATCTTTGAGAGAAGAAATAATGAGCTCAAGGACAAAAATAAGATGCTGGAAAGGGAAGCACTACCTTTCATGTAGGAAGTGGTTTCATGAACCGTCATGCCACTGAAGTGTGGTTAAGACTTACAGCTAGAGGCTGCCTGCTTTTCTTAGAACTTCATATTCTCACCTGAGTTTCCTGTGCTTTTCCTAGGCACCTATAACTTTCACATTCTCCATTTAATGTGAACCTAAACAGAGCATGAGCAGCTACAGGGACAACAAGAAGAATCCTTGGTACTGAAAAGATGGAGTACTGACTCCAGGGCTCACCTACTTCAGTCTGAGCCAAATGACAAACTTAGAACACTAAGGGAAAGTTTCCAAAAACAAGTGATCCATGTTCTCATAAATGCAGCATCATTTAGATAACTCAGTTTTTATTTCTGTTTTTGAAAACTCAGGCAATTAATCTGAAATGTCCCACATAATAGCCAAGTAAGGAAAGAGATCTAATAGTGTAGACACACTAACGACTTTCCTTTCTTTGATAAACTCTTGTGAAAGTAAATTAAAAGAGAAACCTAGGCCAGAGAGATACTTCAGTTAGCAATGGCTGTAGCTATGCAAACCTGACAACCTAAGTTCAACCCCACAGCCTATGTAAAAACTAACACAGTAAAGGAGTCCATGTAAAAACCAATGCTGTGCCTCAGCAAGGTGGGAAACAAAAACCAACTCCTGAAGTCTGGCCTTTAATGCCTGCTCACACTTAAAATATAAATAAACTATTTCAAAAGAGGATGTGGGGCAGGGGCAAGCATAGTGAAGTAAACCCTTAATCCCAGTACTGAGGAGGTAAAGGCAAGCAGAGCTCTGTAAGATCTGTTACAGTTACAAGGTAAAGTCCTTCTGAAAAATAAATAAATTAGAATAAATTAAAAATTGGGGGAGGGGCTGAAGATATTAATTAAAACCTCAAACATCTGAAATGTAAATATAGAGATTATCCAATAAAAGGAAAAAGAAAAATTAAAATAATATTTTCAGAATGGAAAAAAATAAATAAAGAGCACTTGTTGCTGGGTTTGGATCCTAGCATATGTATGGCAGTTTACAATAGTCTGTAACCGTAGTACATCATACTTATGGAGCACAGATACACATGAAAGCAAAGCATACATATTCACACACACACACACACACACACACACACACACACACGCACACACACACATCTTTTAAAACATTTTGAAGAAAATCTTGTAGGCAGGGCAAGTGACTCAAGGGTAAAGCACAAAACACTTGCCACTTTTTAATCCCTACAAATCAGATGAGGCCAGACATAAAAGCACACATCTGCACACATTGTAATCCTGGTGTTCTAACAACTGAACAAGAGGTAGGCACTACAAAATCTCAGAAGCTCACAGGCCAGTCGTCAAAGGCAATAAACAGTAAGAGACCCTGTCTCAAACAAGCTAGACAGCAAGAGCTGACACCAGGGGTTATCTGCCTTTCACATACATACATCATACACAACAAAAATAAATATTCTAAAAGAAAAACAATTCTCCTGCTAAGAGGTAGGGCATTTTTATTCTAGCCTGCAGAAGGCCCCAAGTTTGATCCACAAGACTGAAATAATAATAATAGTAATAATAATAATAATAATAATAATAATAATAATAATAATAAAGCAGCTAACTAAATAAAAAGAAAAACAAAATACCTTTAAGAATTCCCAAGGAAACAAAACCAGCTACAATGAATTTTGACCAAATAAATATTTACATTTTTAAAAAGTTAAGTAACTACAGTCATACAACTTGGGACTTTGTAAACAAATCAGCTGTATAACTGCTTGTTGTTTATTTATTTTGTTTTGTTTACTTTACCTCTATCTGTGACATTTCTAGGTTGGAGCCAGTGATCTCTTTCAGGATTGGAGTCCTCCAATACATAAATCATTGTTTGCTCAAATAAACTCTAATAAGTAAACCTTTATTGTGTCTTGCTTTATCTTTTAAACACAGTGAAAAAGAATTTTTAAATTAAAATTATTTTTAATTTACCTGGAATGGCTGGGTATGGCACACATTTGTAATGCCAACATTCCAGAGGCTGAGGCAAGAGGATCACCATAAACTCAAGGCCCACCCGGGCTATATTTACCAAAACCTTTTCTGGAAAAGCCTCACAAGTGTGTGGCTTACTGTGGAACATAAGGACCTGAGTTTAGATCCCAGCACCTACGTATGGTATGGTCTTGTACATATGTGAAACCTCAAGATGGTGGGGATAAAAACATAAGATCCATGGGGGCTTACTGGCTGCCAACCTTGCCAAAAAATCAATTTCCTGTCTTAGGATGAGGCCTTGTCCACCTATATACACATGTATACATATAATATACACCATACCTACATACTCACACACTCATATACATACACCACACCTACATACATGTGTGCACATACAAAGCACACACCCACATGCAGATACACATATACACACACAAAGAAGAAGAAGAAAAATCTTGAATAATGGTTAAAGATGGTGCCAGAGACAGAGAGATAGAGAGATAGAGACAGAAAGCCCAACAGATAGACAGATGCAGACACTAACAGAAGAAACACAGGGTCAGAGGTAGAGAGTATAGAAGTTCTCCCTGAACCCATCATGCTACCATGACGGGGCTGGAGCTGAGGGTGCAAACTGGAAACCAGTGATTCAAAGACTGTTATCTACTTGGATCCTCTGGAAGATCCAGGACAACCCATTCCACACTGTGACTTCCAGAACTGTGAGTAATAAATAACTAGGCCACTTCTGTGGTGATTTGTTCTCACAGTGCCAGTAAGAAACTTATATGACCGAGCTGTGTAATGGAACCACAGGGCCACGTTTGTCCAACCTGTGCCCTTCGTCTGGGATGTTGCCTTCATGTGTCCTGGTGAAGTTGCCAGTGTTCAAACTACTGCCTGGTGCCCATGGTTACTGCCCAGAAAGGCAGCGGAAGCCTCCAGTAAATTGTGTTTCCTTAACTACCTGTGCTCAGTAGCTGCTTCTCCTCCTGTGACTTACGGTCCACGTTAGAAGGCATATTTTACAGAATAAAAACACCTCCACATTAGTGTTAAAGGCAGAGCAGTTAGAAGAGCATTAAAGAAACACCTGCATTTCTACCCAGTTGATGACAGAGCAGTAATCAAGAGCTCCGAACAGTTCTACATCACTGTCGTTTCTAATTACTCATTCCTGCAAATTTGAGTAAAATAGACGTACGCTGAATCCTTTGAGTTAGTTATGGGATTATCACCATAGGTTGATATTAAAAATGTTTTCCATCCATGGAACACTTACTTTCTTTAATTAAATATTGATCTGTGATGCTTTTGGTACAAAGCCCAAATGATGGTTGGCTTACTTCTGCTCCTATGGCTGATTAAGAATGCTGTTCCATCTCTTCACTCTCTGGGATGAGCTCTCAAATTGCCTCATGCTGTTGTTCATTTTTTTTCTGATGGGGGTGGGGAGAACTTCTGTGCTCTCTCCTTGAGTACAGGACACTATGACTATAAGGACACTCTTGTCTCGAATGAGTCAAACTGTTATCATCACTTGGCTGAGTGCCTGTAACAGGGCCATGTGTCTGTCCTCTCTCCTAAGATCTATGTTACTGCTGCAGGCCACACAGCCTACTCACGCCATCTCAGAGTCTTTATCAAGTTACCTGTGCAAAGCCATTAAAGGTCACAGAGGCTCAGGATTCGAATGAGAACCTCTCGGGGAGTCTGGTAACACATGCAATTCTTAAAATGCCCATCAGAATATAAAAAGAAGTTTGGTAAAGCAGGAATGTGCATAGTTTATGTGTCCTTTGGTTTTTAAAAAAAAAGCACACATATACAACAGCTTGTTCCTTCATAGCAAACAAAGGCAAAAGAATTATAAGCCACAGTACTTGCTTTCAGTTTTGATTACATTAAAGCTAAAAGTTCCTTCAGCAAGGGAGTCTAAAGGAAAACCAAATGGGCTAAAACACTTGACTCAGAGCAGGCAAAGCCTGAGTTAGTCATTCCTATGAGTTGGTAAGTGAGAAGGATGAGGAGCTTGGCCCTTATTTAGTTCCCCATCTTCTGAGCCTGTTTATTGGGAGAGAGATGGGGGAGGGGGTCCCTCCTGAGGCTGAAATTTTGTATTCTTCACATATGTATTATCGCTGGCTTTCATTAGCTGTGTTCTGAGTATTGCTGACCTTAGAATAATTTTGAGTTACAGGAACCCATATTTGCTTTCTAGTGCTGCATTTGTTTGCTTACAGCATGAGTAATGTTTGCAGAGGAAGTTGAAGTCGTCATCAGTCCTGTGATCTGTGACTTCATTGATCGTGTCATAATCACTCAGTCAATTGACGATAAAAGTTTGAGTCATTCAAGACAAGAGTGTCCTACAGTTTTATGCTTTGCAAAGCTTTACTTTGCAAATTCAACACACACCTAAACTGCTCATAACCTGGTCTTGAACTCACCTGCTCCTACTTCCTAAGCTACAATTAAAGATGTGCGTATCTACTCCCAATCAACATACACATTTTTAAAGAGAAGTATGTGTGTGTGTGTGTGTGTGTGTGTGTGTGTGTGTGTGTGTATGTGTGTGCATGGGTACCTTCAAAGTTCAGAAGAGGACATGAATCCCTTAGAGCTGGAGTTATACAGACATTTATGAGCCACGTGACATGAGTGTGGGGAGTTCTATCTAGTCTTCCCGGCTGGTTAGCAAGTACTCTTAACTACTGAGCTATCTCCCTAGGCTTACAAACTTTTTAAGTGCTACATTTTTCAAAAGAGAATTGACATTTTCTTTTGCAGCACTGGGGTTCAGAAGTCCTTCTTCAGCTAACCTAAAATCCTTCAATAGCATATCATGCATCATCTGTCTCCAATGAAAGGGACACCCAAGGTGTAGGGTAACACATCAATAGATAACTCTGTTCCTGGACTGCCTCTCAGCTTGGAGACATGGAAATCCTCACCACCTCCCATGACTCAGTTGATTCAGGATGTAATCAAACAACATTTCATGTAATCAAACAACATTTCTAAGTTGGTGGCCAACCAACACTTCTGGCTTCACTGTACTTTTTCACCAGCTAACTGTGCATGTTCTAAAACCCTATGAAAGCTCTCCCTTCCACCCTCTGCTATCTCTGTTTCCAGCAGAGGAAGCCACTATTCTGTGTCTCTTCTCAATAAAATCTCTTGTTTGAGGTTTGTTGCATGGTGTGACTTTGTGGTATTTCTTAGCTTCTGACTGTCAAGCTACCTTGTACTGGAAAAATCCCTTTTGCAAGGCTTGGACTATTAAAATCCTGGTGTACTTTTAATTATTAGCAATTTCAGAAGAATGAGGTTTTAAAATAAAAACAAATCATCTGAAAATTTAAAGTAAGGATCCTGCATTTTTTTTCCTGTATACTTAATTATACTACACTGTTTCCCATCTTCCAGTTTGATCTTGGCAGATATCCTCTGGCTGAAGATGTTCACAGGGAACCCTCCTCCTAACCCACCCACATACTCAAGGGACAGAGGTCTCTTGGTGCAGACCCAGGGTTCACCTAGTTTTTTTTTTTTGGGAACCCCTTTGAGCTTTTCTTTCAGGTCCATCTCCAGTCTTATGGGACTCTGCTTACCCACAGAACCTTACTCAAGCAAGAACCAAACCAAACAGGACTGGGAATTTTGTTTTAAAGTCAGTGAAATAATTCCTGATGATATTCTGCTACATTCATACATGGAAACCTAGCACAATCCTCATCAGAGAGACTTTACCCAGCCGTGGATGCAAACAAATGCAGACACTCACAGCCAAACATTAGATGGTGCACATAGAATCTTGCAGAAGAGGGGAGGAAATATTGTAAGGACCAAAGAGATCAAGGGCACCAAAGAAACCCCCAAAATCTAGCTAACCTGGGTTTATCATGGCTCACAGAGACTGAACCTAGACCCTTGGCATATATGCTATGGTTGTACACCTTGGTTTACTTGCAGGACTCTTAACTATAGAAGTAGGAGCTTTCTCTGGCTCTTTTGACAGCTTTTTGGTCCCTTTTCCTCCTATGGGGTTGCCTTGTCCTGCCTAATATGAAGGATAGCTCCTAGTCTTACTACAACTTGATGTATTATGTGTGGTTGATGTTCACAGGAGGCATGCCCTGTACTGAAGAGAAACAGGAGTGAAAGGGGGTAGGGGGTGGGCACTGTGGTCCAGATATAAGAAAATTGAAATGAACGCCATGAATTAAAGCTGGATGTTAGTAACAACAGAAACAACAGACAATATACAAACTCATGGAAACCGAACCACTAACTACCATGGAAAATGGGTCAAGAGAGAAATCAAGAAGAAAATCAAAAACTCTTTTAGAACTGAATGCAAATGAAAATATGGCATTCCAAAACTTACGAGATATAATGGAGTCCTAAGAGGCAAGTTATAGCAGTAAATGCCTACATCTAATGAAAAGCAAAGAAGAAATTTTGTATAAATAACTTGATGACACACTTGGAAGCTCTAAAAAAATAAATAAATATAAACCAAGAAGAAATCATTTCCAAACAGAGTGGACAAGAGGAACTATTGAAACTTAGGAGAAAAATCAATGAAATAGAAACAACAATACAAAGATCAATGAAATGAAGAGTTGATCCTTTGGAAATTTTTAATAAAGTTTTAATAAATAAATCCTTAGCCAAGATACTAGGAGATGGAAGAAAAGCTTAAAATTAAGAAAACTACAAATGAAAATGAAACGATTATAACAAACACTGGTGTGATTTAGAGAATAATTCAGTCTCAAATTTGGTGTGCTAGAGCTGAAGAGATGGCTCAGCAGCTTAGAGCACCAACTGCTTTTCCAGAGGTCCCGAGTTCAAGTCCCAGCAACCACAACCACCTGTAATGGGATCTGATGCCTTCTTCTGCTGTGTCTGAAGAGAGTGACAGTATATTCAGATACATAAAGTAAATACTTTAAAAAAATACAACTTGATATATACAACCTACCAAAGTTAAATCAAGATGAAATAGATTATTTAAACAGATCTATATATAGACCATGAAATAAGAGTAATAATTAAAAATTTTCCAACCATACTAAGCCCAGAGCCAGATAGATTCAGTGCAGTATTATACTAGACTTTCAAAGAAGAACTAATACCAATATTCCTCAAATTATTATGCAAAATAGAAACCAAAGAAACATCACCCAATTCTTTGTATGGGGCCACAATTACCTTGATTCCTAAGCTAAACAAAGACCCAATAAAGAAAGAAAATCACAGACAAATTCCCCTATAATCATAGATGGGAAAATTCTCAATAAAATATTTGAATACAAAATCCAAGAACACATTCAAAAGATTATCCATTATGATCAAATTGCTTCATCCCAGAAATGCAAGCATGGTCCAATGTATAAAAAGCAATAAAGCTTCTTCTTCTTCGGGAAAACACCAAATGGCGGATGACGCCGGTGCAGCGGGAGGGCCCGGAGGACCCAGGGGCCCAGGCTTAGGAGGCCACGGTGGCTTCCGCGGAGGATTCGGCAGCGATCTTAGGGGCGGCGGTCATGGTCAAGGTCCAGGCCTTGGTCGAGGCCGCGGGGCTCCTGGAGGTAAAGCTGAAGACAAGGAGTGGATCCCCGTCACCAAGCTGGGCCGCCTGGTTAAGGACATGAAGATCAAGTCTTTGGAGGAGATCTACCTGTTCTCCCTGCCCATTAAGGAATCTGAGATTATCGACTTTTTCCTTGGTGCATCTCTAAAAGATGAGGTTCTGAAAATCATGCCAGTGCAGAAGCAGACCCGGGCTGGCCAGCGGACCAGGTTCAAGGTTTTCGTCGCTATCGGTGACTACAATGGTCACGTTGGTCTTGGTGTTAAGTGCTCCAAGGAGGTTGCCACTGACATTGGAAGGGCCATCATCCTGGCCAAGCTTTCCATCGTCCCTGTGAGGAGAGGCTACTGGGGGAACAAGATTGGCAAGCCCCACACTGTCCCATGCAAGGTGACAGGCAGCTGTGTCTCTGTGTTGGTGCGTCTCATTCCTGCCCCCAGAGGCACTGGCATTGTCTCTGCTCCTTTGCCCAAGATGCTTCTGATGATGGCTGGTATAGATGACTGCTACACTAAAGCTAGAGGCTGCACTGCCACCCTGGGCAACTTTGCCAAGGCCACCTTTGATGCCATCTCAAAAACGTACAGCTACTTGACTCCTGACCTCTGGAAAGAAACTGTGTTCACCAAGTCTCTCCTTATCAGGAATTCACTGATCATCTTGTGAAAACCCACACCAGAGTCTCTGTTCAGAGGACCCAGGCTCCAGCTGTGGCTACCACATAAGGGTTTTTATAAAAGACAAAATAAACAAACTAAGTCTGTTAAAAAAATCAATAAATATAATCTACTACATAAACAGACTAAAAAACAAGAACTTTATGGTTTTCTACCTCATTAGATGTAGAAAAGGCCTTTGACAAGATCCAAAATCCCTGCATAATAAATGTTCTGGGGAGATTAGAGATACAAGGGACATACTTAGGATGATAAAGGTAGTTTACAGCAAGCCTGTGGACAACAGCAACTTAAGTAGAGAGAAACTCAAAGTAATTCCACTAAAATCAGAAACAGGACAAAGTTGTCCACTCACGCCATATCTATTCAATATAGTATTCAAGTCTTAGCTACAGCACTAAGACAACTAAAGGAAATTCAATAGGAAAGGAAGAAGCTAAATTATTTTTATTTGCAGATAATATGATTTTGTACATAAAAAGACTCTAAAGACTCTACCAGGAAGCTTCCACTACTAATAGAAGTATCTTTAGCAAAACAGAAGAATACACATGAAAATATAAAAATTAGTAGCTTTCCTATATTCAAATGACAAACATACTAGAAAAGAAATCAAGGAAACAATATCTTTCATAATAGTCTTCAAAAATAATCTTGGAATAAGTCTAACCAATCAAGTAAAGACTTATATTGTTGTTCTGTGTATAGAACATTATCCTCAGAGATCTTCAAGGCTCTGGCAGGCAGCTTTCTCTGAAGCTGAAGGCAGACTCAAAGAACCAAAGAGTGGTCGGAATGTCCCAAAGTCACTGTAGGACATGCTCCCTACTCTGCAAAAAGTTAGTTGCCACTTCTTGAGAAATCATGGGCATGTGCTGAGTGGTGCATAAATAATTGTCGAGTTTTAATTAAGGCATTGTATTGAAAGTGGCTTTGTCCTAAGAAAACAGAATAGTACTGAACTGATATGTATAAATAGCTAATTAGCTATGTAATTATAATCTGAGAGAAGCAATAACACAAATCATATATATAATAGTGTAAAAATGTGTGAAGAACACTTGTCACCAAGCCTGAGATCAATCCCTGGTATCCATGGTGGAAACAAAGAACCAATTCCCGCAGCTTGCCATGTAACAACCACACATATACATTCGAAGACCTACAATCACACACACATTATACACATGTGCATACAATAGCAAGGAGTAAAATTAAATACTTTTGAAATATTTCATTCTTTGTGTGTGTATATATACATACTTGCTAAAGCACGCCTGTGTCTTCCATGATGTGGTGGCCTATGAAAGTCTATTTTCTCATTTGACTACATTGATCATAGGTATTCATTAGGTTTATAGTAAGTACCTTTACCCACTGAACCATCTTACTACTAGCTCTAACATAAAATTGTATTTATTAAGTCTAAAAGGGGAGAAACTCAATACAATTACATTAAACAGTGATTGTGGGTATTCCCACAATCTTCAGGGGAAAAAAAAAAAGAAAGTGCCTTTGTGAAAAATTAAATGCTTTTTAATAACTAACTTAGATGCCACCTTTTCAGCCTAGACTTATCATCTCTGGAAACTGCACAGAGGGTGAATTTCGGTCTCAGATGACCAGGGACTCACCTCTTTCTTGTGAAAAGCCAGGAATCTGTCGAGAGGGCCAGTACCTCTCACTTAGGGAGATAATAGTATTGGTTTTTCTTCTCATCGCTGGGACAAAATATTTGGCTAAAGCAACTTATAGAATGTTTGTTTGTAGTAGCCAGTAAGAATACAGTCATCAAGGAGGAGGGGAAGGCAGGGTGCTCGGAGCAGCCCCAGCTATGGTGACAGCAGCCCGAGGCAGCTGATTGGACAGAAAGCAGAGAGACGAATGCTCGCACTCAAACCATTTCTACTTTCTCCGTTTTTAAATTGGAACAGGTCTCCAGCACATGGGCTGGTGTTGCCTACATTCAGGATGTGTCTCACAGATAAGATTATGTGGAAGCAGACCTCATAGATAGGTCCAGACATATGTCTCCTAGGTGATTCTAAACCCAAATTAAGTAATGAGCATCAACCATCACAGACACCAGGTGAGAAGAATATATTCTACCATAGTGTCTGGGAAGTATTAGTGATCCCCCCAAAAACAGACAGGAGCCAATCTGATGCAACTCACAACAGAGTTTTTATTTTATTTGAGCTATCAATGGTGGTAGAGGTGCCCTTAATATCTATTGGGGCAAGGCTTTATACTAAGCAACAAATGGCAGAGTGGGGCAGGTTAAATGTGCAAGCATCTAATTGGAAAGCTACTGTAACCTGCAGCATAGTTGGTTGGTGCTGGGAGTCATATCATAAACTTAATTTCTGTTTCCCTCTGCATTGATGGTCATTAGGTATGGGGTGGACTTGTAACCTGGGGGTGCATATTTGTTGGGGGAATAACCTGGAGATGGTGGTTTTGTTGAGGTGTAACCTGAAGACACTGGATTAGCCTAGAGACTAGAGCTAGGCTCAGATTTTGTTTGGGGGGGGAGACAACTTGAAAATTAATCCTAGGTAACCAGCCTGTTAGTTTATCTGAATTCAAACTTAGGTCAGATCTCTAAAATGATGTCTGAACTTAAAAGATTTGGCCTCTCACTTTGAACAACTGAAAGCTAAATGAGGTTCTATACACTTTCCTTTATTTTATAGCTATTATAGCTAAGGGGCTATTTGCTCCCAGTGTTGTAAAATGTAATTTTATTTGGGAAGACTTGTAGATGTTGAGACAAGGTCATGATAAACTACAATAGACTTCTAACCAAAGATAAACAGAAGAACTCCAGGTAATGAGAATGGGGGTGGGGCGGGGGGGGGGTAGGCAAAGATTGGACTGACGCAGCAGAAGTTAAAGACACCAAAGTTTTAAACAGGTGTGACATGAAACAAAATTTTCCCTGTAACAGTCAGTAGCCACCAACTCTTAGGATCCATTAGTTCCAGACCTCCAGATTCTGTAATTGTAATAGAAAAAATTTATGTCATTAAGTTTCTTACTCTGCGATACTTTGTCATGGCAACCCTAGCTAAATCTTAGGGATTGAATGCTGTGTCTCTCTAAGATTAATATATAGAAGTTCTAACAAGGTGATACTACTTGGAGGCAGGGCCTTTGAAAGTAATTGAATTTAGATGTTGTCCAGAAAGTAGTGGTCCTATGGCAGAATGTCTCCTCATAATGCGACTCGCCATACAGCTTGCTACCCCTCATTAGCTGAAGGTTTGGCAAGACAGCTGCTACTGCAAGGCAGGAAGAGAGCCCCTTATCACCCAACTATGTTGGCATCCTGTCCTTGAACTCCCCACTTTCCCTGAAAGATGAGTATCGAATGCTAAGGCCACACAGGAAAGAAAAGTTGTTATCACAACTTGAGGGAAGAAATCAGTTAGGAGAACTGTATACCTCACTGGGAATTCAAAGATGAACAAAGAGCTCTCTTCTGGTAGCTGAAGTCAAATTTACATAAAAATTTATTTTAAAATATTCAGGATAAGTTTGATTAAATGTCTAATTTGCAAGCCTTCTAAAACTGATGGCAAACTCTTCCTGCAGGCAGATGAATAGAACAAATACTGCTGTGGTCGTTGGAATGACAAATGTTCCCAGAGGCTCAGACTTTTGAACACTGGATCTCTAGCTGGTGGTATTTGGGAAGGTTTAGGAAACAAAGCCTTGCCTAGGAAATACGCCTCTGGGGGTGGGCCTTCAAAGAACGTAGCCTCACCCTACTTCTGGTTCTCTCTGTCTGTTCTGGATTTTTGTACATGCTCAGGATGTGGCATACACATGTCCTCCGCCATACAAAACAATAAAATGAAAAATTAAAACATATCACAGAGCCCAAGGATGCCTTGGTATTGCAGAGCATGGATATATGCTCAGAGTTATAATTGCAACACTCAGGATGCTATGGATTTCAACAGGTTGTGTTTGAGGCTCACATAGGCTACAAAAGGGGGAACCTTAGATCTAATTTAAGGATTTGTCAAATTTAAAAATAACAATCAAATAAATACATAGACGCTATAAATGTGACTTGGTACATATAATTATCATTTCAATAATTATACTTAACTTTCACTAACAAACAAAGGAATACGATTTCTTTTCTTTTTTCCTTCCCTTAGATGCAGGCCTATAGAGCTATGACATCACCACTAATAGATGTCCTAGCTGAGCGGAGTCAGTCACGCACATTATAAAGACAACAAGCCACTGAAACCTGACTTCCAGGCGTGATTTCCTCACATGCCCCAGTCAGTGTCCTTAATCAAGTGCATAACTTTTAGTATAGATTCTAAGCTTGTTTGACATAGATAATATTGTTTTAATAAATTTTGAATCTTTTAGTGCGTGTGTGTTTGTGTGTGTATGTGTGTGTGTGTGTGTGTGTGTGTGTGTGTGTGTGTGTCTGTGTCACGGACAAGTTGTGAAAGTTGGTTCTCTCCTTCCACAATTTGGGCCCTAGGGATTAAACTCAAGTCATAAAGTTTGATGCTTTTACTTGTTCACCATCTCCCCAATCCCAATAAAGAGTTGTTTTTTTGTTTTTGTTTTTAATTTCCTTGGAATTTACTATCACTGAATGTTAAGGCTGGGAATATCAATGGTGACACAGACGTCTGTAAACTTGTGTTAGGTTTAAGTTCTGTTTTTCCCCACCAATTTCTTTGGAATAAATTTTTCCCTTTTTTTTAAAAAAAAGAATGTATTTTGTAGCATTAAAAGTATGTGCATTTGTGTGAATCTATGTAGGAGCGCACACACACAGGCATTCTGGGACTGAAAGAGACTAGAAGAGGACATCTGATCCCTAAGGGCTGGAGTTGCAGGGGCAGGGGTGGAGGAGTGGGAGCAGGAAGCTACCTGACTTGGGTGCTGGGAACCAAGCTCTGGAAGACACCTCATCATAACCACTGTGTGAGACAATTCTCTAGCCCCTCTTCTGCTCTTGTTAGTCTAGGCAACAGCATTTCTACAGCTATTACTTTCCACAAATGTTCCCAAAACTTCTGTGGTTCTTTGAACAATAGCCCCCATAGAATCATATTTGAATGCTCAGTTAGTGGCATTAGACGGTGTGGCTTTGTTGGAGACACTCAGCTCCCAACACCCAGCTTAGCTGCTGGCTAACCCATGTCTGAGTGGTCTTCTCTGATGGATACCTCTAAACAATATGGTAGGTAAGAGTTATAAAGTGTCACTGGAGTGAGCTTTGGGGTTTCAAATGCCCACACCAGGCTCAGTCTCTCTATCTCTCTCTCCCTCTCACACTGCTGCCTGCTGATCCAGTTGTAGAACTATCAGCTACCTCTCCAGCACTATGTCTGGCTGCATTCCACCATGCTTCCTGCCAAGAAGATAATAGACTACATCTCTGAACTGTAAGCCAGCTCCAATTAGATGTTGTCCTTTATAAGAGTTGCTAGCCAGGGGCATCCTTTCAGAAGTGAAGGGGAGGAGGAGGGGATGAAGAACTCTAGGAGGGAGGACTGGGAGGGGGCAACATTTGGAATGTAAACAAATAAAACAGTTAATTTTTTTTAAAACTGGAAAAAATTCTGTGATCACAGTGTTTGCTCATAGCAATAAAACCCCCTGTAATGTATATAGTCCATGTTAAAGACCATTTAAGTTCTCATGGCATTGTTGGCACAATTTGATGGAATTATCAAAGTTACTCCAGAATACAGGTTATCGCTTGTAGATGCACAAGTTGCTTGGCCTCTCCTCAGGGCTCTGAACCAGAATGGTGTTATCTGTGGCAGATGACTACTTTAGTGGATCTCCTGCCAACCATTGCCTGAAATAACTTCTGACTAGAGAGGCTAAATGAACTGAAACGTGCATTTTTCTTGTAAGATGACTATTGGATGTTCCAACATAGTGGCTCATACCTGTAACCCTCGACCTAATGGCAAAAGTGGGGTTGTATGGTGTATGTACATAGTGAAACGCAGAAACACTAACCAAAAACCAATGGCAAAGGCCATGTGTTGTAATAGGTCCCCAGACCTTAGCACATCTCATGCCGTGGTGAGAAGGCCTTGGAATCCAGCACACAGACAGCAACACCTGCCAAAATGAGAACAAAGACCTACCGCATCAAAGTGCATAGCTCTGGGAAAGTCCATAAATGCAACCTTGCTTTTTGGCTTCTGTAGTTACATGTCTGACTAACTGTTGCTGCTAACTGAGGTTTGTCATCCCAGAAAGTGGTTTTTGTGCTTAAAAGCTCACTCTTAGAAAGGCTTAGGACTGCACTCAGCTCCCAACACCCAGCTTAGCTGCTGGCTAACCCATGTCTGAGTGGTCTTCTCTGATGGATACCTCAAAACAGTGTGGTAGGTAAGAGTTATAAAGCTAAAGTGGAGTGGTGTTTTTTCCTGAGGTTTGTAGCCATTTCCTTGAAGAATTCTAGAACCTAGTTAACTATTGACATAGTTATATTGACATAGTTAACTAGTTCAAAAGGCTGAACCCAAAGACATAGACTGTCTTACCCTTCTCTTCTGAATACTATGGCGTCATTGCTTTTTATCACAGACTGTCATAAACAACTAGGTCTTTGTTTTACTGTGCTGGTTATCAAACTGAGGATTTTGTAGGTGCTTCACCGGTGACTTATATACCCAGTTCACAGATCATTTTTATCTGTGTCTACATGAGTGGATTATTCAAAACAAACCAAAAATAATAGAACAAATCTAAGAGTTGCCTGAACAATAAAGAATGGACTGCTCTTTGGTCTTTGTCTTGCTTTGTTGGTTTTTCATGACAGGGCTTTTTTTGTGTGTGCTCCTGGCTGGTATGGAACTCACTCTATAGACCAGGGTGGGCTCAAACTCAGAAAATGAACTGCTCTTTGACAACTGTCAGGTATCCTTGAGCTAAAGCATGACCGGCAGAAGTGTTTTAAATTTCTGTGAGTATCCTCTAGAACAAAAATTATTCAACTAGTCAGATCCAGTAAAAATGTTAATTAATTATTTAACGTGTTAATAGAAAAGCTTTAGAGGTGGCTGTGTGGTGTGCCGCCACAATTGCTCAAGACTGGGCAGCTAGCTACTTATAGACTTGGGGACAGAACAGACGACTCAAGATTCTCTGTGATTAGTGACTGACTGATGGTCCAGTAAATAAAGGTTCTCTTTTGTATACCTTTGTCTAGTTAACAAAGGATGTTAAAACCAATTCAGAAGGAAGCTTGAGGGCTATGTTATTAGTGTTTGGGAGAAATACAGCGAGGCAGGCAACCTATAAATCTCAGGAACTGCTGAGAAGAGGAAGATAGAGAAAAGGAAGAGAAAAGTATGCCTTTGAATTAGAGGTCAAGACAGCAAGCATGGCCATCAATGGAGGTCAGCACACAACTTCATGTTGGAAAGAGAGGGAAGGTATGGAGAGAGAGAGAGAGCTCAGAATGGCAAGGGAAGTATGCTTAGGATTTTGACTATTACCTGAAAAAAAAGAAGAAAGAAGGAAAGAAAGAAACAAAGAAAGACAGACAGACAGAAAAGTTAAATGTTTTTGAGTTAACCAGGCAGGCTTAGCAGTGCCATATGGTGGATTCTCTAAGCAGCTGCGCTGAAGGAGGGGCATCTGAAAGGATAAATACATTATCTAATTAAGGAGATAATTATTCCTCCCATATCCTTAATGTGCCTTCCAGTGAATCATATTTCCTGTGGGATGTTCTCTTGGCTAGGTGATAGATAGGCCAAGCTGGATTAACTTTTTATTTTATTTTTTTAAGATTTATCTATTTTCTGTTTACTAATATGTTGTTTGCAGTCATGTATGTGCACCATGTGATTGGAACTGATTCTGGATCCTTTGCAAGAGCAATAAATGCTTTTAACCACCGAGTCATCATTCTAGCCCCTGGATTAACTCTTAAGACAGCTGTGCTCAACTTATTTGGTCGAGACCCCTATAGGGGTCACATATCAGATATCCTGCATATCAGATATTTACATTACAATTTATAACAGTATCAAACTTACAGATATGAAGTAACAATGAAATAATTTTATGGTTGGGTAGTCCCTACAACATGAAGAACTGTATTGAAGCGTCACATCATTAGAAAGGTTGAGAACCACTGTCTTAAGAAAAGAGACAATAATACGTAATAAGAGAATCTGTAAGGGAAGATCAGAATATTATTCCTCTACCAAGAGACAGATGTATTTCTACCTTTTGGCCAGGAAGCCTGAGGAAGAACAAGTGTGATGTTTTGCTTTCTAATGTTAAATAAGGTATATATTCCATATCTCTCCTTGAGGGAAGAATCTGTGCTCAATAGACCCCAAGGCTATTAATTTCCTTCCAGCCACCTTACTAACATGCCCTGTTCAAGAGATGAGACCACCAAAAAATTTAGCTAATAGGCTAAAATCGGGGCATAGAAAGGGTTAGATTTTCTATTCTTGCTGACTTTCAGTCTTTAAGGACAATCAGTGTAAAACTAACTTTAATTTCCTCAGGTGTAATTGTGGTCTTGAGGCTTACTGCTGAATAAGCTCACCCTTTTTTAGTTCTTTTGAAACTCTGCTTCAACTCAGAAAATGGCTCAAACTCTTCTCCAAGCTGACTAATCCAATCTGGTTTCTCTCAGCTTCTCATTGAGTTGCTCTGCGTGGCCTCAAACTAACTCTGGCAATTAGTTCTAACCTTCGTCTTATTCTCTGGCTTCAACTGCCTCTGTTGACCTCTACCGAGCTTCATGAAGTCATGAACAAAATCAGCCCCACTGCACTGCCCTCCCTGCACTGAGTCCCAACTGACTCACTCCCAACTAATGGACTCTCTCCCAGCACCGCTCTCATGCAGCTTCTTTTCTATGCTGTTCTCATGAGAGTTGGGCATATCCTATCTCTGACATATTCTGTCAAATCTTTCTGATTCATCACTTTGACGACCCCTCAATTAGATGTCACTTTTCAAACAAGGTGTGTACTAAGGGTGTGTCTGTATTCCAGCCAGAGGGATTAAAGTGCATGTTATGTCTGCATTCCAGCCGGCTCACACACCTAGATTGTTGGATATGCTCCCTTACCAGTGCAGCCATGTTGCTGGATTTAGAATTCCTCTATGAATCACAAAGACCCAGAGGATCACAGAAGGGCCATTCTAAGTGTGAATCGGACCCAGAAAACCTCAAAGTAATAGAACTGCTGTTTATAAAGTATTATAGATATTATAAAAGTATTATAAAGTAATAGAATTTGATTAGGAGACACTTAATCACATGAGATGGAATTTAGCTAAACATACTTGTCTCTTTACCCCAAATACTCCAGAAATAGGCAGTCTGTTAACCAAGTCTATTAGAGATAAGGAAAATGTAGGATATTAAGATGTAATGTCTGTTCACCAGGACTGATCAGCCACTAGGACCATCCTTAAGAAACCTGTCTCTAATAGGCAGCTCCTGGGACAGGCGCAGGGTCATATGTTAAGTCCTGGTCTTTCATAAAGCCCAGGTTCTCTTCCTGGGAAAAGCATAATTCTGCCAAACGAGCAAGATTATCCTGGGTAAAAACTATATGAAAAGAGCAACACTGGTGTACTTAAGAAATATTTTGGCTCCACCTTAGCTGTGTAAACTCCCATTTGCCAGACTTGCAGTCTCCTGTTTTGGTTTTTTAAAGCCTAACCTGGGGCTAGGACCTAAAAAAGATTTAGGAACAACAGTAGTTGTGAACTGCATAAGCCAAAGTAGCAAAATCTGCTATGTGGGGCCAGCTCTTCTTTGGGAATTAGAAACATCCATACAAGTTCTACTAAAGTGTTTTTTCTTTATTATTTTCTAGGTGTGCTGACTGATTTCTCACTGGGAAAACATATTCTTTCTATGAATAGATCAACTGTTAATGATGGTAAATCATTTAAGACAAAAAATGTGTGCACAAGGTTCAAAGATTAAAAGCATTGTTACTAGGATTATAATCAGTAAAACTAGACAAGAAACTAGAGCCCCAAACATCTCTGGCATGACTGTCCTCTGACCAAGGCAAAACCAAGGACATTTTTCTGCTTCTTTCCAAGAACTCTTGAGGGGACCCATGTCCCTAAGCCTCCTGACCAGTTTCTGGTTCTGCTCACTGTCTCCTCCACCGCTCCCTCGTGTTCTGCCTTTAGCCTGCACATCAGATCTCTGCTTTAGAATTACATTGTCAAAGTAATTAGTCAGGATTCCTTGGACAACCAGGGTACTGTTTCACCAAGACAGTCAAGCAAAGATAATTTATTTGAAAAGGTCAGTTCTGTGTCTTCTCAATTAGAATCCTATCCAGAGTACTTTGGAAATTGATTTCTACCACCTCAACTTGCAGGGAAACAGACCTGAAATCTATATGATCATCAGTTTCACACAGCAAAGCTAATCCGTGAACACAGACAGAAAGAGGGAAGCTCCCATTGGAACTCTTCATTCAACACCGGCTTCTAGTTCAATTCCTGTTACCTCTGCCTCATGTCCAGTGGTGCACATTTATCACCACAAAGCAGCCCTAATCTGTGACTTTATTGGGCCTATTTTCTACTGGGATGGAAGACTACATAGTTTTTCCCAGCAATTGTTGGGTGTGCTCTGAGAGAGAAAAAGAACCCACAACTCTGCTAGAACATTTAGCAAGCGAACCTAGTTTAGAAAGAGTAGAATGAAGGTACCATTTAGCAGGAGAATTAAAGAAATTCAGTCAGGCAAAGCTTTCAGGGAAAATGGGGCAAGGATCTGGTGTTGTGGATGAAGAGCAGTGTGAGGCTGGACTGCTCAGGCCAAGAGAACAGGGATCCCAGGGGCAAGTTCTTCAGGGTACTGCAGATCTAATGGGGTCCAGGACAAACATAAAAAGAGGACAGTGACATATGGAGGCATGGTGATGGAAGGTAACAGTAAGCCTGCCAACACCAGGTATGCTCCACCCCACAGTTGTCTGGCAATACCCAGGTATTTCTGACTCATTATAAGAGGGGCTGCTTGCCCCCACCTTTCTCTCTTGTTCCTCTCTTACTCTTCTCTTCCTGCTTCCACTCTCCCTATTCCCTTCTTCCCCTCCTTCCACGTGCTCATGGCCGGCATCTACTTCTCTTCTCTTCTCTTCTCTTCTCTTCTCTTCTCTTCTCTTCTCTTCTCTTCTCTTCTCTTCTCTCCTCTTCTCTTCTCTCCTCCTCCTCCTCCTCTCCCTCCCCCACCTCTCTGCCTTTATTACCATCTTTATTACGTTTTAACTCCCCTCCTCATGCCCTGACTAAACTCTGTTCTATACTATATCATCATGTAACTGGTCCCTCAGAGGAAAGGGGTACCTCAGCTTGGGCCCACTGAGGTACCCCCTTCTCCCATACCTCACCACACATCCATAAAACATACCCCTTCCCTCTTTATCTTTTTATAAACACATCAGCCCTGGTAGGTCAAGTTGAATAATTTGCATTTTTCTCATTTTTACTTATTGTGTGTGGGGGGTGGGGGGGGGATGGGGGAAGTGGCACAAGTTTGCCATGGCACCCATGTAGAGGTCAAAGGACAACCTGCCATAGCTGGTTCTTCGGTTCTACCAAGTGGGCTCCAGGGATCTAGTCCAAGGCTGTCAGGGCTTAGCAAAGAATAGAAAAGCTGAGCCATTTTGTCTGAGGGAAATGTATTCTTAGAACAAAAGGAGACTGCAAGATCTTTTGCAAGTGTCCCTTGGAGGTTTGGTGTGAAGAATGAATGCGTGCTACACAGAAGATGTTACTGGAGGAATCTTAGGACAGATTCTTAGTCTCACTAATAAACTTGAAGAGTAGACAGGGCCACTCTCAAGAACCCAACATCAAAATATCACAAGTAGTTCTGTTTGGAGGTTTGGTAATTCTGAATAATTAATTGGAAGAGGCTGCCTTAAAGAATGAATAGCATATGCATAAATAAAGGTGTAAGGGGAAAAATACAATTTCTAAACAAGATTTAAGAAAAAGAGAAAGAATGAGTAGCAGCAGATGACATCACCCAAACAAAGAGATCCACATGAAAAGAAAACAGAACACCCCCCACCCAAAGGAAAAATATCCACCACCTGAGAGTCTTTTTCACATTCAGCAGCAAAGCTACCCACAGCGGAGGCTAGACCCAGCGAGGATAGCCCCAGGGACAGATCGGGAGGACTTGACTCTGTTACTTCATCTTTCTTGGTCCATTGGAGCGGAGAAACAATTTCCTCCGGGGTCAGCCAGCAAGGCTTTTCAAAGGCAACTGATAGAAAACTAAGCATAGATTAAAAAGTCTTTAATCAATAAATTAGCAACTCAAAGGTCAAAGACAGCAGGTGCCTCCCAGGCTTCCCGAGCTCCTTAGCTCCAGTTCAGGACCCATACAGGTCCTGCTGTTTGTCTTTGGGATTATTCTTGGCTTGTCTTTTCCCATTTTCTCACCCTGTTCAGCCATCCTGCCTTCTGATACTTCTTGAAATCAAACGTTTATTAAGTTTTAGTTTGTGTGGGCCCTGTTCTGAATCCTGCATATTAAACGAAAAATAAAATAAGTCTGTGTCTTAGACATCTGTGTAATGTGAATTTCTTCCGTTCTCCACTAGTCTATCTGCTTTTTCTTTCTTGATTTCTTTTTACTTCTTTGATCGCGGTAAAGTGGAAATAATAAGTCTCATTGCCAACGATTCTCCTCACATTTTTCTCTTCAAAATTCAAACCAAAATAATGACTCAGCTAACTAATAGGGATGGACACAACCCAGTTCTATCAACATGCAGATCTGCAAGGCGTCCAAGATGGTGGTAATTTCAGATACAAACAGAAACGTGACTAAGGAAAAAGATAAAGAGAGTGTGGGGTTGTATGTTCTATGGAGGTGTGGTGAGGTGTGGAGGAAGGGGTTGCCTCTGGCGGGCCCCTGTTGGGTATCCCTTCCCCCTTAGGGACCAGCTACATGACAGTATAGTATAGTATAGAATAGAGTTTATGCAGGGCATGGTGAGGGGAGCTAAGAGGGTAGTGGGGGGGAGAGAGAGAGAGACAGAGAGAGAGAGAGAGAGAGAGAGAGAGAGAGAGAGAGAGAGAAGAGGAGTAGTAGAAAAGAGGCTGCCATAAGCCTGGGGGGAGTGAGGGAATGGGGAGAGGAGGGACAAAGGGATAAGGGAGCAAGAGAGTAAGAACTAGAGAGTGGGGGGGGGGGGCAAGCAGCCCTTTTATAGTGTCAGGGTTACTGAGGGGTGGAGCATACCTGGTGGTGGCCTGGTAACTGCAGGGCAGACTTTGGCTAGAATCCTAACAGTGACCAATGGCAATTTATTCAAAGGTCTGAGTAGAGCTGGGTTCACGTGCTGATGCATGGGCTTGGGATCTTATGAACTGGATTTGATGGCAGCCACAGTCCCCACAGTCACTCAGCTCTGATCTTTATTTCTCTCCTTTGCTTTTGCTATTGACTTAGAATATTTCCTTTTTCTCCTTCCCCCAGATTCTTAGAGGATGGTTGCCCATCTTCAATCTTTGTTGGATGCAGCAATATCCAAGAATTGTATGTGTTACAATTCTAGATGTCCTAGATGCCCAATGTATTACCCAGAGTAAAAAAAATCTACCTAAGGTCATATTGTGTGTGTGTGTGTGTGTGTGTGTGTGTGTGTGTGTGTGTAATACAACCATAAAAGAGCTAATTTAATACTGACTGAAAACTATAATGAGCAAAGCAAAAATATTCTGGAGAAGAGTGAACATGAGCCAGGTTTATCTCCCTAGCACGGCTGCTTTTACACATTATGTATCATTGAGGAAACAGACTTTAAGAAAAACTCTTCTCTGAAATCTCCACAAAGGTAACAGGCAAAGAACACACTACCCTTGAGAAAGAATTACCCAGAATGTTACACACAGGCATGGGCAGTCTACTAAGAGACTACAAAGACAAAGAATCTTACTTTCTTCTACAGCTGCTGTATCGGACCTCACCCCCCCCCCCGCCCCGTTTGCTGGTTGATGTTGCTATGACAATATCTGAATATGATGACCTTTCTAGCAGATAATTATCTTTTTCCCCCCAGAGGAAAAATTTCTTCTCTGGGTAGGTCATGAAGCTTGCTAAATACTAATCTAGTTTTCTCTAAATTTTTATGCATTTCAAAGAGAAAAGAAAGCATTTTCAGTTACACGTTTCAGGTAAATTTAAAGTAAATATTATTTGCTTAAAAATGGAAGGGCAAGACATTTTTTTCAATTGAATTTGTCCTCATATGAGGCACATAGTTTGGTTTTAGAGATCAAGACAATACATTGAGTAAAATTTCATTCAACAAATCTTTCTCAACTGATTTGCTCTTTAACTTAACACCTAGGGGAATACCTGTCTCAAGGGTCTTAGGAAGTCCCTTAGTTAGGGCCTCATGGAGCCACAGAGAAAGACAGGGTTTGTTGATTCATACAGAAGCTTCACTTAGATGGCTTTCATGCCTTTGGCTTCTTCCTGTCACACATTCTCAGGCTGGTGTCCTTTGGTGGTCCACCCCAAAGCCCACCCTATCCAAGTAAGGCTGGAAGGTTCACCTGGATCAGACCACTGGTCTTTCCCAAAACCAATGCTGCTTGCTGCTAATCAACCCTAAGGCCCATCTTTGCAGATAGGGCAGAATGAACATCTTATGAGTTACAAGTGCTACTTTTGCAGAATTGTTTACTTTTAGCAAGGGAGAAGCTAGTGAAACCAGTTACCTGGACATGAAGTGCACACCCAACACATAACAGCAGAGTCGACTACCGGGACCCTGACAGCACAGCATTTATACACACACAGTGAGCTATAAGAGGCGAGAGGAGACCACAGTGTGTTCCATCTGCATATCTTCTCGGGGCCTCAGCTCATAGCATGGGTAGAGGTGAATACTGCTTACTATATCTGGAAGACTACAGAAGTCCTGGAAATAATTATTTCAGAAAATGGGTTGTGGGAAGTGTCTGGGCATTGAAGAAAGCCAGTATGAGTTGTTTGTGGTCCCTTGTGTAAGACGATGACCCTAGGAATCTTTTATTGTATGACAGCATCTCTATCAATTGGAACCTGCTGACACTATGCAACAGCATAAGCAAGAATTTAATTCTGGTTTTGTTTGTTTATCTATGAGATTCTTAGTTGGAACACTAGGTAAGCTACTGTTAGTTTCAGGAGCTTTTGTTGGATGTTTCCAACATCCTATTCATATGGAAAAAAAGATTATTGGTTTTCCTGAAATACTCTGTCTTTAAGATCCTACCCTTGTCACTTTTAAGACTATAAATTAATATATAAGCCAGTTTTCCTTATGCAGCTCTGCCACTGTCCTATAATGAGCAACACAAATTCTGGGCATAAGGAAACCTAGCACTTAGGAGACTGAGAGAGAAGGATTGTTGCATATATGAGGCCAGCCTGATCTATACGATTTCAAGGACAGCTGGAGTTATAAAACTAGACCCTATCTAAGAGCAGTCATTACGATCATCCTCACCACAACCATATTATTGCAAGTGTGCTGGCTGTTCTTAGTTATCAATTTGACTATATCTGGAATTAACTAAAACCCAAGCAGCTGGGTACACCTTGAGGATTTTCCTTAATTAAATCATTTAAAGTGAGAAGACCTACCTTTGATGCAGATCTTCTGAGATGGGGAAAGCCTCCCTGAATCTGGGCCACTCCTTCTGGTAACAGCCTATGTAAAGGACACGGACGAAGGGAGCTTTTGCTCTTTCTGCTTCCCTTTCTGCTCACTGGCAAGTTGATTCATTCACTGGTACTTACTGAAGACCAGCTGAGACCTCAAGCCTTGAGGACTGAAAAACAACCGGAAGATCCAGACATCAGGGCGGACTAATGCAAAACAGTGTCTTCTATACATGATAGGGACACTGCTCTCATGAGTGCGCGGCAGCTTTCAGGTGCCGGATCAAGATCTGAACAAGAGCAAGCCATTCGAAACTGCATCAAGAGCGAGACAGAGTTCACAAGACCCCCCCCCCCCCAACACACACACTTCTAGCTGAGTTTCCTAATTTTTTAAGGCTTGTAGCAGTTGATGACTGTTGGGAGAAATGAGAATTAGTTCTCTTCACGGGTATGGCCTCTGACAGGCTGCCGATTCCCAAGTGAATGGCCCTGCAAGCATGTGCATACAGGCAGAACTACTTAGACTCGGTGAGGTAGGAGTTTCTTTTTAAGTACATGAAGTTGGGCATGGGGCTGCATGCCTTTAATACTGGCACCTGGGAAACTGAAATATACATATTTCTGTGAGTTTAAGGCCTGGCGGTCTCTACACAGTGAGTTTCAGGCTAGTTACAGCTCCATGACCAGAGCCTGTCTTAAACAAACAAACAAAATAGGACATGAAATTATGAAAGTGGGAGAGGGAGAAGGACGTAGTTTGGGAGGAAAGTTCTGAAAAAAGTTGGAAGAGGGCAGGGGAGGTAGAGTTGATCAAATATTTTGTGTATGTGTGCAAAGTCCACAAAAAATAAGTATGTGTAAGAGACGTAAACAAAAAGACTATTATACTTTTCAGGCACATACCGAAAGATCTGAAAGAAGCAGGTATGGATTTCTAGGTGTCTCCTCCCAGTGGAGTCCCACGGAATACACATAATTTTCGTAGAAATAATGTGTGACAACTCTTGCAGAATGTGACAAACTACAAGCAGTGTTCATCCTCGCTGTGACAGCTGGCTTCTAGTGTGTTCCGCCAGCACCTTAGGTCAACTACAGCTGTTCAGAGTTTTCTCCCTTCTCTCACTGGAGCAGTGGGCAACTTCCATAAATACAGTCTGGTCCAAGACTTCAGGTATGCAAAGCACTTCACACTTATTTGGGCGGAGGACTCCGGGGAAGCCGGCTTCAAGCTGGTCTTCCTTTGAGATGTATAGAGTTCAAGCAGCTGACATCTGCTGGGTCAGTGAGTAGGATCTGGACTTGGAATATAGCAGTTCTGTTGGGCAGCCAGGGATAGAATTGGAAAGGCTCAGTCCTAGCTTTACTGTCTTTAAAACTGTTAGAAGCTCATACCACTCGTAAAAACAAGTAGCCAGGGGGTGGCACACACCTGTCACTCTAGCACTTAGTGCTAGATGAGGTAAGGTCTTGATTTCATGATCAATTTGGGCTATAAATCAAGGCCCTGTCAAAAACAATACACACACACACACTCACACACACACACACACACACACACACACACACACCCCTGTTTTGGTGATAGCTCAGTGGTAGACCCCAGCACAATAAAACGAAACAAGCCAAGGAAAGGGAAGGAATGCATAGAAACAAGTTTCATAATTTACTCAGATGCTTAACGGTTAAGTCAGTAATGCACATTGGCCAGTTTAGATATTTAAATATTGTGTTTATTCAGTAAACATTCACTAGCTACCTAAAATTTGATGGGAACGAGAAGAGAACAGCATATTTAAGGATGCAAATGTACTTCCCTTGGTGGAATTTTGTGTATATTTTTAAATGGTTCTGAGAGACTGACAGCACCTGGGAGGGATTGGCAGGTGCCGCTGAGTGGTAGGCATGACCAGGCACCTGCTCATTACCCATTATCCCATCCAGGGGCTTTTTTTGTATTTGATTTTTTTGTTGTTGTTTGGAGGGGGGGTGGTATTGTTGTTTGTTTGCTTTTGTTTGTCTTTTGCTTTGCTTTGGTAATATCACCATTTGCTTTGTCTCACCACGGAACCCAGTCTTGCCTTGAGTGTTCCCACATGGGCCAGGCTAGTTTGAACTACTGATCTCCTCAGATGTTCCGGCTTCCCGAGGACTGGGATTATATTTCTGCATCACCACACTGGCCACTGGATTCATTCTAGTCAAGGTGCAGCAAATAGAAAGTGCATGGATCTATTCCTTCCAGTGTTTAGGGTTGAACCCAGAGCTTTACAGGTGCTAGATAGTACCTGCACTACTGAGCCCCACGCCCTCACAGACCACCTCTGAGTGGAGGATGTATGTGTCTGTTCTCCAGGTACCAGTGTGGTGAAATGGAAACTCTCTGGGTTGCTGGTAGGTACATGCAGGACAGCTGTTCAGGCAAAAATGTGCTTGAGTAAACGTTCGCACTATTTCACATTTGCTATTAAGGCAGGATTTACTATGTCTGACTGGTACACTGCCTATCACAGACCTAGAAGTTGGGAAGGATTAGGCTAGAAGATATCAGATAAGTAAGCATACATCAATGCTATTAGATCAAAGAGTAATCGAAGGTCAGTAGGAAGAGAGTTCAAACTTTGAAAAGCCTTGCATGTCATATTAAGGAACTTTTATGATGACAAATGCTGTTGAGGATTTTGAACTAAAATGGCATTCAGGATGAATTTAAAGTGGTTGTTTTTGGTCCTGGGTAGGGAATAGATGGAAGTTAAAATCTTCTCTAAGGAGCATAGCTACTCGGGCTGGAGGCGGAGGGCAGCAGGTGGCCAGAGTATAAGCAAGTCTCTCACAGGGTCTCAGAGGAGTTCTGCAAATGTATTTCCATACTTCGGTGTTCTGTGAAAATTCGCTAGTATTGAGAAGGGTAGGCTGACTCCATGACAGACTTCAAATTGAAAGTTCAGAAGATTAGGCCTAATATCTGGGCAAGTCCAGGCAAGCCCAGAAAAGTCAGTTACTTGAAATAAACAAAAACAAAAACAACAAAAAGCCCAGGTTTCAGGTAGCTAGTCAGACACTGCCCTGCCATCAGAAGCTGCCCTACCACCTGGCCTGAAGCAAGGGCAATGGGTCAGCAACAGTTTCCAAACAAACCTCCCCAGCAAGAGTAATGGTTCTGGAATGTTCCTAGAAATGGAGTAAGATAAAGGTCATCTACCCCCAGAATTCCTCTAATTAATTTTAAATCAGACCTGCAAGCTCATTTGGTTGTCTCAATTTTAGAATGGGAAACCCCAGCATGCTCGACTTCTGCAGAATAAAACACTCTAGGCATTTACATACTATTCGAGTCCAGGATATCATTCTTCAGAGAATCATAGACCCTTACCCTATAAGGTTGTGTGTGGGGGGTGGGTGGGGGGGGCATAAGCAGTTGTAGAAGCCAGAAAGAGAAAGTTGAGTGTCCTGTTCTTTCACCCCCCCCCCCCCGTGTCTTCTGTTTTTTATACAGTCCTTTATCCTTCCATGCTGGCTGTGGTTTGGACTGGAGTAGGAAAATGTGATAAAATTGGCTGAGTGATGTCTTGGAATGTGCAATATAGAAAAAACAAGACAGCACATAAGAAGCTCAATTACCATGATCTTGCTGTGCTAGGAGGAGGCTTAAGTCACGCATAAAAAAGCCAACATCTCTCAACTATTTTAGCCCTCCTGGATGAGGTTTCAGGATAAGGCCAAGAAACCATTTTGAATGTGTAGCCCATGAGAATCTTTAAGCATTTCCAATCCCAGCCTCTTTCTGAATTCAGTGTTTATAACTCTATGGAGCTGGTTTATTGGTAGCAATGAAGGACTGGGATAAAGTCACCACAGAGTTAATAATAGTGTTCACGCTCTACTATAACTCCCAGCAAGAGGTTGCTTCTTAGGAAATAGTGTAAGAATTTGGGAGGATGAACTAGAAAGACCATGAGTTCAAGGCCAGGTTAGGCTTTGTAAAAAGACCTTGTCTCTAGAAGAGAGAACATAAAAGTTAATGAAAAGGCTAGGGTTTGCCTAGCATGTACAAGATTAGTGTTCTGTCCCTAGCAACTGCAAAAGAAAATAATTGAGAGCTGGGGTGTGGCTCAGTTAGCAACAGGCTTACCTTATATATACAAAGCTGTGTTTGATTTCTAGGCCTACTAAATTAAAAAAAATGAATAAATTAAAAAGTAGGGGTTTTGTTGTTGTTTGTTTTTGTTTTTTAAAAGAAGTTGGGTCTATTTCCTCTCTCCTGGAATTTGGGATGACCTATGCTAGAGATGGCGCGGGGGGGGGGGGGGTGTCCACTGGAGACACAGCTCCACACTCTGAAGCAGAAGCAGGAGGACTTATTTTCAGAGATCCCTTACTTAGGTAAAGCTGGATTCTTGACTTCACTGCAGAAAGGAATTTCCAGATGTCAGTATAGGATAGAGTTCAGGTTTATTAAAACAGGTTTTTAGAATAGACTTAAACACATGGGTTAATATTACCCAGGGAAGAGTAAGGCATTCAGGAACATGACTGTGAACATCTCAAAAGAGTTTGCATCATCATCTTAACAGCCATACAGGATTATATGAGGTGCTGAAGTTACTATCTTTAAAGTGTTGCTAAGAAATCCATACACGTGAGATCAGAAGGCAGCTCCTGAGGGGGACCCCATAGGATTACAGGTGATGAGGTCATTTCCTAGATCACAAGACTCGCAGGGAAAGTGAAGTTGTTTTAATTGTAAACAAAAGCTGACTATCTTGGTTGAGTGGTTCCCAGGAAATGTCTGGGGAAAGGAGTAAGGGTGCGCTGAATACATACATGCAGGCCTTAGGCATGGATCATCCCCCTTTTAACATTTTTATTTGAAAGTATCTTTCTACTCAAGGGATATAATTTCCATGGAGGCAGTCCCTACAGCAACTGTTAATTGTATTGTGCTGGAATTCTTTACTCTCAGCTGGAAAAGGCTTTACCCATACTTTAGAAGATGGGTCCCTTTTCCTCCCCATCCTCATAATTTTCTGTATTTTTCTATCATGACTTACTATGTCTATTTTGCCCAGTAGAATACAGAAGAAGAGATCCAGTGTCTGTGTTGAGAATTTTTTTTGGGGGGGGGCAGTTTCCCTCTGTGCCTTAGCACTGTGTAGAAAACCCAACAACCTCAATGGAGAGATCCTACAGAGAGGGTTAGCCAGAGCCACACCATTTTGAAAAGTCCCTCCATTTTCATTAAATGCTGACAGTTTCTTGAAACCATAGCGACAGCATTCTATACCTGTTTTCCTCAGTGTTTCTCGTGTGTTATTCTTGTACCACTGTGCTACATTTGGGGATCACTCCCAGAAACAGCCAATCCTTGCCTAGAGAAGGAAAGTTTTCAACGTCCTTTCTCTCCTCCGTTCTGTGTTATAATTGCCCCAACTTGTAAGTCACTAGCAGGCTCTAGCTCTTACTTAGACCTACCCCTCTGCAGGTCTGTTCCCTAAATAAGGGACTGAACTCTTTGTGTTTGCTCATTCCCCCATTTGTCTGCTCTTCGCTTACAGAGAGGTCTTGAGAACATATGGGATGCAGACTGTGGTGGTTCCCAGCGGGGACGGTTTGACACTCCAAGACCAGCCTGGATGTCACTTGAATAGTGCCCTCTCAGTACTCAATAGGACATAGAACAATAGAGTCAAATGTTGCTGAAAACCAAGAGCTATCATAGAAGAATTACAGCTTTAAGCTGTTAAATTCGGGTCACTGTGGTATAGAGTTAAGTAATGAGACTTTCCTGAATCTATATAGTATTACCTAGAGAGATTGTGGGCAGAGAGCAGATAACCTAGGCTAATAAGAATGGAAGGGGATGTGACTGGGGATGTCTCTCAGTGATTGAGTACAGATGCAAAGTACTAGGCTTAATCCCTAACACTGTAATAATAATAATAATAATAATAATAATAATAATAATAATAATAATAATAATAATAATAATAAATATCAATGCTAATAATTGTTAGCCACAAATGGTTGGTATATATTTGCAGTCCCAGTATGTGAGAGGCTGAGACATAAGATCATCAAATTAGGAAGGGGAGTCCATGAAGAAACAACAGCTCAAGCTAGGAGGGTAGCTGCTGTAGCAGGCAGTTCAATTTGAGGATTTCAACAGTCAGACGTGAAGTGAGCATGCTGAGTAAAAAGCAAAAGCTAACAAAACCACCCTGTGTTATATTCTTCAGGGTTTGAAAAATTTTGTAGATTTTAATCACTTACTTGCAAAAATTTATAATTCGTTGGCTTTTTCACTAAGGTATTTACTTTTGTACTCAATCTTGATTTTGTACATCTCACAAGAATTTCTGAAAAAAAAATTCTAGAATTTTCAGTTAAAAACAAGATTTCGTGACCTTTCAAAGGAGAAGGTAAAAACTTTAAAAAACAGAGTATCAATTATCACAGTATCTTTGGACTGATAAAGAACAAAGCTTTTCAGCTTCTAAGAGATAATTTCCAACCTAGAAACTGGATATATTGTAAAATTCTCAGGGAAACCAGGGTGGAGGATAATAACAATTCCTCAGTTGGTATATAATATCTCAAAATTGTTGGCAAGCCGTCTGCTTGGGTTAAGTAATAAACAACATGTTCTAGTGCATTCGAGGTTGTGTAAACAGGATATGATTGAGGGCTGATATTCTATTTCCAAAAACGATGTCTCTCTGCCCTAGATTGTTAGACTGTGCCAGAAATATTACAAAGACAATATTGTAATTTTTGGTGGCATTCAAAAAACACTTTGACAAAGGCTATCTACCTAGGACATTTCCTAGTAAACAGGCAGTAATCTAAAGAAAAACGAGTGTGGGGAAACTGTCTGATAAAACACAGGTGGTTTTCTTATTACTTTCCTTCAATAGCACTGTTCATATGATCCAAAATTCAGATTATTGGTACGTTAGGCTATAGGTAATCCCTACCTGCCCCTCCACACACCCATCAGCTTATCCAGAGGAATTGCAAAATGACAGTCTAGGTAGAATCTCATCACCAAGAGTGCCCTCTAGCCCTTGCCTAGACAGAGACATTTCCGAATATTCTTTCCCTACGAATATATACTACTTTCTGGCCTTTAGTGGTTATCAGCCTCTCACTGTTTTGTATGGATTCATCTCTAAATGCGGATGCTTCTAGCTTATTGTGAAGAAGATCATGCATTATATGTCTTAGTATCTCCGGTTCCTTTTACTCAACTCCATGTTTTGTGAGACACAGCCAAAATATTGAGGTGGTGTGCGCTCTCTCATTCTGGTACTGTGTAGGTTTTCATTGGGTGGATGTACTAGGGTTTTGGCTAGCAATTTCAGCTGAAGATGGATATTTGAGATGTTTGTAGCTTGGAGGGCTGCCAGCACACCAGGAGCTAAATCAAACTACATCCATCTTACTTTTAGAATGCCTAAGCTGTTCAGAGATAACAGGCAGAAAGAAACATTTCTTCTAAACTGTGTTTATGGTTTTTTTTCCCCCAAGTTTTCTTCATACATTTAAAAATATTTAGTCAGCCTTAGTCAGCCGGGGCTCACTTCTTTCTTAAACAGGACAGTACTCCAGACAGACTCACACACATCAACCTGCTTGTGTTTCCCCTTAAGTTTTCTTTCTAAAGGCAGCTCGCTGAGTAGTCAAGGATGACTTTGAGGTGTTGCTCCTTCTCCTTCTGCCTCCCGAGGGCTGGAATTACACGTGTGCACCGTGACACCGCTTTATGCAATGTGGAGAACTGAACTTAGGACCTTGTGCATGCCAGGCATGTACTGCACTGCAGAGCCACATCCCGGTTCTAGTCATTTATTATTACTCTGTTACATGTGAAATTAAGCTTTTGTGATTAGCTTTCATATGAAAGAATGCAGGCATTTTATGAGGCTGCTATTGGATAAGTGAATTTAATAAATATTAACCTACAATATCAACAGGAGAATAGATCTTGGCAAGGTAGTGCATGCCTTTAATCCTAGTGCTCCTGAGACAGAGGCAAGAAGGTCTTCAAGAGACTAGCATGATGTGCATATCAGGTTCCAGGCCAGCCAACGATACAGCTTGAGACCCTGGTTCAAAATACTGCAAAAAGAAATGGGGGAGGAAGTATAGGAGAGAAGTAAGGAAGGGAGAGAGAGGGAGGAAGGTATGTATGTAGGGAAGAGGGTGGGTGAGAGAGAACTGGGGATGGTTTTCAGTGGTAGAATATTTGCCTAGCATGCATGAAGCCTACAATTCATTTCCTAGTAACATAGTACATTAATAAATGGAAACAGACTCAGGTCTCAGAGTTCAAATAGGATATGCCGGTAGGAAATTCCTTAGGTGTGGTAGGATATTGAGAATATTTTTTTGTTCACTTGAGCCAGTACTCTCAGGACTGCACTGCTAGCGTGAAAAGGAAAGGGAGGGAGTGGAAGATGTGAACAAGAGATAAAAGGAATAAATGTTTACCTGTTAATCAAGCCTTTATCCTGATCAGTGGCCAGGCTGGGTTTGCTTATTCATGAGGCTGGACTTAGAATCCATCCCTCGAATTGCATGTAATGCTGCAGTAGTCACTATGTTACTAGGAAGGCTCACTCAGAAACTCAGAAGCAAAGTGTTCATGCTGGCACTACACAGCAAGAGCATCACCTACAGCAAGTACACCATGGACTTAGAGCCATTCGAATATGACAAAAAGCATGGGGGAGGGCAGAGAGAGAGAGAGAGAGGGAGAGAGAGAGAGAGAGAGAGAGAGAGAGAGAGAGAGAGAGAGAGAGAGAGAGAGAGAGAGAGAGAGAGAGAGAGAGAGAGAGAGAGAGAGAGAGAAAGGGAGAAATGAAGAAAGAAAAGAAAGAAGGAAGGAAAAGAAGGAAAGAAAGGAAGGAAAGGAAGGAAGGAAGGAAGGAAGGAAAGAAGGAAGAAAGAAAGAAAGAAAGAAAGAAAGGAAGGAAGGTAGGAAGAAAGAAAGGAAGGAAGGAAAGAAGGAAGGAAGGAAGAAAGGAAGGAAGGAAGGAAGGAAAGAAGGAAGGAAGGAAGGAAAAAGGAAAAAAAAAAAACCTTGACTTTTAATTTATGGTTTAGAAGAAAAACATGTTAAAATTCTGGATCAAACTATTCTGGCATGAATAGTGAACCATATTGTGTAGCAAAAGGACACAGAACATTGTTGTAAGAATGGGGAATTTGTCATATTTAATTGCTAAAATCTGGCGAAAGATCAAGAAAAAAATAGGCTGGTGGGCTGAAGGAATAGCTAAGTAGTTAAGAGCACTTTCTGCTCTTGTAGAGGAGGTTCTGGGTTTTGTTCCCAGCACCCACATGGAGGCTCACAGTCACCAATAACTCCAGTTCCAGGTCATCTGGTGCATGAATATGATATATATATATATATATACATATCATATTCGTACACATACAATAAAATAAAAAGTACACCTAGATAGATAAATAAGTAAACAAGATTCTCATATCTGGTGGCTCATAACCTTCTGTAATTTATTCTAGCTATAGAGAATTCAATAGTTTCTTCTATCTTTTTCAGTCACATGTGTACACATACACACATGAACACAAATATAATAAATAGGCTAGGGTAACAGAGAAATTACACAAGAACTGGGTGTGGAAAGAGAGAGACTGCTGGTGACTAGCCTCTTTGTCTCACTGTTGGGCAAAAAAGTCACTCACCGCCCCCCCCCCCCATATTTCACTCAATATAAAAGTTTGACATTCGTCACAAAATAAACTTTGATTTTTTGTTTGCTTATAAGACTATCGTAGGAATAATGGGCCTACAAATTGTAATGAAATTTGTTATTAGAAATAATTTAACTCTAGCAGTTGCACTTAAAACATTGAACATGTAAACTCTGTAATTTACCTAATAATCATACTGTATAGAGTATGGAAATATAGACTAAGTACACTTAGACATAGCACAACAGATTCTAGATGAAACAATTTGAAGTTACTATAGCATTGACATGTTATATGACTACAAACAGTTGTGAATAATTTATGTCTATCTAATTTTGTGTTCAGACTTCTGAGAAGCCTTGGTATTCATTCATTCACTCTCTGTAGTCAGTAGTTCACCACAGACTGGGTGAGTTTCAACAAGAATTCATTGTTATATATAAACACCAAAGTTTATTTGTCCTCCTTTCTCCAGATGAATCCCCCTTTTTAAAAACCAGTTGTCCTTTCATGTTCTTTTGTTGCTGATGTAGTGACCCACTGAGTTGTTGTTGTTGTTATTATTATTATTATTATTATTATTATTATTATTATTATTACTATTATTATTTCAGATGACTTCAGTCCAGACTTGTTTGCATGGGCAGTGAAGGTTTTTACTAGATCAGACAATTTGACTTGCCATTGAATATTTTGATTTCCCCGCCCCCAGCAATCATTAACTGCCAATAGCTCCTGAGGGGGCTCGAAAGCCCAACCCCCACCGGTGATGGAATGTGGATGAGGCCCAGCGTGTACAGGTCACAGCAGCTGCTGGGTGTTTATGAGTGCAACAGCCACGGCACTTCCAGATGACAGTGCTTTGCAGCACTAACCCACCATCTTCTGGCTTTTGCATTCTCTTCACCTGCTCTTCCGGAATAGTCCCTGAGCCTAGGCGTGGGTGATATATATGTTTCTTATTTAGGTCTGAGCATTCAGCAGTCACTTTCTCTCGGGTCTTTCGCCAGTTATCACTTTTGCAGCAACTGTCACGTGCTGTAAGAAAAATCAGCTTCTCTGACCAAGGTTAAAGCAGTGCAGTCTACTGTAAGCACACACTGAGAAGGCAATTTTACATTTCCATTTAAGGAAACTACAGTTGCAGTGCCTCTCTCCCTGCTAGGGCCCATGCTTTCACAGCCTTACTTTTGATTAGATAATTAACACTAACCATATAATCCCTCCTATAGAAGGCAGAGCCCAAACCCAACAGAAAATAGTTGTTTCTTCTACCACAGTCTTGCCTCTGTTATATGGGTGGGCACACGGTCCATCATGTCTGGTGGGTTGGTTCCGTAGCTCACAGGGGATCCCAGCTAGATAAGATGGTTTGTGGCTTTTCTTCCCCAGAAATGTGAGTAGCACGTCCTTGTTCATTCAAAGCTCTCTAGAGGAGAGGAAGTTTTCTGGTCAGATGATCTTGAGTTATGTCCTGCAAAAGCTTCTCGTTCTTATCATAATGCTGTCAAGATACAATCACAGGGGTTTCACCCCAATGATGCTATCTAACCTGAATCACCTCCCAAAGATGAAGTCAGATGATATTCCCATTTTCTTAAACCACACAAAGGGGGTTAATTTTCAGTCCATGGGGTCTTAGGGAGACACTAAACTGTTTTCAACTATAGCTGCCTTTGCAGATCTTAAAGTTGTGTCACACTGAGACTCTCTTCCTTTTTTTCCTGCCCCTTCCCCTTTCCTTCTTTTCTTCATCCTTGTGCTGGTACCCTTGTGTGGTACGGGCCTAGCATTCCCAGACTCCTGTTTCTTCCCACACCGAAGTTTTCCTCTCCAATTAAGCTCTCACACCTTTAACCTAGTCTCGGCATGTTGACTCTTGGAGGATCTGGAGAGATTCACAAGAATTTGTCTTTGCCATGGCACAGAATCCCATCCCGAACAGCTGGCGCATGTCTGTATCTGCAACATCTGGGAGCTGAAGTAGTCGGATGTTAGCTTGGGCTATATATGTAGATAGGACAACAAAATAAAAAATAATAATAACAATAAGGACAAAAGCTAGACAGAGAGAACGAACAAAGAGCAAGCAGAGCAAAGGAAGGAAAAGGAGTCAGGAGAGCAGGGGAGGGGTAGAGTGGATTTAGCAGTTTCTCCATCTGCTGGGTAGGAGGCAATCAGCACGTCACTTCATTACTAGTCTACTGAGGGTGACATCGTTTATTTCTTCATGAATGGATCATAACGCTTGATACCAAAACACGTTTTCTGAAGCCTGCCTTCCTGTTTCAGTTAACAACTGAGCTGATGTAACAGACACCAGTTTTCAGCAGGCGACAAGCAATGGCCCAAATCCAGTTTTTATTTTGTTTGTGTACATGTCCTTGTGGATGTGCATGCATGATTGTGTGCCAGAGCATGGATATTCGGGTGCTCTAGCACGTATGTGCATGCACGAGGAGGCAGGAAGACAACCTGAAGTATCATTCATCAGTTGCTTTCCACCTACTTAAGACACAGACTCAGCAGCTCAGAGCTCTCTGCATAGGCTAGACTGGCTGGCTGCTGAGCCCCAGGGCCCTACCTGCCTCTCTCCACCTCCTCAGCACCTGATGCCCTTTCAGTACTTAAAAAGATTTTTAAAAATCCGTGCTATTTCTAGTTATGTGACTATATGTGCACTTGAGTGCAGGTGTGTCCTGAAGGCAGAAGTGATGGGTCCCGTGGAGTTGTGAATTCTGGGAGTGCGATCCTGTCCTTCACAAGAGCCACATGCTGTCTTAACTGCTGAACCAATCTCTCCACGTTTGTCTGTCTTTCTTCCTTCCTTCCTTTCTTTTCTTTCTTTCTTCCTTCCTTTCTTTCTTTCCTCCTTTCTTCCTTCCTTGTCTCTCTCTCTCTCTCTCTCTCTCTCTCTCTCTCTTTCTCTCTCCCCCTCCCTCCCTTTCTTTCTTTTTTCCTTTTTTTGGAGATAGATTTTCTTCCTTAGTCTAGGCTAGTCTCCAACTCATAATGCTCCTGCCTCTGCTTTCCCACGGTTGAGATTATAGCTATGTACTATCAAGCTTGGTGTCTACATTCAATTTTCTGGCTCATCCAAATCTTTCAAAAATGTTTAAAACACACAAAGTATGTAGAAGAGAAAAGCTTGAGAAATAATTACTGAAATAATTACTTCCACCTTTATTTTGATAGGATATTGGTGTTGAAGTCTCAGATTTTCTTGCTGACACTTCTTTGTAAATTGCTTAGTTTATTTATATATATACGGTTTAAAAACAGAGTCTCTCTGTGCAGCTTTGACTGATCTGGAACTCACAGAGATCTGCTTGCCTCTGCTTTCAGAGTACTGAAATTTAAGACTATAACACATCACTACACAGGTCCCTAAATTCCGGATTAAAAAAATGAGAAGTATAGTTTGTTGTGGACGATCATTTCCCATAGTAATTTTAAAAAAATGTTTCTGGGAATACATACAAGATTGAGAAGGATTACAAAGAACATGAAAATACACTAGTGTTTTGTCTGTATGGTGAGGTTTAAAGAAAGTATGAAGAGGCTGTAGTACTTGAAGAGAAGGCATTTAATTAACCTGTTTAAATCAACGATTTTCATTTTTACACATATATTCACCTAACTGTGAGAAGTTCTAGACTCAAAATGAACAATAAATTTGAAAATCTCTCTCTTTTATAGATCTATTTTAGTATTTTAGGAGTATATCTGTGTACCATGTGCAAGGCAGATGCCCATTGAGGTCAAAAGAGGGCACTGGATTCCCTGGGACTGGAGTTACAGGCATTGTGAGGGCCATTTGGGTGCTGGGGTCCTCTTCAAGGGCAGTAAGTGCTGTTAACAGCTGAGCCAACACTTCAGGCACTTAAAAAAATCTCTTTATAAAATCTATTGGTAGAATTTCGATTGGTAGAAAATACTAGGAAGTAACCAAGGCTTTACTACCATCTTAACAGTTGGAACATAGTAGTGGGTGCCTTAAAACACGTCAGCTGGACTGACAGCATCTGATAAAACTCTTTATTCTATGCTAGGGGGTCTGTCAAAAAGTGCGTGATATATTTCTAATATTCTAGTTAGAGGCAAGAAATCAGGATTTAACATGCAGCAAGAAAAGTGATGATAAATTAACTGAGTCTGTTTCTGAAAGGCTTCCTAGCTCTTATGCAAAAATAAACCGCTAAACTCCAGGACCCCACTACAAGAATAAAGATTCTTGATTTCTTTTGCACATATGTATTCATAAGGTTTATTAGTATTTCCCAAACCCCTGTAGACTAAGTCCTCTTGAATTGAAATCTGTCACAATCACAGCTTACATTTCTTACCTAGGTTGAAACGGGTTTTTATTTGCTCATTTTAGTCTTTCACTTCTGTTTTTCCTTTCATTGCTTCCACCCTTGTTCTCTGTAAATCTTTCATTCTTGTCTTCTTTCATTCAAACGAGGCCAGGTGCTTCGATTTGTTCTACCATCTCATTCAAAATGGTGCCACGTCACCCACAGGGCAAGAATGGAGAGAGGTGTTGTCATTTCTCCTGCCAGCGTGGAGCCCCGCCCTCCGCTGCTCACCTAGGCTAGGGTGGAGGGGTGGGGATGATATGGAGGCCACAGTCTCTAGAATCTGAGGCCCAGCTCCCTTCAGACCGGCTAGGTCCCCTCCTCCCACTCCTCCCCCGCAGAGCTGCCCCGCCTCTCCGGGACCCGGGCCTGAGGAGCGCATTGATTTGCATATCTCTACCTTTGTTCCCCGGCAGTGGCCAATCAGAGTGCAGGGCGAGACGGGGCGGCGGGGCGGGGCGCGCGATCGGCGGATCTGCTGCGGCCGCAGGTTGCAGAGAGGGTGGGAGCCGCTGCGGGCGCGGCACTGCAGCCCCGAGCTTGAACCCTGAACCCGAGCCCCGAGCCCATTCCCGGCCACAGGCCCAGGAGGCCAGGATCCAGCTGCTACTAGCCCAGCCCCACGGAGGACGCCTCGACCCGCAGGCGCCCGCTAGCCCACGCGCCACGATGGTGTGCGGGGGCTTCTCGTGCTCCAAGAACTGCCTGTGCGCACTCAACCTGCTATACACAGTGAGTAGCCCGCGCCTGGTGGCACCTGCGGGGGCCACCTCCTCGTTTGAGTATTCGCCTGTGCCCCATCCCGCGCCCCTTGCGGGCTTCCCACGCCCCGGCTTCGCCCGCAGCCCCCGCCCGGGACCCCGAGCCTGCTTGTCGCAGTCTCCCTCCGCCAGTCCTTCATTGTGGCGCTCGCCCCTCGCCCTGCTCTCTGCAGCCCTTCACTTTCGCGTCCCTCTCCACTCTCTCATCACTCCCCACGCTCCCATCTCAGTCCCTCAAGCCGCACGCTCTCGGCTGGCCATCCCATCTGGAGCGTGTTCGGGGCTGGAGAGCGGCCCGGGCTTGGGGGTCAGGTTTGCTGGATAGCTCGGGCCTGGAATGGAACAGGCGGCCTGTGGATGGCGCGCTTCTGGCTCAGCTCTCAGAGCTGACGTTTGAATGGAGGCCATGGAGCAGGTTCACAGGATATCCGCGGCTTCCGAAGTTTGTTTCGTGCTTACATAAAGTCTCTTTGTTGATGTCCCTGCCAGTGAGGTCGCAACTTGATGCTTTTCCCATGCTCTCTCTCTCCCCTCCCCTTGTCAATATTCTAGTTCCATTTTAGGCGAAGTCCTTCAGTATATAATCCTCCACCCAAGTCGTTTTTATTTTTGCTTTTTTCCCCCTTCCTGCTTATCACCATATCCAGTTATAACGTGGAAAGCTCAATTTGATTTTTTTTTTTTGAGGCATAATTGTGGCAGGAAGATGAGGTGATGTTTATTGAAAACCTTCAACACCCCAGCCTTTTCATTTGTCATTTTGTTGTTTATCTGTGGCAATTGGAGTTGTCTAAATTTTATAACGGTGAAGACCAGAAAAGGCCTTACTGAGTTTTCATAGCTGGTAGTCTGTGAGTCTGGGCTGGAACCAAGCAGTGGAACCTAGACCTTTCCACAAGCTGCCTCTACTGCGTGGAAGAAACTTCCCTTTGGTCATCTCATTCCACCGGGGACTTGTTCTCTTCTATAAATACACCTGGTACTTGCAACACCCACCCTGAAAACAAACCCAGTTTCCCTGCATTAGCAGAGCCAGGTCATCTGGGCCAGCTTAGGTTACATCTGTGGACAAGAGAGGCCGCTTGTGGTTGACAAGCTGAGGCACCGAGTCACGGGCATTTTACCTTTTTTTTTTTTTGGTCTGAATGTGATAGTAAAGCTTTGCCGCGAGCCGGAAATAGGCATCGATGGCTGATGTGCTTTTCTGGCTAGTTCTTAGGAATCCAGTCAACATGTTCACAAATGGTACACTTGGAAGAAAAATTCTAGAACACACGGTGAGACAGCTCCTTGTAATTGGAGATACACACCAAGTTTCATACTGAGGTTCACCTGTCTGGTGTGAGGCATGTTTACTGTATTGCTATATTGACGATTCCCATCCATTCTTGAACTATTTTCTCTTATTAACATGAGTGATCTGCTTAGAATGTCACATTCTGTTTTGTGCCCGAGTCCCCCTCCCCCTTCAGTGATTCAGTCATCTGTTTACCTGATTCTCCATCTTACAGTGTCTGCTTACACACAGCCCAGTGTACAACGGCTGCTTCTGTGCTTCTTCAGCTATCTGGAGACATCAATGTGCAATCCATACATTTTTTTAAAAATGAAAAAATATTTTTTTCCCAAATCAACTAGTAGTGCTCTCAAGACATTATTTCTAGCTGTATTTACAGCATGTCATGAAAGCCTGGAGAAAGAAAAGTTGACTCTAAAGGGATATGTTAAGATTATTTAATATCTGTCCTAAACTATTGACCTCCAAAGTGTGTATTATTGATTTTTTTTATCAGGTATGCAGTAAAACTTAATTAATTGGAAATTCATGGGACTATAAATATGGCTAGGCTTTTTAAGTCTTAGACTGTTTTAGACAAAGGACAATAAGTTACTATCTAAGCACTTCCTCCGAAGCATTGCAAATAGGTTATGATGTAGTGAATGTAACAGCAAGAGGTGAATGGACTAGATTTTAAACATGTAGTTAAACATAAGCATCTGTGTCTTAACTGTCTCTCCACATTTTAAGACGGGGGTGGTGGGGGGAGGTGTGATTGCTAACAGAGTTGGATTTGGGGATTAGGGGGTATTTTTTTTAGGAGGAATAAAAAGATCTTTTGTAGGTTCTACTCTGGGCCTGGTAACTGCCCAAGTTCTACTCAGTGCTGCAGGATTAAAGATGAGGTCATTTCTGAGTGTGAGAGCTGGAGTGCCGGAGGAAAGGCCCATGCATGCCTGTGTTAGACTTCATCGCTGTTGCTTTGAAGCCTTTCCTGAGGAAGTTGGGGGCTCTATCAACCAAGCAAGTGATCAAAGCAGCCAGAGATTTCTCAGTATGACCAGTCTAGAACTAGAAAGCAGGTCCCTAAAACAAGTTGGAAGGAACATCCCCGAATTTGTCTTGGGAATCCAGTGAGCGTATAGTGGTTAATGGTGGCTTTTTCTTTTCTGCCAGACATCTTTTAACTGAGGGAACCCAGTACTGACATAACCTCCGGTTAATGTACTGTGTGTAAACAATCTACGTGTAGGTGAAAAGGGGAAGTCCAGTCAGTGTGTTGTAAGGGAAAGACCACTTGCTTCAGAACTTCCTGTATTTAAAGATGACGAGCTTCTTTAGTCCACAGTGTGGGTTAGTATGTGATGACATTAGGCTCAGCCTGGATACGCAGTAGCAAAGCAAACTGGACTCTAAAGTAAGTATGTTTTGATGAGGCTGTTTCTTCTTTACTGCATATGGTCCTGAGGACTGTATTTTGCCAATAAACCTTTGCATATCTTGTATGCTACTGAAATCCATAGGAAATGAATACATATAGAAGCTATTTTTTTGCCCTGTGTGAAGGATCTTAGTTGGGGATATTAAATGATGTGTAAGGGCTTAGACACCATGCAATGGAGGACTGAGTAAAATCCTTTTCTGAGTTAGGAATAAGGAAGGGATGTTTGAATTGAGGAAGTTTGAAGAGATGGTTTGCAAGTCACTTTCATATCTTTAGGAAACAAATATAGATTAAAATTAGTTTGGAAGATTAACTACTTTATTTACTTTGAGACAGGGTCTTGCCTAGCCTGGCCGTGAACTTAACTATGTAGCCCAGGTTGCCCTAAAACTTGGAATCTTCCTGCCTTGGCTTCTTTTTTCTTTCAATTGTTTAGCAGTTTATCTAAATGGTTAATCAAATACACAAAATTCCAAGAGCAAAAGGAGAAGTTTTACTTCCAGTTGTGAACCAGAAATACCATATATCTCAAATTCAAATTGGTAGCATTTTAAAACTGTCTCCAGATTTCATAGGAAGACTTACGGATGGTTTCAGATACTTACCTATGATGCCAGCCGTTTAGATTTTCACCAGAGACTGGAATTTCAGAACCCTCTGTGTCTAAAGCTCCTGATGTCTAAAGCTCATTTACAAGTAATCTCCAAAAATCGTCACTAAAATGCTTCTTGTATTCAAAATCACTGACTCAGTTTCTTCAGTGCCAGGATGACATAGATCTACCACCATACTCTATAATGTCATATTTTTACACTAATATGCTTATTTACGTGTATGGGTGTTTATGTGCAAACACGTCTGTGTACCGTAAGCACCTAGTGCTGGAAGAGGAATGGGGTCCCCTGGAACTGCAGGGGCAGATAGTCGTTAGTCACCATGTGGGCTGCTGGGAATTGAACCTGCCCTGCATGGGCAACCAGAGCCTTCAACCACAAAGTTATCCCCCCAGCCTCTGAAAGTGTTTTAAGTCCAAGTAGTTTCACAAATGTTAAGAATTATAGTTATTTACAGGAAGTTATAAGAAGTGAAGTAAATGTGGTAAGATATGTAACACTTTGAAAGTTTACTTTTTCGTCCTGGTACTAGCCTTTGCCCTTGCTTGAACAGGTACCTTCCCACTCACTTACATTCCCGGCCCTGCATTTTAAAAGTTTATAACACTTTCCAACAATTCAGATTTCAAATTTCAAAAAGTGATTAGCTACAAGAGAGAATGTAACCTAAAGAAAATGAGGATTTGGATAGGTGATTATGCAAAAAAGAATCAAACAGAAAAATATGACCCAAAATGTTCTTCCTGTATTTTGGCCTTTCAGAGTTGCCCTGCTGTGCTAACTGAGGGCGAGCAAAGGCACGTGACACCAGGAGTTATCGTCCCCAAGCCCACGTGGTGGAAGGAAAAATGGACTCCTCCAAATTCCTCTCTCACCTTTATAGATATGTTGTAATGTGTACTCCACCACACACAGATACATAAAATAATAACCATCAAAAGAAGCCTGCACTGCCAGCTTCTGGTGATGGTTCATTTCAGTTAGCACTTGGGCTGAGGCAGGAGGATGGTCACAAGTGCGAGGACAACTTTAACTATGTAGGGAGAACATGTCTTCCCCTCCCCCAGTCCCAAATAAAAGAGAATTGCATGGCTGTTTTATATCTATAGATGGTACACTGTAGCTGTCTTCAGACACACCAGAAGAGAGCAATAGATCCCATTACAGATGGCTGTGAGCCACCATGTGTTTGCTGGGATTTGAACTCAGCTCTGGAAGAGCAGTCAGTGGTCTTAACCGCTGAGCCATCTCCCCAGCCCCATTGGTATGGTTTGTTAATAGCCATTTTTTTTTAAATTTAAACTATAGGCATGGTTTGATTTATCATACAGACGGTTTAATATATGGGTTTTAACTTCAGAAGTTAAAATCAGAAATTTAAGAAGTTATAGTTTTGTGTGTGTATATATATGTTCACTTAGCTAAAAACCTTCCCAGGTTTTTCTCTTTTTCTTAATTTGAGTCTTCACTGTTCCGCTCTAATTGGCCTTGAACTTGCTATCTTTCTGATTCAGCCTTCGAATACTAGAACTGCGGACATTTCTTGCCATGCCTAGCTAAATTCTTTTGCTTTCTTCTTTTCTTGGTAAGTTACCCATTTTACAGTTTATTTTCTTCTACATCAGGGGTCCTCAACCTTCCCAATGCTGTGACCCTTTAATGCAGTTCCTCATGCTGTGGTGACCCCAACCATAAAATTATTTTTGTTGCTGCTTCACAACAGTGATTTTGCTACTGTTATGAATATTAATATAATGTCTGTGCTTTCCTGTGGTCTCAGGTGACCCCTGAGAAAATTGTTGGACCCCCAGCTTGAAAATCGGTGCTCTGTATCTTTGCTTGCTTTGGGAAGGGTTCTCCTGAAACATTAAAAGTTGACCTGATGGCTGTCATCCTAAGATGTGAGTGATGTCTGTTTTAACATGTCTAAAATATGAATGTTGTCTTAAGAGGAGCCTGAGGCTCCCGGCTCAGTCTTTGGACCTTCATGGTGGAAGATTCTTGTAAGTTACCCTCTGACCAACCCATGTGCAACCCATGTGCAACCCATGTGCACGGTGGCATGTGTGTGCTCCACTCACCCTACACAGTGAATAAACAAATAGGTGGATGTAATTAAAAAAGAAAATTAGAATGTATTTTATAATAGAATTTTTAAAAAGTTCATTATAAAATACATTATAAAAGTTCATTATATAGTTCATGATAGAAAAATGTCCCTGGATTTATTCAGGAACTCAGTTTTTCCAACTCTACCCTTAAACCAAACAGCATTTTTTTTTTTAAAATCTACAGTCTTTTCAGTTGCAAATTGATAATATTTTATTCTTCCCTCATGGAATTGTGTCAAAGATAAAATAATGTAGTGTGTAGAAAACTTAACATGTACCATGGCTTCAAGTATGAAAGGTAAATTATTTGAAACTTTTGAATTATAAACCTGTGTGCTATAATCAAAGATTTTGAAGCCATTGGGATTTTGACACATACAGGTTGCTATTAAGTCAACATGTTCCAGAAAAGAAGAGTTCGTATCCATAGTAAAAACAAGTCTTTGACTTGTGAGAAGTATTGACTGCCGGGCAGTTGTGGCACATGCCTATAACCCCAGCACTCAGGAGGCAGAGGCAGTTAGATATCTGTAGGGAGTGTTTTGGTTTCCTTAAAAACTCAGTTACGTTATGTAAACATGTATTTTGTTTTAATCCCAGGTGTGAGCTATGGGGCTGCTTCAGATTGTCCACAGCAGTAGTGTGTGTGTGTGTGTGTGTGTGTGTGTGTGTGTGTGTGTGCGCACACACAAGCTTTGGCAGGGGTGTGATTTCTGCTAGTTGCCACAGTCCAGAGAGGATGAGCGCTCTGAAGAAGTAGAGATGGTGGAGGTTACTCAGAAAAAGATTGGGGAGGAAAGGGGGGGAGGAGGAGGAAGAAGAAGGAGAAAGGAGGAGGAGAGAAGGAAAAGAGGAGGAGGAGCAGTTCCTACTGTTGGTGTGCTGTTGCTAGCTGGAGATATCCTTCCTTAGATAACAAGGACACTGGTCATTGTAACAATTGTTAGTGAAGTTTCTGAGAAAGGGGAACACAATTCTTATGTAGTATTCTGATTAGTGATGTCAAAAATCCCTTACTGTCAGCCAAGGAGAAACAGAAACCAAGAGAGTAAGAGGGATTGTCTTTTGTCATTCCTTTCTGTTTCCAAACTAGTCATCTCCTCAGAGTGATAAAAAGATGTACATGCAGAAGCATGGGGACTTGCAAAGTCACTGCTGTGACAGAAGCTTGGGGTAGAGTGCTACTAGCCAAAGTCAAAGAAGTAGACAGATTCTGGGCCTGTGTTGCGGGTAGGACCATGCCAATTTCTAATGGATTGAAAATGGGGTGCTGGAGAAAAAGTAAATGACAGATGACTCACAGCTGTGGCCCAGTCCCCTGGAAGGATGGAATTGCCATTATTAACAAAACTAGAGAAGGTTCAGGATTAAATGTGATGTCAAGAGATTCTCAGGCATGTTGTCAGCTAGCCTTCGAGACTAGCGGCATTGAACTTCAGGGAAGAGGGCTACCAGGAGTTACCGTTACAGTACCATGAGCATCGAGAATGTTAAGAGTTGTGATTGGATGAGTCAGTAAGTCAGCGGAAGTAGCTCAAGAAGGCCGATGGTCCACGGACCAGAGCAATGACATTGCAAGGTCTAGGTAACCAGGTGGCATCTACCAAGGAGACAAGAAAGGAGTATCTGTTTAAGCAGGAGAACTTGATAGTAGTTTGTTGTTGAAGAAACTGAATGTAGCTCAGTGTCCAGGAGATGGGACTGAACCTGGGCCTCAAGTGGGGCTGATAAAGGGACAATGATGATGAAGTGAGCCGTTGAGTGCAGGCACTCACCACTGCCCCTGGGTTATTCAGCGTTGGGGACTGAACCCAGGGCTTGGTGTGTGGTAAGCTGCTACCCTACCCGTCATGCTCCGTCCCTGTGCACTAATGATTGGATTTAACATAAAGTCATTGAAAAAAAAACTGTTCTCTCCCGACCCTGTTTTATTTAAAACAATAACGTCAGTAAGGACCATGTCTCCATTGTTTGCTGAACGTCCAGCGCTATCCTAGCATTAGTTGTTGAGAGGCAGCTAGGCTTCCTCTGCCTCATCAATGTGGTATCCAGTATTGGTTATTGAATGCAGAAGTCAGCATAGGCTGTTCTGGCAGTAAACACCCCCCTCACCTTTTTTTTTTTTTTTTTTTTTTTAACTGTTTTGAAGAGAAAAAGGGGTGGGACTTCGTCGGCAGCTGTGGTTGCCATTTCAAAATAATTGACCCTGGAAAACAGATAAGTTAGGATTCCTTTCTTTTCCCTTTTATATAATTTCATTGCAGGAGCCAAATGCTTTGTTTTTGTACCTCCTAAGCAAAAACAATGGTCCTGTAGAGAACACCACCAGGATATGTGCAAAAGCACTTCAGATTTGTGTCCTTCAAGGAATCTCACTGGAGAGCACACTTTGGCTTCATGCTACTTAGCAATGTTTGTATTACTCATGGGCTTTTCACGTCTTAAACCTGGTGTTCTGCCTTATCAATCTGTCAGTGTGCTCCATCTTTGAAATCACAAGTTCATGGCAGAATGCTTGATGAAGCCTTTTGGGGAGGGTGATTTGAGGCCTTCGTCTCCTTAAATGTCACATTTTGGATGGCGCTGTCCATACCACTGTCCGACTCTCAGAATAATGTTTTAAGGTTTATTGTCTGCTATGTCACCACAGCTACTACTACTTATTTTGAGGACAGAGTCTCACTGCGTAGCTCTGGCTGACCTGAACTTGCTGTGTAGAGTGGTTGGACTCAGGCGCATAGAGATCCCTGCCATTGCCTCCCACATGCCGGCACTGAAGATGTGCCTCACAACACCAAGCTGGCTGGTCTCTTCTTCTTCCTTTCTTTGTATTTATTTTATTGTGTGTGAGTGTGTGTGTGTGTGACTGAGTATATCTATGTGTACCTCATGTGTGCAGGAGCCTGTGGAAGTCAGAATAGGGTATCTATTCCCTTAGAACTGGAGTTATAGAGGATACAAGCCAGCATGTTGGTGTCAGGAATCAAGCCGAGCTCCTCTGGAAGAATAGCAAGTGCATTTAGCCAATGACCAGTGTGTTACTGGGGGTGAGTCTTGAGGTTCTAAAAGCCCTGACTATTCTCATACAGCACCTACTTTTTATTTTTTAATTAACTTAAAATGTAATTTATTTTTATATTATGCATCTAGGTATTTTGCCTGTGTACCATGTGCATGTCTGGTGTCTGAGGAAGTCAGAAGAGTGCATCAGGTTCTCTATAAATACTTCTGACCCTTCATGTGGGGTACTGGGAACCAAGTCTGGGTCTTCCGCCAGAGCAGCAAGTTTCTTTAACGACTGAACCATCTCTTCCCCTCTACCTTCCCTTCAACCCCCATTTTTTGAGACCGGGCTTTGTTAGGTAACCATGACTTGGAATTCAATATGTAGACCAGGCTAGCATCAAGCATATAGTGCCTATCTTACCTCTGTCTTCCAAATTCTGGGATTGCGTGGACATACTTACTCATTTTGTTTTTGAATGGTGTGGATATTTGATGAAACAATACCACTTTATGTATTACATATACAAAGAGCAATCTGGAACATGGTTGGACTGAGATTCTTTCTCTGAAATAATGTATAGATTGGAGAATGAGCAGCATTTCCCAGTACAGTCATGAGGAAGAGTGAGAACCCTTTATCCAGCAGTCTGGGCTGACCACTAAGCATTTAGCCAAGTGCCTGGAATGGAAAGTCAACACATGTATTGACTGCAGGCACCTGAGGTGTATAGGCTCCTCTAAAGAAGACAGAGATGGCTGTGGCTGGGGAGTGGTAGTTAATGACTCACCTCCAGACTGCTCACATCCTGGATCTTAAGACCAGAGGAGTACAGACTTAAGATAAGGTAGGAAGGATGCCAGCATGAGAACAAGCTAAACAACCTGGCTTCCAAAGCCTTACTCCTCATATTAGTGTCTATGGTAGTTTGAATGAAAATGGCTCCTGTATTTGAACATCTGGTCTCTAGCTGGTGGAACTGCTTGGTAAGGATTAGGAGGTGTGGTCTTGTTGGAGGAGGTGTGTCGTGGGAGGTGAGCAATGAGGTTCCAAAAGCCCTGACTATTCTCAGTTACCACACACTTTCTCTCTGCCTTGTTAATAAAGATGTAAGCTCTCAGCTGCTACTCTAGTGCCATGCCTGCCTGTCGGCTGACCTGCTTGCCATCATTGCTCACGGACTCACCCTCTGACAGTGTAAGCCCTCCATAGACTCTTTTTATTATTTCTTTCTACAAGTTGCCTTGGTCATAATATGTCTCATTATAGCAATTGATAAGTAACGATGTGTTACTTTTGTTACTATGTATCTTAATCCATTTTATGTTGCCTTAATCGAATATAACAGACTGGATAATAAGGAAAAGGTAAACTCCTCACAGTCTACGTAGGGCTTAAGAGTTCAGATCAAGGGCTGACACTTCACTGCATCATTATATGGAGAAAGGTCTCACATGGCTCTAGAGCAGTGTGCAGCTCAGGACCTTCTAATTCATCATCAAGAGCTGACCTTCAGGACCGCATCTAACCTGATGCCTTCCAAAGTCTTCTTTTCAATTAGGTTTCTGAACCGGCACTGTGGTGCTGTTCTTTGGCCTGTGCTGTCCTGAGCCTTAGCTGATACCATCTATGTCCCTTCATGGTGCAATGGCCGTGTCACTGCTTAGTCCCCTGGGGATTTACCCAGGGGAAGCTACACTGGATTTGGACACTTGCATAATCTTGCTGTTGTGTGCCTTTTCCATCACAGCCCTTTTAACTCCCTCTTAGAGCTCTTTTTTATATATCAAGTTTTCTTTGTTTTAAAGGGAAAACAGGAAAGGCTGGTGCTTCCTGCTCATGAAAATACAACTAACTCTCAAGGAGTTAACAGAGCTACAGTCTGTTTTTATCATCATTGTGCCAGAGGAAGGAAACTATTTGTCATAGGTCTAAATTTACTTTCTGTTACAATTGCTTTCATAAGGAAACTGTTATTATTTTTCAACAAAAGAATCTTTGCCATTGCTTTGTCTACCAAGGCATAGCGACAGGCCTAGACTTTTTAATTATGCAGCTAGAATTCATTTCCTTTGAATCTGTAATTTTTAGATTACCGACTTGGGACATATAATCTCATTATCCTTAAAATTGTGAACCAGTGGTAATATTTAATTATCACTGTTGAGAAATAAGTTGTTTCCTTATCAAAAAGTCTCCGTTTAGTAAAGTTTAAACGTGATAATCCTGTTTTATAGGTACACTAAACATCTTTAGGAATTTATAATATTTATTATATTATTAGGCATTAAATTATACCTAAATATATTTAGATAGAATAGAAACATTACTTTTGATTATTTGGCAGGTTTCAATTATATGTTATAAATGCCAAACACATACAAGCATATACATTATTTTCAGATCATTTACATTATAAGACTTTAATTTATTTGGGGGTTCTGGTTTTTCTTTTTTTTAAAGATTTGCTTTTATTTTTAATTGAATGTATGTGTAAGTGTCTGAGTATACATTTGGGCACATTCACATAGAGCCTGTGGAGATCAGAAGAAGGCCTTGGATCCCTAGGCCTGTTGTGAGCTGCTAATATGCGTGTTGGAAACTGAACATGGGTCCCCTGTAAGAGTGGTATTGACTCCTAACTGCTGAGCCGTCTCTTCAGCCTCTTTTTAAAAAACAGCTCAATTTATTTGTACTTTCTATGTATGAGTGTCTTGCCTGCCATGTGTATATCCACTTAGGAAGTCCAAAACAGTGTGTTGAACCCTTGGAACTGGGGTTGCAGATGGTTGTGAGCTCTTATGTGGGAACCGAGCCTGGGTCCTCTGCAAGAACAGCAGGTGCTCTTAGTTTCTGAGCAGTCTCTCCAGTTCCAATTTTTGGGTTTTAATCAGATAAGTTGATTAGTTCAAATAAGTTCATGTTCATGCAATTTCACCGTTCGCAATCATAGATGCAGAATTTGTTTTGCATCAGAGGACCGAGTCTGCATTCTTTTTGGGAATATCCTTTACAAATGGGGATGTGTGTTTGTGTGTTTGTGCTGGTGTGTGCATGGGTGGGGCCTCAGGTGCTATCTCCGGTCACATTTCAGACTGTTCAGGTGTGATGGACCTGGGGGAGATCATTCGTGTATTTTTGTGCTGGCAATCTAACTCAGGGCCTTAACCACACCCGGCAAAGCACAGCCGTGGGGTCCCCTGCACCTGGGAAGGGCTTTTTGCTACACTTGTGTGGAGTCAGGGAGCTGCTGCCAGTGGCATTTGAGTGTACATCCCTCGTGTGTAAGCTTTCCTTTTTCCTCACTGGCAGTGAAGTATAGGAAGGCACTCGATAACTCGTAGATGGACCAACAGAAACTATTTGAAAGACTAAGAAAAATATTTTCCCTGAAGTTCTGGGCTTTGGAGGCAGTAAGTTCTAAGGCTGGGTGAGGGAGAAAGGTCTAATTGACAGGGGAAAGCCAAGTGGAAGTTGTCATAGTTGTCGCTCGTATAAGAAAGCGCCATTAACATTTCCTAGTTGACTACATAGGTGCCCCATGGACACAGAAGAAAACATGGTGGAGTCCTGCGAACTTAGCAGCTGAATTGTACAGATTTTGTTATAAGCACAGCGTAGCTTCTGCTGACAAAGTTCGTGGGACCTCTGTCATAAGGACAGTTCTATTCATCGAGAGGTAAAGCTCAAAAGGCCTAACCAGCTCAGGACTTGGGGGATTCGGGTTGAAGCCTGGCTCCACAGAATAGGAAAAGTATGACTTTTTTTGCTTTGGGTTTTCTTAGGTGTCCTTTGTCAGGGAAATTTTGTGGGGATTACTTTTTTCTTCAAAATTAATGTGTTTGGGGCTGGAGAGATGACTCAGCGGCTAAGAGCACTGACTACTCTTCCAATTCCCAGCATCCACATGGTGGCTCACAACCATCTGTAATGGGATCCGATGCCCTCTTCTGGCCTGTCTGAAGACGGCTACAGTGTACTCACATGCATACAATAAATTGAAAAAAAAAAAAAGATACAATTAAACATTAATGTTTGAAGGGTGCTATTTTTTTTTTTCCTTCTCTGCTTGTCTGCCAGAATCTCTCGGAGCACAGAGCAGTTGATTAGTCTGGTATCTTGTGGTTGTTTAGGTGAGGATGACTTTCGCACCTCACCCTTCTGCCCATGCTTCTGAAGCCTTGGGGTTGTAAGTGTTCACCACTACGGTCATGCTCTAGCTGCAGCCCACGCGTCTTCCCCTGGTCGCTATTTGTAAATTCAGTTTTAAAGTTACATTTACTTATTGGGGATGGACATTTGTGTCACTATTGCGTGGAGGTCATAGGACAACTTGTGCTTCTTGGTTCTCTCCTTCCACGACGTGGGTCCCAGGGATTTCAACCAGGTGGTCAGCTTGGTCACCTTTACTCATTACACTCCTTGGTCCTCTCCTTTCTTTGATGTATCTGGTTCCTTTCCAAGTCTATGTCTATAAATTATGACTCCCCAATTTGTTTTTATTTTTTTAAGTCCCTGCAGTTAGTTTTTATTTGGGGGCTGTCCTGGAACTCACTGTGTAACTTCCTGCCTTTGCCTCTAGAATGCTGGAATTAAAGGCATGCACCACCACGCCCAGCCCTTCTTTAGATAATTTAAATGTCTCGCTTTGTTGCAGAGAGTTCTTGGGAGCTCTAGCCCTGTGTGGCTTTCCTATAGATGTCCTCTTTCTCTAACGTGTTTTGAGAATTTTGATTGGTAACTGTTAAGCTTGTCATTTGAAAACCTGGGACTGGATTGGGGGTTGGGACTGCTATATCTCTCACGAGTCATTTTAGTTTGCTTCTCTGAGGGTTTTTTTTTTTTTTTTTTTTCTCCCTCACCCCTCTGTCATTACAGCTGGTGATCAGGTTTCATCTGGATTGTTTGGCCTGCAGATTCCTGTGTGTGTGGATTCTGTGTCTAGAAGGGTTGCTGCTTCTTTTTCTTACATAGCTTTTGAGGATATCCAGAAATCTTTGCGGTCTTCCACTGTACTTAACTGTGAGAGACGAGCTTTCTGCAGTTCCCAGCTGTGCGTGGGTCTCAGTTCCCCCATCTAGTTCTGCTTGGGCTAAAACCAGAATCTCCTTCAGACTCTGCTCCTGCCAGTCCCCTGCCTCAGTCAGCTGTCTTCTGCCAGCTTGGCCCGGACAGTGAGAGCTTTCAGTTCTCCTTGCTCTGGGGAGGCCTGCGAGATTTCCTGTAGTTTCTCTGAGTGTACTGAAACCAATTTTCATTTGTTTAAAATACATTTGAGCAGGAAGAACTGTTGCTTGATTTTAATGAGTTAACCAGTTAATGGGCATGTGTTTATAATGTATGAGTGCTCACGTTCCATTGTGCTCGGAGGTTTTGGGAGTTGTTTTTTTTTTTTCCCCTTCATCATGGGGATTAAACTCAGGTCAGAGCTTTTAACTGCCAAACCAACTCCCACACCCACTCTCACCCCTAAAAATGTCTTAATTGATTTATTTTTCAAATGTTTTGCCTGCATGTATGTCTGCATATGTGCTAGGTGCCCCTAGAGGTCACGAGTGTGCATTGGAGATCTGGAACTGGACCTAAAGATGGTTCTGATCTGCCATGTGGATCCTGGAGAATCAAACCTGGGTCCTCTGGAAGAGCAGCAATTGCTCTGAATGAGTGAACCATCTCTCCATCCCCCATACCTTTCTTGTTTTCCAAAGGCAGAGTCTTATAATGGAGGTCTGCCTGTTAGCTTAGTACTTGGTACATAGTCCAGGCTGATCTTGAACTCTTGGAAATCCTTGTGCCTCAGCCTTCCAAGTGGCCATCATGCCCAACTAGGAGTAATTCATGGTACTTCAGAGCCACCTGTGGTATGCCAAGTGAGGCCTGTCCTCAAAGACGCTGAGCACTCACCTTGGATTCTGATGAGTCTGTACTCCTATGCAGTCTACTCTGGTTGTTTTAACCAGACAAACTTTCAAAAGCACGGAATGTTTCCTGTTTTTAGCAAAGTGTTGCATGTGTGATGGCCTAAAATAACAGGTTGTACTCCACACCAGGACTCAGAACTCAGGAGCAGGTCTCTGCTGCTCTTGTTGGGAAGGGAGAGTGTTTCCTAGCATCTGATCCTTCCATTCCTTGGCATAGAACCTCTTCCTCTGCCTTCAGTGCTAGTATAATGCCATTGCCAGACCTTGGGGACTACACCCTGCTTCCCCCAGCAAAGTCCTTTTCAGATTCTGACCCTCCTCCTACTCTTGCAAGGACTCTAAGATTATTTAAATCTTAGTCACATAATTGAGAGTAGCCCTGGTTTTTTTTTTTTTAGATTTGAAAGTTAGGGCTGGAGAGACGGCTCGGGGGTTAAGAGCACTGACTCTCCGTCCAGATGTCCTGAGTTCAATTCCTAGCAATCACATAGTGGCTCACAATTATCTGTAATGGGATCTGATGCCTTCTTCTGGTATGTCTGAAGACAGTGACAGTGTACTTATATACATAAGACAAATAAAAATGATCTTTAAAAAGTTACCTCAGGAGATTTGCAATTTAATCCCAGCCTCAAAGTTCCCTTGGTCTGTCTGATGTACTCATCTTGTGGACAGTGGCCTTCGGAGGGTATTTTGTACTATAATCATGGTGAACTCCTGTGCTCAGAGAGGGCTGTGGCGTCTGCGAAGGCCCTGGAAGTCAGGGGGACGCCTCCTATCGTAATGGGAAATGCACTTTTTTTAGTGAGCCTGTAGTTTTGGTGCATTCTTTGCCTTATTGTGTTACCTCCTTTTTTTGTTTGTTTTAATTGTATTATACTGTGACCTACTTTATAAAAAACTGACATAGTAATTATTTGTCCTCTTGTTAACTTTCAATCATTTCTCTACTGACTTCAAGAGCAAAAGCCAGTAAACTATAGCCAACAAGCGAAATCCATCCTGTTGTCTTTGTTACAGCAGAATAGCTATGAATGGTTACACACACACACACACACACACACACACACACACACACACACACACACACACAGATGATGCCACTGAGTGCAGCATTTTACTGGGTTCCAGGGTCAGACTTGGGCAGCAGGCTTGTGTGGCAAGTCCTTTTACCTGCTGAACCCAGTTCCTAGCCCAGAAGGATTTGTTATATTAAGTGAAATGCAAATACAAATCAGTAGTCTTGTCCCACAACTTTACCTGAATTAGTAAATGAGCCTCTTGGTCCAGAACTTGGTGTTAGCCAGTGGGATGTGTAATCTGTGTTACCATGGACACAGGGTGCCGAGATCCTCAGTTGTTTGGTCAAATGCTAGTCTAGGTACAGCTTTAAGGGTTCTATAATCAGCATTTACAATCAGTTGATTAAGTGAGTCAGACTATCCTCCTCAGTGTGGGGAAGAAGGCTTTACCTCCACTGATGTTTCCTAAGGAAAAAGGGGTTCTGCTCAGTTTCCAGTGTGCTGGGTTCTGCTCAGTTTCCAGTGTGCTGGGTCTGTGCCAGTCCTGGTTGTCATGGGCCTCAAAAGATATATAAAGATATATATATATACACACACACACACACACACATGCACATATTTTGTGTTGGTTCTGCTTCTGGAGACCACTAATTGTTGCTACTCTGATGTGTGTGCTTGCGGAGCATTTCCTGTGCCTGTACCAAGATACTGTGGTTATGCTATGCCAGGCAGAGGTGAGTCCCTTCCTCACATCCCCCTCGGGCTCCTTTTGTGGTTGTGAAATGGAATGTGACGCATTTGGGTGTTACAGAGTCAGAAATAAGCTCACTTGTGAAGGGACAGAGTGCTTTTTCTCAGCTCACCACTGTTTAAACTCGGGAGGAGATGAATAAGGAGCACCTGAGGAAGGGAGATGGAACCTGAGGGAGTGTGTGTGTGTGTGTGTGTGTGTGTGTGTGTGTGTGTGTGTGTGTGTGTGTGAGCTGTTGTGATGGTTTCACCTGAAACTAGCTCTGTGGTCCCACAGATGGTTTCTTTCTTTATCCCCCCTGTGTTTTGACTCTTTGACCAAGACTCGAAAAAGAAAATGCTTTGGGTAAAAATAGAAATAGATGCACAATATTTAGCAGTTTTTTTTAATATCTCAATATATGTAAATAACTTTTTAATCAGTGCATATGAACCGTGTTTAATATTGCTTTGCACATAAACAGTGGCACATATGAGCAGGGGAAAAAGTTAAATAGTAATTTATATGTTTCTAAACAAGAGTTTACCAATCCTTTTAGTAGTGCGATGCTAGAGAAAAGTCTAGTTTTGAATTTTGGTTTTTCCAGACTGGGCATTACACTAACTCACGGCTCCTGGAGATGTTTGACCCCATGTGTACTGAAGGCGCTCAGACCTGGTCTGCTCTGTTGACCCTCCTCCACCCTTCTCTGAAACGGTGTCAGACTGTCCGTGTTTACTAGGGTTAATCATAATCCCCATGTGCTTTACCATTGATTTGCTATTTTTTTATAAAGGAGTTATAGCTTCGAGTTTTGTTAGCCCTGTCTTACACACAAGAGTGCTAGCTCTTTAGGTAGTGTCTGATAAACCATACACTGGAACAGGGCGTACGCTCTTCTTCCTTAGCTGCCAGTTCATTTCAAATAGCAACCTCCCCACCCTGTGTCAGTCTTGATGGTTTTAATGCTCTCCTGCCCGTCTACGGCTCTACATCCTGGAGGTTAGAGCATAGAGAACCTACATTCGCATTGCCTTCGGCGCCCAGAGAGACAGCGAGGGGAACAGATTGGAGGACAAGGAAGCAATCGCTTTACATTTGAGGGATACAGCTTGTTAGGGGAGGGAGGGTTGGCTCGGCCTTTTGGGGAGCAGGAGAACAGAGGGGTCTGCGGGCCGACTGGGCTGTAAAGCTAAAGGTAATTTTCATAGAGCACATCAGAGTGATGGACTGAAGTGTGTCGGTGCCTAGTTTTACATGTTAAAAACATGTAAGCTGCTACTGGGCTAGCTTACAGTTGCTCCTGGGTAGGCATCATGATCCGGATGACCTCTGAGACCGCATGGTTGCTTTCTGGATTATTGTTAATCTTTTTTTTTTTTAAGCATGATGGAGTATTACTTTAAGTTAATTGAAACAGTACCATCAACTGAACCTTGTGGGTTTCAGTCAGCTTTCTCTGTCTATGGGTTTCACATCCATGCTTCTAACCAACTAGATCAGAAATTATTTCAGTATCCGGGATCTGTTTTTTTGTTTTCTGTTTTTTGTTTGTTTTTTTTTTTGTCGTTATTTCCCCTGGCTATTTGGGGTAACGTTGCCAGGCAATTTGCCTTGACATTGCAGTAATTAGTCTAAGTCACCCAGGGATGGTTTGAAGCTTAAAGCAGGATATCAGCAATTGTGTACAAACAACACCACTTGAATGTGGTGTATGCAGCAGGTTCCGAGGGGGACTCTTGCTGTTGTAGGGAAGATGCTAAGATGTAAATACCTGAATAGTGCTGGTGTGTAACACTGAACCTCTCCCATCTCTTCACAGTTGGTCAGTCTGCTGCTCATTGGGATTGCTGCTTGGGGCATCGGCTTTGGGCTGATCTCCAGTCTCCGAGTGGTGGGCGTGGTCATTGCTGTGGGCATCTTCCTGTTCCTGATCGCCTTAGTGGGGCTGATTGGAGCCGTAAAACACCACCAGGTGTTGCTATTTTTTGTATCCTTTTAAAAAATCAGATTTTTTTTTTCTTTTTACTTCCATCAGGTGAAGTTCTCATTATCGAATATGTGATGATGTTTCGATGGTTGCTACTAATTTAATATTACTATTAGGGAATACATTGCTGGAAAGCAACTCCTAGAAAGATGATTTAGGAATGTCTGTAAAGAGAAAGCCTTGTGTTTAGTTATTCCCCAACCCTTCCTTATCCCACCTTAACCTAAAGTGTTCTGCAAGTTGGGCGTGGATCTGATTTTCTTTCGAAAATTCAGAGTTGAATTGAACTCATTTCATGACTTCTAGGCCTTCCCAACACGTTATTTTTTGGTTGAGAAGCCCACAGTGCATTCTCTACTCTTAGTTTTAAGAAAACGTATACATTTGTCTCTTTTCTTCTACTTTGCAGGTTTCAGAATTTGTATTTCATTTTGGATGTGGGTTTTTCAAAATAAAATTCCCTCTCTCTCTTTTTCCTTGTGCTGTTGTGTTGTTGTTTTGCTTTGTTTTTGAGACGTGTTCTCTGTAGACGAGGCTGACCCCAAGCTTGGGCAGTCTCCCTGTGTCCGCTCCTTAGGCCACGGGCTTACAGGTGTCACCCTCCGTGCCCGGTGTATTTAGTCATGTACATTTTCCTAAATGAATGTATAGTCATAGTGTATTAGCAAAAGAATAATTTTGTGTAGGCGAATTGCTTTGTGTATGCTTGAAAGTTTTTGCCAACATCTCTGCTTTATGCTCTTCCAGGGCATTTACCATGTCCCCTGACGCAGGTAAAGCCACCTGCTGCCAAGTGAGATGACTTGTGCTCAATACAGTACCTACAAGGTAGCAGAGAGAACTGACTCCAGCAAGTTGTCCTCTGCATTAACACCATGGCACATGTGTACCCCCACGCCCGTGCATACATACTCACGTGTGCATACGCCCTGCACATGTGTTCACATACAGTGGGTAAATAAGTAATAATGGAAACGTCCTTAACTGGCAACTCAGTATATGATTATCCTCTTACTCGTATTCATTGTTCAGTTTTCGGTATCTTGTGCGTGTTTAGCTCTGAATCGGGAGCAACAGGTAAGTAAAGGGTTTTCTGTAAAGGATACTTTGTTTCTGAGATAGGGTCTTACTGTGTAGCTCTGTCTGTCCTAGAACTCACTATTTAGAGCAGGTTGGCCTCAAACTCACTGAGATCCACCAGCCTCTGCCTCCTGAGTGTTGGTATCAAAGGCACGCGCCACTCTGGCCAGCAAAGCAAAGCTTTTGTTTGATTCTACTTTTATTATACAACGTGGCATGAATACGGAAATGTTGGGAGGAATGACTAGAGGATAAAGCTGTTTCTTCTCGTCATGAATGCCATTTTACTCCCTTAGCTAAGTCTCTCCCTGTTAAGTGGCTGGTGGAAGTGATTGTAGGGAAAGATGGCATCAGATCCTGGTAATTTGTATCCATAAATAAGATAGAACTCTCACTGGGCAAAGTTTGCTGTTATTAAGAGACAGTTCCTGTCTTTCCCCACTGCTGTGCAGTTGCTGGAGAGTCTGTGGTTTCCTTCTATCAACTACTCCTTTCAGATTCTTAATTTATAAGAAAAAAAATATGGGTTTCTGTCTCAGAGCAGCTGAAACTCTGTATTTTGTTAACATTTTATGCCTTGGAACCAACTACTGTTTTTAAATCGGTTGTAAAAACCAGGACCTTTTTTATTTGTAGGCTAGAAATAGTACCTTTTTTTTTTTTTTTCAGATCAAGGGACAAGCTTTTGAAAAATTGTAATAGCTTTGAGGCTGTTGATTTCGTATAGCCACGGGCTTGCCTCTGTATTTTACATAGGGGTGATACGTTTTAATTTCTTAGGGTCAACTACTGGAGGTTGGATGGAACAATACAGCAAGTGCTAGAAATGACATCCAGAGGAATTTGAACTGCTGTGGCTTCCGAAATTATAACCCAAATGACACCTGTCCAGCTGTGAGTCCAAAATGCTGCTTTTTTGTTTTTATGTTTTCCATACAGTTCAATAATGATTGACAGAGAAGTGGTCTTCCTGATGCTGAATTATGTTTCAAAATTGATTGACATATATGCCTCTGTTATATTTTTCACATGTACTACTGTCACATTTGTTCACCCATGTCCAGTGAGGTGCACCATATCTATCTTTTTGCCTGTGAAAATACACTGCAAAACAAACAACCACTGCACAGAGGCCTGTCTCTCAGGTGATTCTAGATTTTTGTCATGCTGATAGTTGACAGGGGCCATCACAGCAGAATCTTGGGAGGCTGAAATGAGGTGTTCAGCAGAGACAAGAAGGCTTCATGGTTGTTTGTACACCTTGACTAATTGTAGTTGTAAGGATTATAAGCCCTGTTTGCTTTGTGGCAATCAGCTGGTGTCTTGGTGACTACTAGTTGTCACCTATTGACTAGTATTTCTGTGAAGAGACACCATGACTAAGACAACTCTTACAAGCGAAGGCGTTTAATTTGGGCCTGCTTACAGTATCAGGTTTCCCATTATCACCACGGAAGGGAGCATCTCAGCATACAGGCACGGTGCTAGAAAAGCTAGCATAGGCTTTCAAAGCCCAACCCCAGTGACAGACACACTTACTCAAGCCAGACCACACCCCCTAATCCTTACAATTCTTTCAAACAGTTCCACTCCATGGTAACCAAGCATTTAAATATATGAGCTTATCGGGTATCATTCATATTCAGATCACCACAGCTGGGCTGTCATGACCTGAATATCTCATTTAGCAATGCAAGCAGCTTAGCATGAGAATCTCTGTTCCTTGGATGAAATCTTACACAATGCAATCTAGACATCTACCAATTATATTCCCAGTTTCTAGAAGGGGATGGACTGATGACATAGTATATACAGGAAATGACCATCTCATCTACACACAGTTTAAAATTTATGCTCAAATTGGATGGGGCACCCTAGGCCTGAATTTTGGCTCTGTTTTTGTAAGCATATTCTGAAGTAACAAGTCTTTCCTTTTATTGACATAGAGCTGTGCTAAAAGTATCCAGAAGTGCTCCTCATGCGCCCCCATAATCGGAGAGTACGCTGGAGAGGTTTTGAGATTTGTTGGTGGCATTGGCCTCTTCTTCAGTTTTACAGAGGTATGTAGCTGGACTTTGGCTATTTTGTGGGTTTTCCTTTTTTCCCACCCTCTTTTCACCATTTCAACCCCCCAATACTAGATAGGAGAGAAAAAACGAATAGAGGGGAAAGGGGGTGACTGTTTCAGATGTGGGACAAGCAGCTGAGGTGCATAGTTTACATAGCAAAGTAGCCCTGACTTCCAGGTTCTCCCAGCATCTCTCAGGCCCTGTCTGTTATAGGACATGAAACCTCACCCTCTGTGCTGAACTTTTCAGACCAGGAGCTAGGCTTTCCCCAGCTCTTCCTTTCATAGACATTTTTATTTTCCCCTTCCTCCCTCCCCTCCTTCCTTCCCTCTCTCCCTCCTTTCCTTCCTTCCCCTGTCATTCCCTCCCTCTCTATCTCCTTCTCCCTCTCCCTAGACTCCCCTTTCTTTCCCTATCCCTGCTCTTTATCGCCTCCCATCTATCTCCATGGCAACTTCCTGGCCTCATTTCTTGGGACTGATGAACTTGCCTGAGAGCTTCCCCCAAAATGAGCCTGCTTATATTCAGCGATATTGTCTATTACCGGTAGACTACTTCCTGCTGATCAGGGCATAAAGTTTTTTGGGGCAGGTTTGATCTTTGCCCTCAGGATGTCTGGTTTTTCTCTTCTTGTCATTTCTTTGTGTCCAATTATGTAACAAACTACAACCATGGGAACCAACAACCCACACTGCCTCTCAGGGCCCTAGCATTTATATATCCTCTGAAAAGTCACTAGGATTGCAAATGTCATATACTGTCTGCAGCTGGCTGCATAATGCCTTCTCTGCTAGAGCTTGAGGTAAATCGTAGTCAGCTGCTGTGGACAGTCTGAAGCAACCCCAGGTCCCACACTTGGGAATAAAACTCATAGGGAGATCAGCTCTCTATGCCTAGAAGATGTGGCATTGTCCTTCAGCACAAAACATGAGACTCAAAAGGTTCCAAGGCTCATTTTCCTTGATTACTCGGTGCGATGGGGGTTGTCCTTAGCTTAGAATCAGAACATCTGACAAATTGTCATAAACTTTATGATGGGGTGACATTGTTGATCCGTTTGGACCTCTGTAAATTATAATAAATGAAATTGGATTTGCGTAGATTATCTCTGGACTTTTCTTTCTAGTGTACACAATAGATTATAGTTAAGTTTTGTATTAAGGAGACCATGTCAATATATGTTAATATGTTATATATGTTAATTATAATGTGTCTATATGTTAACATAAAATATACACACGATGCATATGTGCATGTAAACATTTGCCTTTAAGAATTTTCTTTGCTGAAGCGTGGTGGTGGTGCACACTTTTAACCTCACCACTCGGAAGGCAGAAGTAGGTGGATCTCTTGAGTTGAGGCCAGCTTGATCTACAGAGCAAGTACCAGGATAGCCTGGGCTACATAGAGAAACCCTGTCTTGAGGGAAAAAAAATCAAGGCTGGGAGCTGAGGAAAACTGGAAGCAAGAGAGGTGAAGTGGTCTTTTCCAGAGAAGAGCACACTAATGATTATCTAATACCAAATAGGCAGCCCTAAAAATATACACAAAGATAATATTATCTGGACTAAGAAGGTTATGTTTAGGATTATACATGTATATAAATATGTATTTATGCATGCAGTGATAATTAATGTAAGAAAATGTATGAATTTAAAGGAGATATAGGAGGTTTGGAGAGAGAAAAGAAGGAAAAGTTGCAATTATAAAATATTAATACAAGGAAAAATAAAAGAAGTATAAAAAATGTTACTTTTAACATTAAAAAATCGACTCTGAAGTCATCCCCCCTTTTTATCACTGCCTTTCTATAACCTGCAGGTAACTACTGTTATTTGTATATGTTTATATTACATTGATATATTTGTAATGAGTAAACTTTTATATATTAAGCAAAACCGGAATGCTAATTTTGTATCCCATGTTAAATTTTCAATACTAAATTGGCAATATCTATCAAGAGAACATTTTGTTTTTGAGCTGGGGTCTTAGTATACAGCCCCTGCTGGTCTTGTATCCCTTTGTCTTAGCCTCCTGGCTGCTAGTGTTATCGGTGTGAGCTGCAGAAATTCTGTTTTAACCAAAAAAAAAATTTATGCCTGTTATTTTATTTTATGGAAATAATTGTATAACAACATAAAGTGGATGCACAAAGCTATTTATAAGCAACTTTTAAAGATTTATTTTTAATTGTATATATAAATACGTGTCTGTAGTAGCGATGTGCACATGAGTGTGCCTGTCAGGAGAGGCCAGCAGGGGATGTCAGGACTTACGGATCTGGAGGTACAGACGGCTCTGAGTCACTAGATGTGGGGAACCAAGTCTAGTGCTCTTTAGGAACAGCAGGTGCTCTTCTAACAGCTGAGGAGTCTCTCCAGCCCTCAGGACATTTATGTTATAGTAAATATTTGGGGTCCTTTGACTTCTTGCCAATATGCTGGTTGGGTGGAGATGCATTATCCAAGAGCAGAACATGGAATAGGGTTGGGAACTGAGTGCACCTGCGTCCTAATTGTGTGTCCTCTGGGGCAAGGAATTTAACCTTGCTAACCCTCACACATCTCCTTCCCATCTGTGTCTCACCCTCTGAGAAGAATAGCCACAGGTGGCTGCTCTCCTGTGTTAGGACCAAAGGAGCCAGTGCATGTAGAACTTGGAGTGCTTTGAGCAGTACTCGGTATATGGGGGGCTTGTTATTGTTTTGTGGCCACTAATGAATTTACTAATATATGACATACTGTGCCCTATTGGAAAAAGACAGTGGGTCTTATTGACACACGAGATGTCTGCATCACACTTCTGTTTTAAACAGCAGAGGAATATGAACCAAATAATTCCTTTAGCAGTGTTTGTGTGTGTAGCTATAGAGGGATAATTGGCTGCTTACAAGAGTAACATATGTCCTTACAAAATTGCAAAAAAAAAAAACAATCTGCATTTTATATGGTTAAAATTTAACCATAAATGGGATCACTTAATCTGAACACCACTTTAGTTTCTTTTTTTAAAATTACGTTTTATTGTATGTGTGTGTGTTGGGAGGCAACATGCGTGTGCCATAGTGGGCGTGTCAGGAACACAAGGGCACCCTCTGGAACTGGATCTCTCATTCCCCACTTACAGTTCCTGAACGGTGAACTCAGATCATCAGCCTTCTCATTACACACCTTAGCCACCTCACGCCACCTTTTAAAAAAGTTAAACTTGTGTATTTACCTTGTGTGGGTGCACTTGTGCCGTGATATGTGTGTGTGGAGGTCAGAGGACAGCTTCTGGGAGTCTGTTTTCTCCTTTTACTATTCGGGTCCTGGGAATCAAGTCAAAGAGCTCAGGCCATGAGGTTCTAGCAAGGGCCTCCACCCACTGAGTCAGGCGGATCCCAGAATTCCTTTTAGTGTGATAATATTTACACAATTGCCTCCTGTGTCTGGAATGTCATTCCCACCCAGCCCACTTCCCCCTAGCGATGCATGTCTTGGTATAAAATGAGGGAATATGGGAATAGTCAAGAGATGTTGGTAGAATGGAGTTGCTGGTGCACATTTTTAATTGTAGCACTTTGGAAGTAGAGGCAGGCGATTTGCTCTGAATCCCAGGCAAGCCTGGTATACATAGTGAGAGCCTGTCAAACACACAAACAAACGAATAAAACAACAATAACTTAAATTCTACTATTTGAGAAAAATTTACCAACATTTGATTTAATAACTAACTCTAGATATTTTTGTTATTAAAACTTTTGACAGGGCTCAGTCATTCCTGCTGCTTAGGACATTATCTCGGAGAGGAAGATTTAGGTTCACAGCCCAAATTTGCTTCCCAGCACCCGGGTCAGGTGGCTGCCAGTCACCTCTAACAGTCACCTGTAACAAGAGGCTGCAGTGCCTCTTGGGGGCCCTCCTACACATGTGCACATACACAACATTAAAAACAATAAAGATAAATGCAAAAGCCATGCAAAGTGCACATTTGGCTATTTATCAAAATGGAAAAGTCAAGCTTGCTGTTTGAACTTCAGATCCAGCTTCCCGTGTGGACCCTGCTTCCTGCCCAGATCAGCACACCTTATCTGTGCCTTTCTTTGTCCATGTCGTCTCCTTATCAGCACCACAGTGACTTGCACCTTTGAGCCCACCCGGATAAGCTCTCCCTAACATAACCACACCTTCTAAGGCCTTTTACCTCTTGTAAAGAAACATTTGCAGGTTTTATGCATTGTTGGGGAAGGAACATGCAGTCTAACATCTAACACAGTATTCAGACTTTAGATTTATTAGTGCCCAACCTTTGATTTGCCTGAATCTCCTCTTTGATCAGAAACCAGGCAAAAGTAATCCAGAAGTTTTACTTATCCTGTTGATTGACAAAATTGATTCAAAACTTGTCTCTTCCTTCTTTCAATCCCAGATCCTGGGTGTTTGGCTGACCTACAGATACCGGAACCAGAAAGACCCTCGTGCCAACCCGAGTGCTTTCCTTTGACGAGAAGACAAGGAGAAACTTTCCTGTGTTGATCTGGTCCTCTTTCTCGAATCTCAAGTTAAACCAATTTGTTCCTGTGACAGAGGAAACAGTATCTGAAGACCACACTATCAATGATGGAATTAAACATTTCACTCCTAACTTTCTCCAATCTTTTTTTCCCCTCTTTCCATTGCTGAAAAAGTGATTGACGTTTCTGGTGTACCCTGACCCTCAGTGGTCCCTGTAATCTCCTGTCGTCAGTGTCTGGCACTGTCCACCGTGGGCCTTTCTTAGCATTTTTACCTGCTGTAAACTATGTATGGCACCCCTGGGTAGATGATATTGTGAACGGAGGTCTTCATCACACCGGGTTAATTGTTCAGAGTACTGCGCTGTGCAGGAGGCTTCTTCACCCAAGACAGTTGATGTTTTATGAAACCGGAAAGAAAGAGACTCTGTTGTGTTGAGTTCATTAGGAGAAATCTAAGTTCCTGATACTTTTTGTCTCTTGGGAAAGCTACATTGTAGTGAAAAGTGTTAGCAGGAAGTGATAATTTAGTTCTAGCAGTCTGTCAGGATCACATCCATGTATTCTAGAAATAGCTGTGTCTTTAGGAAAATGAAGTTTAATTTTTGACTTTTTAGTCAAGAGCAAAAGAGATACCATTTGGGAAATGTTTTGTTGTGTAACATTTATCTTCAGCTCTCAAAATGGGATGAATTTGAGGAAGATAGAGTGTATAGCTTCATAATCTGACATTTAAAAATATGAAGTTCAAAACACTGTATATGTAAACAACTTGCAATCAATACATTGTCAGGCCATGTCACAAATAGATAATTTGATTATCTTTAAAAAGTAACCTTTTTTTTTTTTTCAAGACAGGGTTTCTTTGTGTAGCCTTGGTTGTCCTAGAACTAGCTCTGTAGACCAGGATGGCCTTGAACTTACAGGGATCCGCCTGCCTCTGCCTACCAAGTGCTGGGATTAAAGGCACGTGCCACCTGTCAAAAAATAACTTTTTAATAACATTTCTTGAAATTGTGACAGCAAGTTATCAAATCCAAATATATTTGAATGTTCTACCTCCCATAAGTTGAGAGAGAAATGGTGTTTGTGGCTCTGTATATTAAATTAAAAAAATAAAAGCTGAAAATCGTCCTTTGTAATTGGATGTTTGAATCAAAAGAAGGTACTAGAAACATTGACAAGGTAAGTAGGCATCCTTCCCTCTGCTTTTTCCATAGTCTTTTATTATTCCCCCAAGATGTTGTTTTAACTAAGCCTTGGCAATAAACTCCCACCATGATGCCTGTTGGTAGTTATCCCCAAATCCTTTAAGTTAAAAAAAAAATTGTACATGTCTGTATGCATGTTTAAGTTGTGTGTGTGTGTGTGTGTGTGTGTGTGTGTGTAGATCAGAGGACAGTTTGTAAAAATTGGTTCTCTACTGTTACAATATGGGTCCCAGGGACCCAACTCAGATAATCAGGTTAAATGGCAAGCCCTGTTACTTATAAATAATCTGCTGGTCCTCAAGTGCTTTGTTGAACATTTTTATTGGTTAATGTTATCTGTATGACGAGAAAAGTATTTTTATTTATTTGAAGAAGCCATTCATATTTATATGGAAAGAGTATACACATTTTTTTCTGTTAGTGACAGTTAATTTCTTGTCTTGGTTCTGAGTAGCATGTGAAACATTATTGGTGATTGGAAGTTGATGCTAAGAGGTTTGTAAATGGTCAGTGCACAGAGGAGTGAGTGCACCTTAGGACATTTTGCTGTTCTGACTCTTCTCTTATTCTGCTTCTGGCAAGTCTTGTACAGAAGTAGAGCCATGCTATTTCTAGGGTGTCATGCCGAACACCAAGGCCACCTGGGCAGAACTGCTTATGCTATAAAATGAGAGAAGTGACTCATGAAAGGAGAGGGTGGATTCTGTTTTCTTTCCTGTATTTTTTCTGTTTATTCAGCTGCAGATGAAAATACCCTACGAGGTTCTGGAATCCTAGCATAATCATCTTGGTACAAATGACTGCAAATGGAAATCTGCATAGAGAACCCACCTATAACATGGCTTTTGGTCTAATTACAATCGTTTTATTGGAGTCAAGACATGCAAAAGTCAGGATCTGGGGGCTTGGAGAAATGGTTTAACTATTAACAAGTCACTCTGCTTTTGAGAAGGACGTGAGTTCCTTTCCCAGCACACACATTGGTGGCTCACCAAGGTCTGTAACTCCAGTAGCTGCAGGAGATCTTACACCTCTCTCTGCGCACTTATGCATCCCCCCCGTCCCCCCCCCTCTCACACACACACACACACAAAGTAAATTTGGTTTTTGGTTTTGTTTTTTAAATTAGGATCTGGCCCTGGGGAGTATTTTTGTTTGATTTGGTTTCTATCTTTTGAGACAGGCCTTCCTATGTATGCCAGACTTATTTTGACCTCTTTATGGCCCAGTGTAGCTTTAGACCTGTTGCTGGAATTTTCAACCTCAATATAAAACATACACAATCCAGTTATTATAATAAGCTATATGCCTAGATTGGGCAGATCTAACACTATACTAACTTATTCCAAGGTATAAGAAAGACCGTTTTCTACTTGCAGTTTCTCCTGGCCATGAGGTTCTGCTCTCCCATCTCTTCCTCCTCTTCCACCTCTCTCCTCCCTCGCCTTCCTCTTTACTTGTTTTCCTCCCTAAGACCTCATGTCCCACCTCTTCCCCCCCACTGCCCAATCACCGGCTCTAGCCTTTATTAACCAGTTAAAAATGGGGAGAAGGTTTACATGAGATCAACTGGGTCCATGATGCATTGCACATCGGCCATAACCCCTTTTGAGGAAGCAGAATTTACATCAGAATATGAACAGCATCATGGCAACCCACAGTATTTCCCCATTTTTGTCCAATCAAAAGGCTCTTTTTCTCAGATATAAATTGAGCATAACTATAACAATTATGCAAATTATAGTATATGATATATACCTAACATCCAGTCCATCATATTTGTCAATTTAGATAAAGCACTATTATCTATCCTAACTTAAGGAGTTCACAATTCTGTGCCTGAATTATGTTGATTTTAACTTGTATTACCATCTGAAATCCATCCTTTCAAATTTGGAACTTTTAAAATGCTAAACAACTTAAGTTTAGTTATGAGACCAAAACTAGTCTTCAACCCCATCAGATCTGAGAAGGTATTAAATATTACCTAATATGTAGAAAGTACAAAGTCCTAGTTTCCAAAATTATACAATTTGTAGAGACAGCTGGCTTCCTGAACAGTCCCTACATTTCCTCTAACATTGGAGCATCTGTCTTCAGCTTTCTGGCCCAGAGCCATCTCTCAGACCTTAAATGAAGCAGGAATTATGAAAGACTAGCATAACCTGTCTTGGCAGAGGTTAGCAGTCGACTATCCCACCTCTGTTTGTCCTTTTTTGAATAGGTTTTTGTTTGTTTGTTTTTTTGTTTTGTCTGTAGATGAATTAAGGCAATTCTTTCTCTGGCTACCTTGCCTGGATTGAAGCACCTTCACCTGGAGATAATGATGCTCAATGTCTTCCTTGGAGAGGAATGGTGGTACTGTCAGGAGCCTCATAGTCAAATGACCTTTAATGAAATAACATTAGACGTCTTATTCTGTGGATCTCTGACACTTTTAAAAACTATATATGATATATATGTGTATACACACATAACCTAATTGTCAAACATTGGTTATTCTTAGGTAGTCACTATTTAATATTAAAAACACCTATTGTAATTAACTAAACTGGAATCCTGTATGACCATGAGTTTCACTATCTCACTATTAACTTAGAGTACTTAATCATCTTTAATAGTTTGTAATAGTTATTAAAAGGACTGGGTCTAAGCCTTGTATTCTTAAATGAGTTGCATAGGCCAGTGCCTTTCTAAGACTAAACAAAAATAATTTTAAATTTTGTATTAATATACAAAGATTTATACCAATGAAAACCTTGAATTTGTATTAATATATGCATTCTGTGCCAGTGTAAGGGAATATAACTTCAATTTTGCATCAAATATAAAAATTTCTATCAATGTAAGATTATACAGTACTTTTTTTTGGGGGGGGGAGGAAAGGGTTTATTCAGCTTACACTTCCACATTGCTGTTCATCACCAAAGGAAGTCAGGACTGGAACTCAAGCAGGAGAGGAAGCAGGAGCTGATGCAGAGGCCATGGAGGGATGTTACTTACTGGCTTGCTTCCCCTGGCTTGCTCAGCCTGCTTCCTTGTAGAACCCAGGACCACCAGCCCTGGAATGGCACCACCACAATGGGTCCTTCCACCCTTGATCACTAACTGGGAAAATGCCTTACAGCTCAATCTTATGGAGGCATTTCCTTAAGAGAGGCTCCTTTCTCTGTGATAACTCCAGCTTGTGTCAAGTTGACATGAAAAACCAGTCAGTACACAAACTCACAACAAAACTCTATCTATTATAAACTGAACATACTATGTAAACAGTTTAAATCTTGCAGACCATGAAGAGCCCATGTCAGCATTCTTATGTAGATAGACGTGTGTGACTATGACATTGTAATGAGCATTTATTGAAGATTTTCTGCCTGCCAGACACTCCATGTTATTAATGAGTGAATTAACGAATCAATCCTAGAAATCCAGTGTACATTCATGGTTAGAGGAACTCAACAGAATTTTAAAAATTAGACTGAAATCCAATAATACTGCCTTAATTTGGGCTTAAAGTTTCTTTTTCTTTTTTTTTTTTAAATTATACATTTTTGTCAGTACTGTTTTTTCAGACATTAAAATAAGTTTTACATAAAACCATGTGAATATATTTTTTTAGTCAGTACTTGATTTTTTTCAAGGGCTTGACAGTATGCATTGAAAACCTAATAGTTACAATAAGCGTAAAGTACATGCAAAACAAAACGCAACATGGAAATAGTCAAAGTCTTCTTGTTTTATAAATATATGTATATTTTTTGTTTTCTTTATTTCTTGGACTTCATACAGTCTGTGAGTTGTTTCTGGGGGAGTGCAAGCCTCTGGGGTTAGCATCCCACTATCAGTGACTGCATATTATGTCTGTTCTTTTGTGACTGGGTTATCTCACTCCGGATGATCTTCTCTAGATGCAGCCATTTTCTTAAGAATTTGGTTAAGTCATTGTTTCTGGTGGCTGAGTAGTATTCCATTGTGTATATGTACCACAATTTTTGTATCCATTCATCTTCTGAAGGACATCTGGGTTCCTTCCAGCTTCTGGCTATTATAAATAGAGCCGCTATGAACATTGTGGTGCATATATCTTTGTTGTTATACAGTACTTTTTAAAGAATAAATTTAGTAATCCATTCCCACATACCTAATTTCTTATTACTATATCCCTTTTTTTTTCTTTCAATCCTTTTCTCTTTGCCTAAGAAAGAAAGGATAAAGAGGAAAGGAAAGATAAGAAATTCCCAAGTCTGAGCTCTCTATTTAGTTTCATCCTTGTCTAAAATTAAAACCATTTCCAAATTATTTCTTAAAATGACAACCTATCTATAATTATAAAATAACCATAACCAGACATTTAGACCCAAAGAATAGGGATGATGAGGCTCCATGGCTGCTTCTTGCTGAATATGGGCAATGAGTTTGTGTGTGTGTGTGTGTGTGTGTGTGTGTGTGTGTGTGTGTTCGCCCATGGGTAATTTTAAAGAGTGGAGAAAGGTAGAAAACTGGAAAAATCAGACTTAAGACTTCATATTGCTTATCCCGTCTATGCTTAGAAGGTTAGAAGGCTCAGGGCTTGACTAAAGTTCTGACTGGATTTGTCTGAAAGACTGGATGAACTGAGGTCACTGGGAACCTCCAGCTATTCCTGGAGCTGTTCTTTAAGCTAGTCTCTGGAAAGAGCATCGGCAGGCAGGGGATTTGAACAGTGGATCATTTCAGTGTCCCAGAGCACGAGTCTTGTCAGAGCTGCATCTTGGTGTTCCATTCTGCAATATGAATCTTACAGCCAATTTTTTAGCGCTGCTATTGACATGGATCGTTTGAGGTGCACAGGTCAGCTAAGGATGGATTTGTGCCCCTTGTTTGAACAGGTGGAAGACAACTGTCTATTTTATGAGTTCATTTGATCAATAACCAATTGTAATGAATCTTCATTCATGCCATGTGAAGTATGGCATGGTAGATCTTAAGAATTTTGTAACCAACAAGATTTATTGTCTAATTTTAGCTGAAGTTTTGGCTAGAGACATTTTTATGTCTAAGCCAGTTACTGGCCTTTTCTCATGAAGAGGAATGAGCAAATCATGGCACCTGCCCTGCTTGATCTTATTGTTTTCTGTATATAGCCAAGATCATTGTGTGTGTGTGTGTGTGTGTGTGTGTGTGTGTGTGTGTGTGTGTCTTCCCCTACCATACCTGTTCCATATCACTTTGGAAAGGGTCCAAAGCCTTTTCTCCTTTCCTGTTAACACAGATACAGAGTCTCTCTCCAAAAATAGCATGCAACTGGTCCATCAACCAGAAATCATCAAAAGTACAGATTGATTCCATTCAGCAGCTTCCTTTTTTCTTTGGGCTCTATTTTAACCTCTCTCATAAAGGATTTGTAATACCTTAATCACCAAACATATAACCATCTGCATTTTGGTAATTAAGACAATTTAAAACAATTGGAGTGTCATGTGCCAGGCTAAGCAATCCAAGAATTCCTGTGGAGCCCACATTCAAAGAAACCAGTTGCTTACAAAACACTGATTTCCTAAAATTTATCAATTTCTCCAGTGCTATATTTAGAAATGCTTTCAATGGCTTGCTTTCTTTTTTTATTAAGATTCTACCAAACAAGCGAGGTCTAACATCAGTTGTATATCTAATGCATTCAGCTAATCCATTATCTATTGATGCTGACCATGCCTTCAGTGGTCTGATTACTTTTTTTCATTCAGCATTCTCATTTTCAAAAGCCAAAGACTCGATTAGTGCCTTTCTTGCTAATGGATCTGATATACTCATTTCTACAGAGGAAGTCAACCTTTGCAAAAAGTCAGGGAATGTTTCTTTTGGACCTTGCATGACTTGAAAAGATAGTCCAAGTTTTGTCCATGCTTCTGCAACTTTGTCCCAGGCATTTAAGCCTGCCAAACAACATAGTTATTTATCATATTTAATCTGAACCTCTACCTAGCAAAATGGCCTTCACAAAGCAGCTGATCTTTAGAAATATTGATACCTAAGGCTTTATTTTGTCCTTTAATTTATTTATATCTCCTTCACCTCTTCTCTCCACCATGATAACCATTGTAAACGTGACCCAGGTTCTAGTATTGCTTTTGCCATACCCTCCCAGTCTTGGGAGATCATTCTCTTTTTTTGTAGCCTAAGAAGTCAGGATTTGTTTTATTAATGGTAAATGCAATCCAAAATTAGTGACACTTTCCTTAAATTTTCTCAGTTCTAACACATCCATGAGTTGCCATTTGAATTCCTGATAGTTCTGTGGATGATCCTCATCTGTTGGTCTTTGTTGTAAACTAACCTAATGTTTGTTGTATACAGACCTAAGGTAATTCTCCTACTCATGTGCTCACACACCCCATGGTGAATCATTAGGACTATGAAATTGCTGGATGGTGTAAGTGAACATAAATAAATGATGTGCCAGGTAGGGTGCATATTTTCAGGAGCTGGGGCTTCTCTGTCAGATGAATCTGGCTTTCTTTTTGCCTAGGGTCTGAAGGTAGTGACTATCCTTCTATGATGCTGGGATCCCTGTTTGTTTCTGATTGCAGACACACATCTGCTGTACTGGCTGATTCTGTGTCAACTTGACACAAGCTGGAGTTATCACAGAGAAAGGAGCCTCCGTTGAGGAAATGCCTCCATGAGATCCAGCTCTAAGGCATTTTCTTAACTAATGATCAAGGGGGAGGGCCCAGCCCATTGTGGGTGGTGCCATCCCTGGGCTGGTAGACCTGGGTTCTATAAGAAAACAGACTGAGCAAGCCAAGGGAAGCAAACCAGTAAGTAACATCCCTTATGGCCTTGCATCAGCTCCTGCTTCCTGACCTGCTTGAGTTCCAGTCCTGACTTCCTTTGGTGATAAACAGCAGTATGGAAGTGTAAGCTGAATAAACCCTTTCCTCCCCAACTTGCTTGGTCACGATGTTTGTGCAGGAATGGAAACCCTGACTAAGACATCTGCTGTTTTATGGTGTCTTCTTCGTATGGTTCAGCCATGAGCCCACAAAGCTCTGGCAAGTCCTGACTGCAAGGTTGGTACTTCCCATGTGGACAAAATTCTGTCACAGTGTATGGTGCCTAGGGTAGAGGAGTGGGGAATCTCAAGCTACAGCAAACCCTCGGTCCCTTCCATCCGAACCTTGTAACTCCTTCTAAAAGGAACTCACTACTTAAGCAGTTCTCCGGTCCCCTGTTTACATCTTCCATTTAGAGGAATGTTCTTAGAACATTTGCTCAGTCAGCCTTGATGTTAAATGTGAAATTTTAGCTTGGGAAAATACAGCTAGTGCAAAGGAGCAAGGCTTGGCTGTAATCTTTCACATCTGAGCTCACTGCGGGTGAAGTTCATCTCTGTGGGCCACAGAGTGTTTGCTGTGAAAACCAGTTCTGCATGCTCAACCTGGAAAATACACTGCCAGATGGAATCTTCCAGAGAGGGAGAGGAAACCTGGCATTTCCTTCTTAGCTTCTTTGAGCCAAACCCTCCTATGTTTCTAAATATTTGTTTAACCCTGCCTAAGTTTATTCATCCCCTTATAAATACATTGAATATACACAAATGTTTTACTTGTTAGCTGAGAAAGTACTGACATGGGAGCTCATTTCTACAGAGTAGATTATACGAAAAGGTACATTGTAGTTGTACAAGCAAACCTGCTCTTGTGGGAATGGTTTTGCATTATTGGCTATGACAGAGACATTGAAGACCAACTTCACTAGTCTTCTGTTCAGTAAGGGCTGTTGTGCAGTCCGTGTTTGAGGAGAGACAGCAAAAGGACATGAGTAGCCCCATTGCCATTTTTCTTTTAATTTTTAAAGTTAATTTTAAAACTACACGTATGTGTATGTGGGTTATGTATATGTCACTGCAGAGCCCATGGAGGCCAGAAGAGGGAGATAGATTCCCTAGAGCTGGATTACAGACATTTCTGATGTGGGTACCGGAAGCCAAACTTGGATCCTTTTCAAGAGCAGCAAGTTTCCAGCCTTGCGTTACAGTTTTTCTTGAATGTCCTGTTATACTCGAGTCCAGCTGTCCTTAAGCCATTGCTTTGAGCCAGTTGAAAAGGGCTAAGCCAGATTCCCCTGCTGTGTTTCCAGCCTCTTCTCCCTACGCTCCTTAGGAAACCTAGCTTGGAACTTCATTCTCCAGTGAATCCCGAGGGAGTAAAATATGTGTCACAGCATGGACTTTGCCATGTGTGTCAGGTTGAAGTTGCTTTTGCTTTTGCTTACTTTCAGTGCCTCATTCTTTTCAAAGAGGTGAGGTCATGACTTGGCAAGGGGCCTTCGGCAAGGGCCACTTGATCACAGCTTCTTAAATTGAAAGGATAGAGTCCTGGTCTTGTGTAGAACTTTTCCATTCTCCCTGTCTGCCATTCTCAGCATAGATAATGCGAAGACCTCAGTAGCTACAAAAGAGTACCTGACACAAGGGGAAAACAAAAACACAGACCCAAATCAAAATGATTGTTTGAGCAAACTATGTTAACTTATGGCTGGTCTATTTACCTACATTCTTTGTTCTTTGTTCTTCTTCTTCTTCTTCTTCTTCTTTTTTTTTTTTTTTGAAACTAGGTTTTTCTATGTGTTCCTGTCTTCCTCAGAACTCACTGAGTAGACCAGGCTGGCCTCCTCCTCACAAAGATCTGCTTACTTCCCATGTACTGGGATTAAAGTTATGCTACCCCTGACCAATTAGTTAAAGCTAGTTTTTATGCCCATCTCAGCTATGGGGTCTAAAATAAAACTGGAAAAATTTTTGTGGCAGTTGGGTGTGATGGTGCATGCCTTTAATACTAGCACGTGGGAAGCAGAAGATGGCGAATCTCTTGGGGCCAGCCTGGTCTACAAAACAAGTTTCAGGACAGCCAAGACTACACAGAGAAATACTTTCTTGAAAAAACAACCAAACCAAACTATATATCTCTATTTTATATCTATCTATCTATCTATCTATCTATCTATCTATCTATCTATCAAGTGGCATATATATATATATATATATATATATATATATATATTCATGACATTAAGTACATATATATTTCCCAAGTATTAACATCTGTCTTATTTTCTTACTGATGTGAAGAGACACCAGGACCAAGCTAATGTAACAAAAAACATTTAATGGGGACTCACTCGCAGTTTTAGAGGGTGAATCCTGAGTATCATGGTGGAGTGCAAGGCACCAGGCAGGCAGGAATAAAGCCATGGGTGAGTGCTCACATCTTATCCAAGAGCTGGAGACCAAAAGAGACTTGGCCTGGCATGGGCTTCAGAAACCTCAAAGCCCATTCCCAGTGATACACCCCTTCCAATGAGGCCATGCCTCCTAACGCTAAAGAGGTTCTTCAGCTAGAGACCAAGCCTTCCAACATACTTGCCTCTGGGGCCATTGTTGTTCAAGTCATCACACTGGCGATTCATTTCCACACCATGTTTTCTTTGCAAACTTGAGATGCCACATCCATTGATCAGTAAATTCTCCCCAATTCTTTGCTCATTCTCCAGGTCCTAATGACCAGATTTGCTTTCTCCATGAGGCCCTAGGTACCTAGGTACAATTTTGGGAGAATTTGTCTTTTATGGCTATCCTGCTTTCCTTAGCTTATATGGTGTCTTCATGCTTCAGTCACATGGTAACACAGGCCAAGGTTTCTTTCTTCTTGATCATTGAACGGGGCCCCATTGTATGTATGAGCTGTGCTTTGTTTATCCCTTTGTCCACTGATGCTCACTTGGGTTGCTTTTCATCATTACCTGTTGTGAATCGTGCTGTGAAGATGGGCAGAGAACAATCTGTGCCCTGCCTCAGTTCTTTCGAGCATACACAGATGTGGATTGCAAGGTTGGGTTATTACTACATGCTTAGTATTTTGAGCCCCACTGTCCTGTATCATTTTGTATTCCCATGGCTACTGACATTTTCTTCAGCTTTTAGACATAATATTCCTCACACTTGGCTCCAGTCTTGGGGTGATCTGAACTGTTCTGTAAATGAAATAGTCTAGATACTTGAAATTTAAGCACAGATGGGAGATTATGAATGTCAGGAGCTGGATTTGGCAGAAAGAGAGGGAGTTGCTAATGTTTCCATGAGTATAGGACAAGTACTTTCAGGGTGGAATCTGAAGCTCTTTTAGGACGTGTGTGTGCATATGTCCTGTAGCTACAAATATAAGATAGCAAGTCTTCCGCTCTTCTGGTTTTCCATACTCACTACTGTTGCAGTAAAAGTTAAAATGAGAACCTTTTATCCTGTGTTAGTGCCAGCACCCTTAGGGCCACATGGCACTGTGGGGGATCTTCATCTCAGCAGTTCCTCACTGCACTGGGTACTTTCAGACCCAGGCAGACCTCTCCTACCTGTCTGCCTTCCATCTGGGAACTTAGCTCATATTTGCCACAGCCTGGTAAAATCATGATTTAATAATCAATAATTTATCAAACATATTTATATGTTAAATTCCCAGTCCACAATACATCCACACAATAAGCTTACAACCATTTGACAAAGATGTAAACCGCCCACCTAGATAAGACAAATTGACCCATAGAAACCTTTAGAAATAATCGTATCTATCTATTGTCAATTAAGACCACCTGGGTCTAGAACCTCTCTTTTGGCTCTATCTTGATTCTTCTTCTTCTCATTCTCTCCCGCCTTACCAAAACTTTGTCCCTGCCCCACTCTCTACTGTCCAATCATGTATCACCTTGACCTAACTAGTGACAGCCCTTACCTGCATATATACATCAACCTACACATTACTTTTAAAAAATTTCAAAGATTTATTTATTTTTGCTTTATTTGTATGAGTGTTTTGTCTGCATGTATAGGGTAACACATGCACATGGTGTTTCCTGTATATAGGTATACTGTGTGTATGCTCAGTGCTCATGAAGTTCAAAATATTGTGAGATCCCTTGAACTGGAGTTAGTCTGTTGGGAGCCACCTTGTGGGTACTGGGAACTGAACCTGGGTCTTCTGCAAGAGGTGTAAGTGCTCTTAATCTCTGAATCATTTCTCCAGCCCCAATGCTGTGTGTGTGTGTGTGTGTGTGTGTGTGTGTATGTGTGTTACATATCTCTATATATGTATGCCATGGTTCACATGTGGCAGTCTGAGGACAACTTGTAGAGGATTATTTTCTCCTTCTCCCACGTGGATTCTAGGGATTGAATCAAATCCTCAGACTTAGCAGCACACACTTTTACCTGCAGAATCATCTTACCTGCCTGTCTGAAGCTTCCTGTAGGAAATGGTTTCTCTTTTTCAGCACATGTAATTTTCCTGTGAGAGGCGAACTGAGGCCCATGTGATACTCTAGCTTAGGCTTTGTGTCACCTGGCCACCCACATGTGCTCATTCTGACTTGTCAGAGTCATCCATGTGAGAGGTAGAAAAGCATCCTGAGAAAAATCTATGGTGTCAAAACTTCCGTTCAGTAAAGGAGATATCCAGTTAAGTTACCCACCCAAGGTCATCGAGGGCCAGCAGAGGTGGGTGGTAGAAAGTCCGCCTGCTGATGACGTGGGATTTAATGTGGATAGGCAGGATAAAGTTAAAGCAAGCACAGCTGCTTCACTGCCACATGCTATGCCTTTGTCACTTTTCCAGACAGCAGTGACCTCTAAGCTCTGCCTCACCCACAGGCTCTTGCTGCCCTTTGCTCTCCTCTCAGTCACGTGTAGGTAAAGCAGTCTCCCTGAGCCCACTCTAAGCCTAGTTTCTGGCTCCTGAGATTTGTATCTGGACAGAGGCACTTCCTGGTTTCTTTAAGGTGTCCTGAGAGGTGCAGGTGATCTTTAGATGACTGTTTGAAAGAGTCTTCTGGGGACAGCCACTTGAGGTGCCCTGAGATCACTAAGTGGGACAGAAATCTGCATACAGTGCAATTACTAATTATCTACCTAGGAGTTTATACCTAGTATGGGAATGGCTCTTTCTGCATGAGATTCTGGTGTGTGTGTGTAGGAGGAGGCACTTCCTGTATCATAGTTTACACTAAAGCCTAATCTATTTAACACTTCTACAGGGTAAGCTCATGCCTGTGTCAGCAAGGCACTATAGTATGTCAGGATGACAGAAACAACCTTGACACCTTCTGTCACTGTAGATTGGATTACGTTTGTCTTGCTTCTCAATGAGCATTATGTGTGTGTCCAGTGTTACTGTTTGGTGAGCAAATCAGAACCAAATAGCCCTTTCTTCCCCCTTTCCTTCTTTTTTAATAATAATAATAATAATAAAAACCTTCACTTTTGAGACAGTATCTCACTCTGTAGCTGAAGCTGGCCTCCAGTTCAGGTCAGTGACGGCAGCCATGGGCTGCCATGCTAGGCTGGTTCAAAAAGCTTTTCTATGAAGAACCAATAAAACAACACTCTTCTGCTGGAGTTCTCCCAAGACTTTATTTTCTAGAAAATCATGCGTCACTGTAGTAGATAATAATATTCTTTCCCCACATGTGGGTGTTTAAAAAATACATCTGTTGTAACATTAAACTGTAGTGGAATTTGTAAGTCCACAGTGCTTCTGCCTTCCCGTCTTCTGACGCAGTGCACAGTTGGCTCTACAGCTCTGTCTTCAGCAACTTGAGAGCTTTCTTCATGTTGTCAAGCACTGATGGATGAAAAGTTAGGACAGTCACGTTACCCTCAGACATGGCATTACGGTTTGAATGAGAATGTCCCCCCTAACCTCAGATATTTGCACGTGTGGTCCCTAGTTAGCAGAACTATTCAGGAAGGGGTAGGAGGTGTGGCCTTGTTGGACGCCGGCAGGTAGCTTTGAGGTTTCCAAGGCCAGCCCAGCCCAGCCTCTCTCCTGCTTCCTGCTTATATATCAATGCAGCTCTTAGCAATTGCTCCAGCACTGTGGCTGCCTGTCTGCCCGCTGCTGCGCTTCCACCATGATGGTCAGGAACTCATCCTCTGAACCTGTAAACAAGCTGCTAATAAACTATAAGAAGTTGCCTTGGTCATGGTGTCTCTTTGTAGCAATAGAATGTTAACTAAGACAGACACCAGTGATGTGTTAGACCTAACATTTAGGGACTGGATGTATTGTTTGACAGAGTACCCTATAGTCTTACGGTGAATAGCTGGTAGTCTTATTATTTCATGGTAGAAGTAAGTAAAATGGAGTTTGTTGGCAACCGAGTTCTCAGTTCTTCTTTAGCAGTTTCTCCTCCAGTTTCTTCTTCCCAAAGAACTTGCACACCCTCTGTCAGCCTCAAGTTATTGTAGCTAATGTAGAAGCAAATTTAATTTTAGCTTCTAATTTAATGAATTTGCTTATTTAGTAGGACAGAGGCTCACCGTGTACTTCTGGCTGGTCTGGAACTTGCTGTGTAGACTGGAATGACCTTGAACTCACAGAGATCTAACTTTTGGTTGCTGGCATTAAATGTGGGGGACTACCTCACCCAGCTCAGAAGCAACTTTTAAATCATGTTCACAAGGAATATTGTCATGTGCGTTGAGTTGCCACTTACTCTAGAAGGGGGTGGAGTATGAACGAATCCTGTCCACTGTGTGTTTTAGACAGATGAACTTCCTCATCCCTACAAAAAACGATTTGTCTTTGTTTCATAACAGTGGGTCAGGCTCAGAGAGGCTGAGATTTTATCGAAAACCACACAGCTGACAAGTAATGAAAACGACTGCTCCAGAGCCCAGACTTCTAGATTATTATGATCAGCAGCAGCAACTGGTGATACAGAAAGGGACTTTTGGGGGGAGGCAGAAGAAGCTGCTTATGCACTTCTACAAGCAACTATTAAGTCTGGAAGGCTTGGTGGTTTCACCTATATAGAAGACCAGCCCTTAATGAGTTCCATCTTGTAAAGATACCCTGACTCTCTCAGAGACCCATGCTTGGCACATGCTGCCCTTTGTCCTGGACGTGCTTCCCGGAGACATTGCATGGGGGCTTTCCTGTTCACCAGCTCCAGGCTTTCCTTCCCAGTGTAATTACTAAGTCAGCGCAGCCCAATACAAAGGTTCTGTGGCCATGACCGTATCTCGAGTGTGCACACCGAGTAATGTGGTTGCTGTGACTCCAAAACCAAGGTAGCATATGGGTAATGGCTAAGGTCAGATAGGGAGGTTCTAGGGGACACCAAAATAATCTGGGACTGGTCCTAGGACAAAATCCAGTTTCTTTCAAGAAGAACTAATCACGTGCAAATGTGTACCCTCCCACTGGTCTCATCTGCCTTAAATCGGTCTCTTTCGGACTCCCTGTCTCTCCCCCTCCCTCTTTGGCCACTGAGAAAATGAGGAGTTAACAACTCTCCACATCATTTGCCTGTGTCCTTAAATGGACCGGGAATTTAAGCACAGCAAAACGGACTAAATTATTTCCCTTTTCATTATATTGGGGAGACATTTGGAGCAAGCCTGCCGTAGTTCTGTGGCAGAAGGGTTTGTGTGCTGAGGTGCAGGGAGAAAACTGGAGGGGCAGGTGACAGATACCTTAACTGGACCTCAGTCTTCATGGAGATGTTTACAAAGTGGGTCGCGGAGCAAAGCATGCGATTTGCCCACGGGCAAAACGTTAGTCTGGGTCAAACGGATTCTCTGGCAGCCCTGGGCAGAGATCTTGCCCAACCTCTTGTCGGGGCCTCTCCCTCATCCCTACAGCAATAGACTTCTCAGCTGGAGGTAACACTTACACAGAGCTGTGTCCGAAGGTTCATAAGCGTAGAGACGGTTTGAGTATCTTCCAGTGATGTCTGCCCTCACCGTCAGGGACGGGTCTGCAAAGATCAAGTACAATGATGAAACGCTTGCTTCCAGGGAGCTTATATTGTGTGTGTTGAAGCCACAAACGCCACGCTCTGTGAAAGAAGCAGCTTCGGGCCGGTGTGGAGCTCCGGTAGTCCGTGCTGCTACCCCACCCCCAGGAGGGAGTTACTCCCACCCCCCACCCCCAGCAGTCTAGGGCAGTGTAGGGAACAGTCAACCGTGATGTTTGTGGAACCCTGGCATATATCTAAAATGCTCTGAAAATAGGACAGCGCCTATTTTGTGAAAATATTAGTCTCTTTACTTCAGACTTACTGTGAGATTTTAAAGTGATTCCATTGCCCCTGGTATAGAACAGCCATGTTTCATGCTGGTGTTTGGTTATAATGTCTCCTCCACTAAGGTGTTTGAAAAGTGAAGGATGGAATAAAGCACGTGATTCGCCAAGGGGTGAGCAGGGGAGGGGCAAAATGTTAGCCGGGCTCTGGCTGATTCTCTGTCTTTTTGGTTCTTTTGTTTTTTAAAGTTGTTTATTTTTGTTATTATTTTTGTTTGCTTATTTGTTTTGGATCAAGTCTCAATCTTTAGCCCAGGATAGCAGGAATCTCACTGTATACCTCAGGCTGGCCCTGAATTCATTACAGTTTTCCTGCCTCGGCCTGCTGAGTGCTGGAATTTTAGAACCAAGCCACCATGCCCAGTTTGGAAATCAAACCCAGGGCTTTGGGCATGCTGCCTGGGCACTCTGCCAACCAAACTGTATCCCTGGTCCTCTTTCTTTAATTAAACCAATTAATGCAAGCCCTGAGGCACAGCAGGGTCAGATAACTGCAGACATACGGTACATCCCATTTTTACTTTTAAAATATTTTATGGTTGATCACCTGTACTTTAAAAATAATAGAGATAAAACAAATCTACCTATCAGGTTGGGCATGGCAGTGTGTATTCGGGGAATCTTAATGCTTGGAACCTGGAGGGAGGAGGATCAGGAGTTCAAGGTTCTTCTTGGCCACATATTGAGTTTAAGGCTAGCCTGGACTACATGAACTTTGTCTCAAAAAGCAAAAGACAGCAAACAACAAAGCCTCCAAACAAACAAACAAATCCGTTCTATCTTGTTGTTATGTAAGTTGAAGTTATGTAATTAATGAGGAAAAGAGTGCACTTTAGAGGTGTCGCTCATCCAGAAGAACAGTAAGGGGTAGATAGAAATATTATATATATGTATATATATGTTACATATGTATCTATATAATATATCTTACAATAGAGGTATATGTACAGGGAGAAGGATAATGAGACACTTTGTCTTAAAAGGAGTGACTGAGGTCTGAGGTGGAGATTTATGGTAGAGCATCTGCCAAGCACGCACAATCTGGATTCTCTAAACTTACGGGAAGGGTGGTGGCTGGGGCCAGAAATGAATGTCCTGAAGTGGGGAAGTGACATGTGAGAAAGGCTGGATGTTTGCAGCCTGTCACATCCTGGAGGGAGCATTTTCGTTGCTTCAGAATGTTAGAGCAGGGCAAACATTACCAGATGCAGATGTTCATTTGTTCAACAGAGGCTCAGTGATGTTACCTCCACAGTCTTCCTATTAGATCAACGCAAAGCCTTTATACACCTGCTGATGCACTCAGACTTCCTGAAGGCTCTTGAAAACCGTGGCTTCCTGCATCCCACCCCTAGAGAATCTGGAGCCTCTGGTGTGAGGTGCAGCCAGGGCAGCTGGTTTTCAGCCAGCTTGTACGGAGGACCAGTGAGCTTCGCAACTTAGTGCCTCAGGGTCTGTACTAAGGCTGCAGGCAACAAGGGATGAATCTGCTCAGAAGCTTCCAGGAGCATTTTAAGGAAAGTCCCACACAGGGAGTGGCTAGATGACCTCAGCTTACCCTCCGTGCTGGACTCCTCTGCAAACGAGGGCTCTAGCTCAGTCCTTGTTTTTCCTGACATTGGCTTCTCTGCCTTTTACTTTAAATGTAAGCATTGACACATTCCCCAGGTTGCCCACTTGATGAGCTCTGGTTAAAGTCAAGCTTCACATGTTAATTAATCCACTCAACAAACACTTGCTGAGAACCTATTGAAGGCCCACAGGGGCCTGTTATGTGGGGAGAAATACATGCAGCTCTGCCTCGCCATCCCCCAGTAGCACCAACAGGCAAGGGGACCATGGCACTCCCTCTGCAGCTGTGCTTGGAGGTAAAATGAACAGAGGGGAGAAGACATTTGTGGAGAGAGTAGGTCACACTTTCTGGTGATAGTATATTGTGAGACTTAGGTAACACTAAGTCCCACCCAGGAAGTCATGCCCCTTGCTAGAGGGGCCTAACCTTGGTTACCACAAAGTGTCTGGTGAGGTTGGGGAGATGGATGGGGAGTGTGATGTAGGGAGACAGGGTGTGGCTGCAGCTGCATCGTCTTCAGTGTGTCTTATGTGACCGGGACCTCCACTTACCCACAAACACGATTCTGGGGACGTACTGTCCGTCGGGAGAAAGGTGCTTGTCGGTTGTTTCATACTGAGATTAAAACAAAACAAAACCAAAAACAGCTGTTAGTTTAATTTTTAGTTATTTTGAAACTTGCCAACACAGACACACACACACACACACACACACACACACACACACACACAGCCCCCCACGTCTATTAAATCTTCCTGGCACTAGAAAGGGCACCACAAGAAAGAAACACGGTTATTAGGAGAGGGTTGGGGGGCTGTTGAAAGAGAAAGATGGTATAGATCCAGAGAAGGAGGGTTTTAGTGGTGAGCAAGGAGACCAGTGGGGGTGGAGGCAGCAAAAACAAATGCACGCGAAAGTGCCACAGTGCATTCCATTACTTTGCGTGCTAATTTAAAAATGGAATCAGAAAAGAGGGTTCGTCTAGGACTGTACCATGGGCCTCCAGTACTGCCAGGGAATCTCTTCTGTAGAGAGTTCACGACACGGATGAGAAGTCAAGTGTCACGGAGAAGAAAGATCAGTGTGTAAAGCGGGCTGTAAGCAGAACAGCACAACTCAAGGAGGACGAATTCACGAAGCTGTGATTGAATGAGGCAGGAGACCATTTGCTACAGAGCATGCGCTAAGGCTTGGTAATGAGGAAGTGAGACAGCAGGTAGGGAAGGAAGCCAAAGGCTCATGGGTAGATAGGGACAGTCAGAGCTCTTTCTCCCAGGGGGAGAGGGGACAAGGATTAGTGAGCCAGGACGGTAGGGAGATGGGAAAAGGTGGTGATTTGCAAAACACAGAAACCAATTACTATGGCCACGCAGAGATCTTGACCACCGAGGTGATTTTTTTCAGATAAGATTATTGATTACCACATTAAACCTCTGGTGTGCCGCAGAAATTACTAACAAAGGGCTGAGGGTATGGCTCAGTGGTAGACGATCCCCTGGCATATGCCAGGTCCTGGGCTCAATACCCGCAACACAAAATTGTTCCAAAAAAGATTATTAATACAGGAAAATATGTTTTATGTCTGGACTTGGAGGAGATTCTAGGTAACACAGCACGACTTAGACACACAGAAGAAGCGAATGAGGCATTGAACCGGGAGGAGACATGAGGGATGAAGAGGAGGACTTACGACCAGGTTGAGGAGAACAAACTGCTCTGCCAGTTTCTGGATTTCTTTATTTTCAGCAAACACTTTCTTTAAAGCTGAAATATAAGAAAAAAAAATTTCTTGAACATTTATCTCAGCTTTGATTAGAACCCGTATTTTTTTCTTGTCTTTTAAGTTGAATAGTGTTTTAAATACAAGACCTACTTTTCCTCTCCAGCAAGTGATTTGTGATGTTTGCTCTGGACAGTTGAGACGTGTTGAAAACCTTCACTCCTTTCATTCACTCCCTAATGCATTTGCTCACTCACCCCTTTATTACGTTTAAACCATATTGACCGAATGGCTACTTTGCGGTAGATGTGGTTTTATACAGGAGGGAAAATCCCAGGAATTCCTAGCAAGCATGTGCAGCTTCCTGAGTTTAGGTGCTTATGTGGGCATCACAGCATCAACCAGTGCATGCTACACCTGTAACAATTTCATGTGTAGATACACACATAGCAGGAAAACAAAGCGTAGCAAAGTCTTGAAGAACTATTAGTTTGACGTGGCAGATCTCTTTTAGGAGGTGATACTGAGGTCAGGGAGTGGTTTATTGGGGGCGGGGCAGATTGTCAAGACTATTGGAGATGGGCCACTGCAGCGAGAAGGGTATGAATAATAGCCTTGGTTAATAAGGATGAGAAGCGTGAAGGCAGGCTGGGTAGAGGGAGAACACATGCTCTTGGTGGGAAAGAAAAACCACGAACTGGACAGATCAGTTCTAGCCCTGAAGGCTAAGGCTACAAATTGGGATTTTATTTTACTTGCAATGAGAAGCCACTGAGGTGCGTGAGTGACAAGATCTAATTTGTGTTGAACATCATCGGTCTGACTTCTGGGTAGAGCATTGAATTGTGTCATAGGTGATTATTTTGGTATCGTGGACAAGGAGTGGTGTTGGCTTGGACTAAAGTGGTAGCCCTGAGGCAACAGGAGCCTGGATCTGGGCAAGACAGGCTACATAATGCACAGAGAGCATTGGGAAATGAAACAGTAGGAGCCCCTTGTGTTACGATTATTAAGTGGAGACAGCAATAGGTTCATTACAACAAATGTGGGGGCCTGTATAGCCATGCATGTGGTGTGTTTGTGAAATCAGAGCTGGCTGGAAGTTATGCATTAATGGTAAATCTGATGATATTTAATAATGGATTGGATCAAAAAAGGTGGAAGAAGTTGAACACGAACTTCAGAATGTCTTACTCAAAGTATGTTAATTCAATAGATAATTCAACACATGGAAATATTCAAATTTCTTTTAAAATGTTTTAAAATATTCTTTCTTGTTCAACAGTGCTAGGTCCTAGGAATGTAAAGTTGAGTGAACCATACCATGTACTGACATAAAAGTCTATAAAAGAAATGTAGAAGGACCAATTACCTTGACTGTGTGGGCATTCGTCCAAGTGATGAATGACCATCAAGGGTCTGTTGCTGTGAGAGAGACAAGGACATTGGACTTTTAATAGAATGCCATGAACATCTGATAGTAACCACTAGATGGCGAACGAGAGACTCGAGGGAGCACCATGTAACCCTCTGCCTTACCTTGTCTTGGATTTGTATAAGGCTTCTTCGTAAGTCTGGGTCCAGATGAGCTGATCTCCCCAACCTAGAACAAGAGGACTTGGTGTATTTAAATCCATCACAGTTTCGGGCTCAAACCTGCTGCTGGACAGTAATGGTAAAGACTTGGATAATGGGTACTCATTACCAAAGACCAAAAGCCCCCAGAGAGAAATTGATTATAAACTGCTAAATCTGGGGGGGGGGTATCCCTAAATATCTTCATTGTACACACTTGACACCAAAAGTCAGGGAGTCTTTATGAATTAAGTTACAATTGGGAGCCAACAAAAGGTCGACTTCTACCTCTGGACAGGGTCTGGGGTAGTTTGGGCCGAGAGTCCTTTGGGTCCTTTTTGGCTCCAGGTTTGACTGTGGTGTCTTTGGCCAGAGCACCAGAGATGGCCACAAGAAGCAGGATTGCAGACACTGAAAATTTCTCCATGGCAAATCTACACGGGAAATAAACAGGAGAGAACAAACATTACAGAGGGTATCCCAGCTGTGGAAAGCAGGCGGCACTGAGATCAGACACCAAGCACGAGTGGAAAGTCACCTTCTCCAGGATGCAGAAAACCCTGGAGATATTTATTATGGGTATCTATCCATTCATGGTCTATGCCACCATTGTCTAATGCTTTTATCTATCAGTGGATATATAATATTGGTTGTATCTTATCTTGCAATAGAATTGATACATTCACTTTAAGAAAACACACAACTAGTTAAATGTCTATGTTTCTGTTAGGAAATGCACATTTAAAAGTTGTAGCAAAAGAGCATAATATTTGAAGGTAATTTGGGGGTACCTCTTATTCTTCCCTTCCAGTGTCTCACTATGTAAATGAAGACTCTAAAGTTCAAAGAGATGGGAAGGTTTGGGGAACAGGCTGAGAGCTAAGACTTCTGAGTGTTAACTCCCACTGCCTTTCCTGACACAGTTATCCTAAACATACAAATCCTTTTTCTAGACTTATTTATCTATTTTATGTATATGAGTTCACTGTCAACTGTCTTCAGACACAGCCAATGGTTGTGAGCCACCATGTGGTTGCTGAAAATTGAACTCAGGACCTCTTGAGGAACAGTCAGTGCTCTTAACTGCTGAGTCATCTCTCCAGCCCAATGTACAAATCTTTACCCTTCCACTGCAGTGGGCACATTGCCATTGGAGACTGACTATGAATGACATGGCCACACTCTTATTTCACTTAGAGTATACTAGCTTTTCGCTTCATTGGAGACCCATTCTCTCCTCCTAGTGGAGCATCTTCTCAAATAGAATTACCTCTGAACTAATAAACATCAAACGAACATTTTTGACCTTTTACTGGGTCTGTATAGGCAGGGGAGAGCATCTACTCCAGTGCACAGATGTATCCTGTGATATACATGACCCAGATATTAAGAATGAAACCCAGGGTGTTTCTTTGTTATGTTCTCTTTTCTCCCCTCTGTTATTTGGAAGTTAATGACTAAGAAAAGCTGCAGCAGATGATCATTAACAGGGCTATACATGACAAGGTACACTGTGTGAGTGGGGGCAAAGAAGGTAGGTTATGTTTCATGTCACTAAGGATGCCCATGGGCCACACCACAGGCTGCTGAAGACTTAGAAGCTGGTAAAGCCAAATGCTAAAGTTGCCCAGAAAGCAATGTAGAACCACAGTGTCCATCTCTAGTTTCCATGTAGGTCTTGAATGAAGTCAAACAAGACTCTAGAAAGGAAGCAGGGTAGATTGTCTTGGCTTAGTTCTTGGAAGAGGGAAGACCCTCATAAACTGTGAGCTTGAACCTTTGCTAGAGTAGATGAATAAAAAGATGTTGCATAGTTACTAATCCCAAGTGATGCCTTAAATGAAACTGGCCAGTTGTTATCCAAGTCTTAGAATACGGACACACAGTGGCTCAGAAAGGACCCAACGCAAAGCAGTGATATAATGTCATACTTTTCTACACTCATAAGGACGCAGGCATGCTGATAATGACTTTTATATCTTCTAAGCTTTTAGGATAACAACTCAAGTATATTATAATCTAGCAATGCCCAGCAGCCCTCTCAGTGTTATGAGTTCTATTTAATATTTAAAGATGGATAAAGTATTTCATATGAGAATTATAATATTTCTAGAATACAAGCTTGTTCAGAAGTGCAGATTAACTTCCTTGGATTTATTAACAAATATTTGACTATATATTGTTTATAGCAGCACTTACATACATTGAAACGATAAAAGTCAATGTGTAACATGCTGCATTTAGTCCATTGTCAATTGTTGCTGTATCAGTGGCTCTTAGGACTCCTGGCAATAGTTCTACAGATTACAGGCTGGAACTATTGATGTGTCCCATGCATTTTATGACAGGATGCGCCAAGAAAGGTTAATATAACACTGCTGTACAAACATCCCGCTCTGAAATCATGGCTTTCTGAATTCACGACGAAAGCACTCTATTCTGTACACAGTCTAATCTGCAAACCTCCTTTGTAAACCTCTCAAAACACAAAGCCCCAATGTCTGAAGACATGGGGGGGTTGATAATTTGCAGCCCCTTCCCATCCCTGGGACATTGACCCCCTGAAACTGGTGCATTTCTCTGCTGCTCTGTCCCCGTCTTGTCTTGAATGATGAATATCCGTGTTTCAGGAATCTATGGCTCTGTTGCTGTTGCTTCAGAAAGTGCCCAGCTCTCCTGACAGTCTTAAAAACCATAAAAGCCTTAAGAACACTGTCTCCTGGTTTGCAATAATATATTTCCGGGGGGGGGGGCGTCTGAGCTGAGGTTTTACACTGGAGGAGCCCGTGCACCTTTGCGTTATCCAGTGGGAGTGGAACAGCGACTGACACAGGATTCTCTGAGCCCTAACGCAGGTTTGAAAACCCCCGATTTCACCCTCCCACTCACAAACCTCCAGTTTCCTGAGGAGGCAATTGTCACCCTGAACATAGACAGAAATGTGAACCTCCAGTACTTTTAGTCAAAGAAAGGCCCCTGCAAGCTGCCACTAGATTGTGTGATCCTGCTTACTGTCCTGGGAATCTTGTGGGTTGACTACCTGCTAACTGTGCAGAGCAATCAGAACTTCCTCCAGCAAGCGCAATACTTGTCAATTGTCTTACCTGGGCTCCCCTCCCTCCTGCTTTGTGTGAGCCTCAAGGGTTGCCGTCCGAGCTTCTGAATGTACCAGCACAGCTCTGAGCCTGTATTTATGGGCAGAGCACACCCCAATCCCACCCACTAATCCTGTTTCCACAGGCTGCTAACTCAGAAGCCAACTTCCCTTCTCTCAAGCAATTGTCCTTTCTGGGTTAAAAAGTTCCTTGTTTTGTTTTTTCTTTTCTTTTTCTTTTTTTAAACAGTCATTGAAAAGACTGTTGATTTTGTTCGAATAGCAGCGTTTTTAATTGTTGTTGAAGGTATTATTGTGAGTGGTTTTGGAAAAGCTGGGCAGTGTGCCAAATCCAGGTAAGCTTTAAAAGAAGAAATTTGATTGGCCTGAAGGCTGATTTGTCTGAATGTGATTGGATGAAAGTTGTGGTTTATAGATATTAATTTCCTCCCTCTTGGGCAGATTGCATTTATTTAGCTTTTAAAAGAAAGATGATTCATAGTTCTAACCCTTCTTACAGTAATATAGCTGGCCTTGCTTAATCACCATGTATGTTATTTTCCACAATATCCTTCTTCATTTAAAAAAAAATGTGCTTTAGTTACAGGTATAAAACCCACAAATCATCACCCATAGACTCTTCAAACTTGGAGATGTTATTGAGGAAAGAAAGAATAGGCTAATGTGATCTAGGATTGCCCTGATGATTAATATATATGTATAAATAGATAAATAAATGTGTGTGTGCACGCACACACGTGTGTGTGTGTATGTGTGTGTGTGTGTGTATGTGTGTATGTATGTGTGCATCACAGCATCAGGAGATCATAAAGAACGACCACACAGTAATGCCTTAGCTGCATAAAAGACCTACCTTCACCCACCTTTCTCCAAGCTACTGTAGACATTTGCTTCATTTCAGGATGGATGCACCAAGGATGCCACAGACATCCCAGTGTGTGCAGGATGTTGCAATAATTACTTCCTCCATGCTGGATCACAACCAGATCCTTACCAGCTTGATATTAGACACAGGGATACTCCAAGATAGCTGTTATATCATTACCATGAATTATAGCAAATCAGAGACTGTTTAATTATCAGGAGATGTGGTTGAGATGTATCTCAAAAGAATCTATGTGTTGAAATACCCAGGATCACAGAGGATGCCTATACACAGAGAGAGGGTCTTAAATAGTGATTAAGCTAAGGTCTGATGGTGCAGTTCTGCAGGTGGAACATTTGCGAAGAATGTGCAAGGCTCTGAGTTTGGTCCTAAGCACCACAGTAAGTAAAGTAAAGGTAGTTTACATAAGTGAATAGTAAGTGAACTAGATCCTTAGACTGGGTTCTAATCTAATATGGCTATTATTCTCATTGGAAAAAAAACTTAGGTAGAGAGGGGAGGTAGGTGCAGACACATCTATAGGGCAAGGGTGGAAGAACTTAACCCTGCTGACACACAGGTGGTCTGTATGGAGCCTCCAGAATTGAGAAAAGGTAAATCTTTGATGCTTCAGCCTCCCCGGATGTGCCATTCCTGTTGAAGCAGGAATCCCATGTTCATACCAAGTCTCTTCCCCTTCCTTGGTCACTCTATGCTCATTAATATGTCATGAGAACTATTGCATATATCCCCATTACAGGTAGGAAACTAAAGTTTCAGGGTGTTCACTGACACCCCTGATATTATCACCATCCAGTGGGTAGATGGTCCAAGATGATGCAGTAGAAGAGCCCTGGCTTTGCTCCTAGCCCTGCCCTCAAATAATTGTAGGGCTTTTAGAAAGCTATTGATTGTTCTAGTTATTGTTTGTTGGGTGTCTTCAATCTGTAAAATAACAGTTTGAACTAAGGGCTGAATAGCAGTAGCCTATATGAGAGCAAAACACAGAAATGAATTTTTTGAAGTGAAAACTTGAGTTCCAATTTAAAAAATCTCAGTAATTAGTCAAGTGTGTGTGTGTGTGTGTGTGTGTGTGTGTGTGTGTCTTCTAGATATTTGTATAAAATAGGGTAATTGGCATTCTGTTTGTCTGCCTACAAAAGAAAGTTTACATGACATAAAGTATCTCTCCTGTATCTTTTAACTCTTTGGAGGAAACTTGCTCTGCTCCAAAGCTAAAGATATGCTATTCTAGGTCTATAGTTTTGGTAATATATGAGTGGGGGTTTCTATGGGTAGAACTATTGGATCAATAGAAGTAAGCATGGTACCAGTGATCCTTGGATTTATCATATGAGGTTATGATGAGAATGCTTATGTTTGAAATTTCTGTGCTGACAGTTTAAAGACCATTAAACAACCATATTTCTAAGTAGTTTATTTCCGTCTTGTATATGTTCTGAAGACAAATAGTAACTAGCAATTATTGAAAGACCAGGCTATTTTTGCTTATTATTTATTATTTGTTGTATTTAAGTGTCAAGGCCTGGGGAGAGACTGTAGGATGACGTGGCTGCTAGTCCTCAGTTTCCACTTTATTTGAGATACAGTCTGTTTTCCTCATTGCTGAGTAAGACAGTGAGTTTACTGAGGTTCTCTTGTCTCTACCTCCCTTCTGGGATGGTTGACACCCATGGAACAACATCCAGCTCTTATGTAGGCTCTGCAGATCAATAGGGTTGCTAGGTTTTTGTGACAAGGGCTTGATCCATAGATGCATAACCCCAGTCTATTTTCCCCCTTCCCCAAATAGTCAACAATGCTAAGCAGCAAATACTATGCCAGGCATTAAAGTACAAAGGTAGGGAAGTTATGGTACGTTATCAAGTTAGACAATAACAGGCATAGATAATTGAACATCAGGGTGATACTCCCCCTGCTCTAAGTTTCCAACAATCTGATCGAAGAAGTAGGGCATTAACACTGAAAATTAAACATTCCCATAAAACTAGCATGTAAGAAAAGACAAGGAAGTGGTACAGGCTTCAGGACTTATTTTTCAGAGGAGGGAAAGCTGCCCAGTAGCTCAAATTAGTGCTCAAACTAATGCTAAAAATGAAGTTGTTTTTGAAAAAAAATAATGAAGAATTTGCATAGTGTATTCATGGGATATTTACTGGCTGAGTCTAGCTGGAGACAGTAGCTCAGACATAATAGGTTGGAAAGATGTCTCACTGTTTGTCTGAGTGAGACCTTTTACTGTATTACTAATATGCGACAATATTAGCATTTGCTCGTATTGTCGCATTATTTAGACTTTCTCTTCAGTAGGGAGTATGTGGTGGTTAAAAGAAAAGCTACGGTTCAGATCGATTTGAGTTCAGACCTAGTTGTATGGCATTGCATACCTTGTTCACCTAGGATCAACTAAATCCCTGTGCTTTGGCCATCCAGTTTGTAAAGCAGGCTAGCAATACATACTTTATAAGATACACGAAAGGTTGTAAAGAAATAAAGTCAAGGCACATGGCTCAGACATTAACAGCATTCGCTGCACATAGTGGCTCACAACCATCTGTAATTCCAGTTCCAGGAGATCCAGTGGGTACCAGATACACGTGTGGTACACAGGCACACACACAAGAAAAACACTCATACGCATAAAATAAAATTAAGACATTTATTTATAAAAAAACCAACATTATCGCACATAATAAATATCAATATATTAATTATTAATACATAATGTATTATCCATCTGCTATGATCTCAGGCAATCAGTTTCAAGACATTAGAATCTTGATTATTTTTAAAATGATTGTTATTATTATTATAATTATTGGGTAGTTTGTTTGTGTATATATGTGTGGGTGCCCACAGAGACCTGGAGCTGGAGATACAGCTAGATGTGAGCTGCCAGAAGTGGGTGCTGGGAAATGAACTCAGTCCTCTGTAAGAGAAAGGGCTAGTAATCCAAGGGTCATCTTCCCAAATCCTTAATTACTTTTTAATTAAAGCCTATCTCAAATCTTAAATGTTCAACACATAATTAATCTGCCACAGTAACAACCTTACTAGGCTTCATAATTTTCTTTTAAGAAATGTTGATCAGATAGCTAGTCACAAGTAGGCCAAAGACAGAGTTAACGAGTAGAGAGGATCTATAACTCCCTGTAATTACTGATGATAAATTAGATATTCCTTTCAGGCCATCAAGTCGCCTTTCAATGTCAGGATTATGGACACAAAGTTATTGCAATGTTTTCAGATCTCAATGAGACATCCTCACTTATGGATATGACAGCATCATCCCTTTGCCACTTGTGAAACAGGTTTACTCCTGTGGTGAATCAAGGTTCCTTGATTTGAAGTCTACCTTCTTCTTGACCTCAAGTAATACACTGCTACATATACAGGAGCACAGTGACAGTCAGTGGCTAAAAGCCAGCCATTGACATGTAATAGTTAACATTACACCACTAGATGTGTTTCTTATGGAAGAATTTGGAACCAAAGGCCCAGCATCAAACCGTGGCAATAACCGTTGTAATGAGAGGGAGAGAAAAAAAGAGGAATTTGCAGAGCACAAATGTAGATGAGATAGGAAGGCCACATAATGTGTTATGACGCCACGTCTAAGCTTCAGTGGACCTGAGATTCACAAAGCAGTAACCAGGGAGATGCAGGGGTTAGAGCCAGACACTTGAGAATGTCCTTGGCTGTGTAAAAATCAGTTATCTTAAGTCCAAAACTATGTATGCAACATGGGTTTAAACAAAGGATGACCAAGTCATATGTAATAGTGTATTACTGGGAGGGGATGTCAAGAAGAAGGTAATATGCTCCCCAGACTACCGAGAATGGCCCGGGGTTAAGCCTGCTGTTGGCTATAATTACCAACAATATTTCCTTTCATTCTAAAAGATATAAACTAAAACTCATTTTGCATTGTGTGTGTGTGTGTGTGTGTGTGTGTTTGTGTGTGTGTGTGTGTGTGTGTGTGTAAGTACGCACCATGACATGGACATAGATGCTAGAAGACAGCTTTTAGGAGTCAGTTTTTTTTCCACCACATGGGCTCAGGATTTTAGACTTGACAGCAAGCACTTTTCCCCGCTGAGCCCTCCTTGCTAGCATGAATTTTGTGGACTTACTAGGAGAAGTGCCTCTGGGTTTGGAGAAAGATGGTTTAACATCTCACTGGCTTTGCTTCTGTACTAAACCAAGTCCAGAATCTCTGCTGAATCCAGGTTTCTAGGTTAGCAACTCTTGTTCTTGTGTTAAAATTTTCAAGGATGCCACAATTGTTGAATTTGGCACTCAGCTCTCTCTTGCTTTATAATATGACCTGATATTTTTTTTCTTAGCTTTCCAGAACCTTATTCTAAGCCGGAAGGAAACCTATTCTCACAGCTTCTCAAGTCTTCATTTTCCCTAAATATAGATGGCCGCCTTAACTCCTTTTAATCATGATGGAGACCCCTTTGAAAGGAAGACAGAATTAAAAGTAATTTAAAATGTGTGAGTTCCCGGGTCATTACATAATTTTCCTATAAACCTGACTCTTCTGAAGCTGAGTGTTTGCAAAAGAGGAAAGTAGCATCTTTTAGACCCTTAAGGCATCACAGTAAAATGCTTGAAATCCCCCCAGAGTGCTGTGCTGCTGTTTTAATCTGGGTTTACCAAGGACCTTGGCTGTATGTGAAAGGCATTGTCAAACAAGTTAAGGTAACGTGTCCTTAGCAGTTGGAGTCTGACCCTGGAGTTAACATTGTTAGTAGATAAATATACTCCTTAGGGTGGGGCACTGAACAAGCAGAGTTGCTGCAGGAGCTGTGACTCCTTCTTTATGCCTGGCAGTGACTCTGAAAAGGCCAGTGTTAACTGTGCTGTAGCTTTGTTTTGACTTTAGTTTTATGAGGTTCTTATCATCTTTCTATCTCTATCTATCTATCTATCTATCTACCTATCTATCTATCTATCTATCTATCTATCTATCTATCTATCCATCTATTATCTACCCATCTATTTCTCTTGTTCCATTAAAAAAATGTCACCTGGTTGTTTTATGGTCACAACTGAAGTTTTCTGTATTATTATCTAGCTCCTGTATAGTAAAATGTCCAGTTTTATCAGATAGTAGTAAATACATGCCAACATAGTATGGAAATAACTGGAGTATCATACAACAATGACACCTACCTATATAACTACATACCTGTATAACTATAACATGACATGTTATGTATATTTGCAGCTTGAGGATTTTTTTTCCTTCTTTTTGGAACAGGGGCTTATGTAGCCCGTTCTGGCTTCAAACTTACAGTGTAGCATAGGATGACCTTGAGTTATTTAACCTCCTGTTTTTTCTTCCCAAGTTGTTACAGGGTGTGTTACCACGCCAAACATGGAGGTATATTTGTTGTCTATCAGTTATAGGTATCTTTCCAAGGGATTATCTTGAGTATGTGAATAACATTCTTTGGAAGATCAAACTAATTTTTAGCAAGCCATGATTCTAAATTTGCTTCCTTATAGTGGTTTGCGATTATCTTTTAACTTAACTGACTCTGCAAGTGTCAGCTTTAAAAATCTGAGCTGGCTGACTTTCAGATTAAATTGATAACAATAGCAACAAACAAATTGCAAGACTGACTAATGGGTAGTAGGTATTGATTGCTTAAAAATAACCTATTGTTTTACCGTGTGTGTGTGTGTGTGTGTGTGTGTGTGTGTGTGTGTGTGTGTGTCTGAGTGCATGAGTGTGTCTGTATACATGCTCCTGCTGGTAAGAGGACAACTTATGAGTCTCTTCTCTCCTTCCATTATGTAGGTCCCAGGGATTGAACTTAGGTCCGCAGACTTGGCAGCAAGCACCTTTGCCTGCTGAACCATCTCCCCAGTTTAACAGTTTGCAATTAGTCTGAAGGACTTAATGTACAACCACAACCTAACGGACGCCAGTAATGAGTGTGCCCAAAAGCATGAAGAAAGACTTTTGAATGTTGCTGTCAGAGGTAATAAACACTCAAAACAGATATTCAACCTGGTGGAATAATGCATGCGTATATCAGAATATCACATACATGTAAGTTCCACACACACACACACACACACACACACACATACATATGTGACCCTCGTGTATCAGTTATGCTAATTTAAAAAGAAATATATTCTTTTTTCTTTTACCCACAAATGGTTCTTTTCAGAACTCCTGCATCGTCCAGGTTTTGTGTTTTATCCGTGATGCTGAATACCAATGGGAGCCTAACACATATCCCTGCAGGCTTCTGTTTGCCGGTGTTTTCCATGAGTCATCCTGTAACAGTCTTCCTCTCACAGGCTCTGCTGTTGGCCAGCCCAGAAAGCAAACAGGACTTGTCACATTTGCTTTCTTTAAGACCTCGTCATCATTTCAAGACTAAGCTTTCCTGTGCCCGCTGCAGAGGAAAAGGTCCCATTTGTTTGTTAGTCTTGTCCTCTAGGTTCTGCATGACAGGAAAAGGAGTCTTGATTGGGGCATGTTTAGGATGTAATATTAAAATTGAGTTGTCAATACAGTTCAGCCTGTTTTCTACTGTTTCCATCTTATGTTGGGTTGCCACATGGAAGGCAAGTAATTCTAACCAATTACAGTAACTGCTAAGTTTGATGAATTTCTTAGATTTTTAAGGCTGCTAGTATGATTGATTTCTTTCATGGCACAAAATGTAGATATTCTATAACTTTTTCCCTATGAATCCACTGAGCTCTTTAAAAATACATGACTGAGCACTAACATCTTTTTTAAAATCAGCGAACTATAGGTAGGAAATTTTATTTTAAAATCCCAAACAAATACACAGATTTTTTTTAATACTTCCTTATCGCATGATTTCAATACCTTTTCCCATTTCCTACTTTCTTTAAGATCTTACCTGGCCTCTCATGCTCCTCTAATTTCATGACCAGCAAATATACATATGTAAGTACACACACCGGTGCATATATGTGTATGCATGCATTATATGCCTATACACACAATTTTAAATTTCGGTTCTACCCATAACAGAAAACAAATAATATTTATTTTTCCGAGTCTGTTTTATTTTCCTTAACGTAATGACCTCAAGCTGCGTCCCTTTCCCTGTAAGACATGATTTCATTTTTCTTTATGGCTTTGTAGAATTCTACAATGTCTATGTGCTACACTTTCTCTGGTTCCTCAACCTGTAACATTTGCAGCTCAGATTTCTTTAGGAAACTGGGTCGAATGACTTCTAGCTAGCAAGGAAAAGAAATAAAGCCGATACACTGTGAAAGTGGCTGAGGATCTCTGGAAGCCAGTGTGCACTGTCTCGAACCGTTATCCAACTCTATAGCTATCTCCAGACGTGTGACAATCAAGAGAATTATGACTTCTGGGCCAGCTTGTGCTACACGGGAAGAACCAGTCAACTAACAAACAGATAAAATACAGCACAATACCATGCAACAAACTACGAGGGAACTGAAGCTATGATTGCTGAGTTTTTAACATGGGGCTTATTTTTTTCCTACAGACTTAAAATAGGGCTTCATGCATGCTACGCAAATTCCTTACAATGGATGTCTATATGTGTACCTGATATATATGTGTATATATATATGTGTGTGTGTATATATATATGTGTAAACACACAAACATATATACATATATATACACACACACATTGTAATGCCTTACAACTAATATGTATATGTGTACCTGATATATAGCCTACTAATTATATATATATATATATATATATACATATACATGTATATATTCACACATACACACATATATACACATGCACACATACACATACATAAAGCCCCATGGAGATAATTTTTTAGAAATAATAGTCTAATAACTGGTAATTCATATATTGAATTCTTTTATCCTGAAGCTTCATGGTCAAGGTCCTTCAGTACTTTCTTTGTTTTGTTTGTTTGTTTGTTTGAGACAGGGTTTCTCTGTGTAGCTCTGGCTGTCCTGGAACTTGCTCTGTAGACCAGTTTGGCCTGGAATTCAGAGACCTCTCTGCCTCTGCCTCCCAAGAGCTGTGATTAAACACGTGCACCACCACTGCCCCACTTTCTCCACATTTTATTCTAAGTTTCTTTATGCCCATTAGAGTCATTTAGGAAATTAGCTATCACTGTACCATGGAGAAAAGTTAATGATATCTCTGACATTTCTAAAACAAGGTATAAATTTCAAAAGGGAATTTTCATCTAAAAGTTACTGGTAGATGTAAAAGTGAAACATGTATTTTGAGTTATGTTGTATAGCTGTCCTAACCCTTTTGAACAGTACATGCTACTGCATTTTGGCAAGACCACTGCCCTTTCTTGACTGACCACATGTTCTAAGCTAGAACAAACCCATAGTCATGTCTAAAGTCAGTTAATATTTACTCAGGCATGTGTAATCCAAGAAAGAGTAAACTTAAAAACCGAATCCTCAATGCACGCCATACAAGAACAATAATATATCCTGTCACATCTTGGCATTTGGAAACACCGTAAGCTTCAGGGGTACAAAAGACAGAGACAAGGACACAATTTTGGAGAATGACACCTTTCACCGGGAGCTGTGCTTGTCATTCTGAGACTCTGATTTTGTAGCTGTTTCTCTTTTGCAAGGCACCATGGAGGAGCATTTCAGGTCAGGCAATAATGCCGCAAAGACTTATTAAGCCCAGAAACAGGAAGCCAGTATTATGAAAGTGGTGCCCACAAGGCCAATGTCTGCTAAGTATTTGCCAACGTTCTGCGTGCTAGCGGAGCGTGAGGAGTTACAGAACGCATTTTCAACCGCACTTCAGCAGCAGAGATGCGGACTCCGAAGTACAAGGGAGTAGTAGTTCCAGGATCACACATGAACCCAGTGCTTAATGCAAAAGGAAGAGAAGTAAGATAGTGCTTCCAACATGACCTAAGGAGGCTCCGTGATGGCTTTCATACTCTCAGCACCTGGGCTAGACTCATATCTTAGAGGTCTGGCTGGTGAGGGTGCCTATACATCCAGCAGGAAGAGTGCCTCGTTCGTTACAAAGGAATGTGGAAGGAGCCCTTCAGGCTGGTCATCTGTGATCACACTGGCCCTGGATCTCTGGAGAGAACTCTTGTGCCTTATGGTTGTTAGAACCGGGGCAAGGTGCTGTCCTTCCAACACTCCAAGGTTTCCCTTTGATGAAATGCAGAATAACCTCCCAGCGACTCAGAGCCAGTTTTCACTCCTCTTTCCCTAGCACCTGGACCCATATACTCAACATATTTAAGGTTTCAGTTTTCATTTCTACAGTCTTTTTCATTCCACCTGCCTATTTTTCCAACCATCTTTTACAGTCTTTCTTTCCGGATAAGCATCTCTTTCATAAATTTAAACATAAATTAATATGGCCTTAGAAGCCTGTTGCTTTACTGTCTTACTTTCCAAGGGAGACAAATTTCTTGAAGCACCCTATACCTTTTGTTTGTGAGCTCATCCAGAGGGTTATTTTTCTGCTGGAGTCTGGTATGTTGGGTTGTAGGCAGGTTTCCAGAGAGCCTTGGTGTGGTGTGTTATGGTGTGTATGTGTGTGTGTTTATTTTTGTATGGTGTTGGGGAATTGAACCCAGTGCCTCATGTACTTGAGGCAAGCAAGACTTCTTCCACATTTGAACCACACTGCAGCCCTCTCTAGTCTTTGAGTTAGCCCCAGGCAGGTACCTGAAGAGTCTCTCTGGCCACGGCCAGTTATATGGCAGTTCCTTCAGCTGGTTCCACAGCAGGAAGAACATCAAAGTGTCATTTCTGTACTTGTGCAAAGGACAGACTGAGGATTTCACTGTTTTATCACAAGAGTGTATCTTACTGTATTCTTATTGCATTTACCAGAGCTCTACAAAGGGCATTTCCTTAGTTTCTAGGTGATATTTTCTAGGGTTTTTTCCTCATACTTCGTTTCAGTAGACAGGAAGTTGATTTTTATGCCTTTATTTCCATCAAAATCACAAAACAACTTGCTTTGAACAGGGTGAGAAGTTGTGTGTGTGTTTGAGTATGAGTGTGTGTATGTGTTTGAGTGTGTGTAAGTGTGTGTATGTGTGTGAGTGTGTGTGAGTGTGTGTTTGAGTATGAGTGTGTGTGTGAGTGTGTGTGTGCAGTGTTGGGGTTTGTTTTCAGGCCATTGTCTCTCCTATTAGGCAAGTGCTTCATTCTGAGTACTCCATCGACAGCTTGAATAGTCTCCAGAAATTTCAATCTGAGTAGAACAGAGCATGAAAGCAGTTTCCTGTAATAGTCAGGCCTGAATTGATTTGTGTTAATACAACTCTTCATGTAATTGCCTTAACTAAGTGTTTATTCCCTTCAAAGGAGGAAGCAGAAAGATGGCAGGAAGAGTGCTGTCTGGAGAGTGATTGTTTCCATGGTAACAAGGGAGTGGCTTTGTTTGGAGTCTTGGTGGAGACAGCCCTGCCTGGGCTTTGCTCACATAGGTAGTGGAGTGGAAGACTAGGTGGGGAGCAGATAAGGGGAACTGGTGGGTAAGCCGAGCGGCAGATGGGTGCCAAGGCAGAGGCCTGGCTCAGGGCGTGTGGCCTGCAGCGGCACATGGTTCTTCCTGTATTAGTGGAAGAACATTCCTGCTGTTACGTGTTTCTCCTCCGAATGAGACGTGATAATATCCAGGATATGTTTGCACTAGTATAAACATAAGCCACTAATACAGATGTTAGATGACATCCCCCAGGATGTATTATCTTGATTTTAGAAAATGTTTAAAACTTTCCATGTTTTTTAATATGGCCCAGAAAAGTGATGTTTAGTTTTTACTTTTCTTTACTCCGTCTAGGGAATGATATCTCAGCCTAGAGAATGATACCTCCCATTATTAGCAGAGAAGGTTTTCCTATCATAATTTACTCAATCCTGAAACTCCATCACTGACCTTCCCAGAGGTTCGTTGTAAGTGATCTGGATCCCACTAGGCTGACAATTGATGTTTACTGTCACAGTTAATGATGGGCAAGAGATATTTTTTCAGAGGAAATACTTACTAGTAACTCTTAACATATGAGGCTGTAGGCAATAGTAAATGCAGGTTGGTCATTACTGTGTCCCTAGTGTCTTTCCAGCCAGTGTGAGAAGTGCTTCTGCTCCTGGGTCTGGCCTTGGCTGTTGGCTGAGGACCTTTTGGTAAGTTGACTGTTTTCTCTGTAGCTCATCTTTCCCATTAGTAAGCTAGAGCCGAAGTAGTGGACATTGCGCTAAGTGCTTTAGAAGAATAAGGAAGGACACATTTGCAGTGTCTTAAGGACAGTGAATGGAACCCATACCCAGAGCTTTCTGATGTTTGTCTTTAAGGCAGTTTGCTCAAAAGAACCTTTTCACTAGGAAATCCATAGTGTTAAACACACTGAATGAGGACTGCCCTATGCAAGTGAGACTTGAGCTAGCTGACTTACCTCTTCTTTCAAAGGATCTTCTGAGACTCCGCAAAATACCTTAGGCATTCTTAATTTGAAAATATGCAATTATCCAGTGTTATCATCCAGCGATGGTTTTAGAACCCATACAGAGGCCCAGATCCACAAAGAGGATAATTCTATTTAAATATTAAAATGTTCTCCAACTTAATGGCTGACTTGTCATGTGACCAGAACTATGAGGACAGATTGTTAGGAGCCCTTGATAAATGGTGCATAGGCCCAGGACCTCAGCTTCTTCATTTCTTAAGAATATGATGGCAGCAGACCACACCAGGTTGCTAAAAGGGAAAATAAACAGTAAGATTGTAAAGGGTTGGCTAAATATTAAAGGCTCCACAAATGCCTTTAGTGCTGCTGTACAGGAAGGACCCATAACCTTTCAGATAAGGTTTATTAAATTTCCGAGAGAGGAAAATGAACGGCTAACAAAGCAGGCATTGCCACTGGAAATCAACCCCTGATACATTATCAACACATATACTGGGTCTCAGTGACACTTTCCTTTTGAGGAAATGCAAACTCATACTCTCCTGAAGCAGAGAGCCTTTTTTTTTTTTTTAAACAAACAAAGGACAATTGAGCAGACTGTATGTGACTTAATAAGGATCAGCAACAAGGCAAAGTGAGAGGAGAAATGCCCATTGATAAATATCCAGTTCTGTAGGTGGTGGGTCTCAGGACCCATGATTCTGCCAGGCTGGCTGGACCAAAGTGCCTGGGCCTAGAAGGTGTTCCGTCCATGTTAGTTGCTTTAGTAAATATGCCCTGTTTCTAATGTGCCCTACTGTGCAGCCACTGGTCCACAAACTAGTGGGAAGACTTCTGTTTTCCTCTGCATCCAAAGATGACCCTGGCTTCATAGGAGCTTAGAAGTCAGGGCTAAGATTTTGAGCTTATAACCTGCACATAAAATAAAACAACGACTCAAGTGGAGTGACATTGTCTTTGCTAAGTGCCACAAACTGCCATTTCCGGAGCAGTTTTAGGTTCATTCACTCTCTGCCCATCCCATGCAGTGTGGAGGGTAACGTTTCTTTCCTCTCTGAAGGGAGAGGTGGAAACTCAGAAGTGACTCCCTTGTCTGAAACACGACAATTAGGATTCTGCAACCGTGGCCCAGAAAGAAGGCCAACAAGTCAGAGTTTCATATTCTTTTCTTTCCTAAAATCAGTTTCTCCGGAGACGAAGCTCAGTGAGTACAGTATGGGACTAGCATGCCAGAAGCCTTGGGCTCTACTGCATATACTGTGCGTGAGGTTGCCTGTCTTTAAGTCTAGTGGAAGTTTCATTTTTCTTTGCTGTTTAGTAAATTTCAGGTCAGCCTGGGCTACATGTCGAAAAAAAAAAAAAAAAAAACCCAAATGAATACATAAGCAAAATGTGAAAATAAGCCTTCTTTTTAAAGACTGAGTCACAGTATCGAGAACCCATGTCAAGTACAAATTGGACAAAGATTCTGCCATATGAACTAGATTAGTAGCAAAGGCTAGCACTCAGTGTGGGCTCGGCTTTTACTATCAAATCAAACCACTCAGATTGGGCAGAAAAATTGAGGAGTGATAATGCCCATTTCATCCTGGTTCCTGATTTTCAGATAATGGTCGCTGGTTTAGCTAGCAAGGCGTTTGTTGACTTAATTACTAAAGTTTTATAATGAGAATTCTTAACCGGATTTACTTTATACTAAAAAAAAATTGAAGCCCAGAAAAGGGCTTTTCCTGGGGTCACACAACCAGTCAGTTTTGGAGACTGCGTGTGGATTCCACTCAGGAAATCTGGTAACTCAAAGGTAAGTTCTTATTTACTTTCTTATTCTGTCTTTTCATTAGACTTACCAACTATTTACTCAGAAGTTTAGAACCTTACACTTCAAAACAGAGAGGAAAAGGAAGCCACCACGGCACCAGCGTCAAGAAGAGTATGGGTGGAGATGGGAAGGCAGACTGAGGTGCTGCTGTGTGGGAGTGAATTTCATTAGACAGCTTGGCAGTCACTCACCCCAGGCTTTACTCGAAAGCCTGGAGATCCAAGATGTCTCTTCTCTAATGTGCCTACTGCCCAGAAGCCCTGTCATTTACTGTTGTTAGGAAAGGACTTAATCCGGCTGAATTCAACGCTTACTATCCTCTCTCTGTTCTTTGTGTCTGGAACTGCAGCTCTGGGCTACACACGGGACAGATTCTGCTTCATTCAGCAAATTAAACAGAGGAAAGCAGATTATTAGCACCGTGCCTCCCTTGCTACACATTACTGCCACGGGATGCCCTCTGGAGACTGGTTCTATGGCTGACCGAGCTTGGAAATCACAGGATAATGTGGGGCCTTTGGAGGATTGGTCATTAGCATATTGAAAGCCCTTTGAAGTTCGGCAAGAAGAAAGTCTGTTTAACTTTGCTTAGCTAAGCTTTTGGCTAGGTAATTTGCAATGAAAGATGTTTTGGTTTTCACGGCTGTCATTTAATAAGATATCCAGCAGTCTAGCTGACCAAATTCAGGATCTCTTAAATTAAGGAACAGCAGTGTCTTGCCAAAATAGATACATTGTTGAATGCAACTATTTTCAGAGGGTGGAGTTGCACCCTTCAATGTTCCTGCTGCGGTATGTCCTCATTTTCTTCTGCACTTTTTCTTTTTTTTAAAGATTCTAAGACCACTGCTTGGGAAGATAGTGTTACTATCATTATTTTTTGATTTCATGTAAAAAAAAATGTATCTTGAAAAGACAGTGTCACTCCAGCTCCTCTGGCACCCTCAGCTGGGCTGGCCGCTGAGTCACGTACTCCATAATCGTGTCTGATTTTCTGTCCTGAAGTTGTTCCGGCTGTATTCTTAACTGGTGTGTGCTGATCTAGTAACATCCTCTGTGGTGGTTCTCACGAAACATCATCTAGAGCATCTCATGTATCATCTAGCTGCCATGGGAAGACAACTTTATATGGAATCAGAATAGAAAAATACATTTTCTGTGAGAAAAGGGTGGTATTGTTGTGCGTTCTATGCAGTTGAATAAAACTAAATCATGCCAAAGAACTAGAAAAAAAACCTATAAAGTTGGTCATTTTGAAGTTGTATTAGTATATATAAAAATAATTAGATCCTGCTGTAATTCACAAATTACTCTTGATGGTCTTCAAACATATGTCCATATTGGTTTGTGTCTAAAGTGTTTTTTAGTAGAATCATAAGGTATTATATTTGAGAATGGTTCTAAGTACTGTATTTAGCAAGGGTTGGGGTAGGGGGCTGACCCAGAGGAGTTAAGGGATTTTGTCAAAGTCTACTGCTTTAGTGCAAAAGTGCGAGGCCCTACATCATTCTACCGTGCAAGGAAAGTCTGCTGCAGTGAAAGAGTCTGGATATTTATAAGTCAGGTCAGGACTGTTTCTGGCATGCAAATGTTTGAAGAATGTTCCAGAAAGGGGAGAGACACAAAGCCACTGCATCTTCCTGTAACCCTTGATTCTTCACTTTGTACCTTTTGCATACATAAGTGTTTAATTTCCTCCCATTCCACAAGTCCTGAGGGGTTCTGAATGGGTTCTACTGGATTAGTATATGAGAATCATCTTGTACAATAATTTCCTGCTAATGTGACCCTTCCTCTCCTACCTCATGATAGGGAGAGATTTCCCTCTTGTTCTGTCTTCAGCGAGTCAGTCTATTCTCTTGGCTACACATACTAATTACTTTGGGTTGTCTAGAATGCTGTCTTAGTTAATTTTACAATGCTTTGATAAAGACCCTGATCAAAAGGGGAGGGAAGGATTTGTTTGGTTTATATCTTTGGGGTTACGGTGCACTGAGGAAACCCAAAGCAGGAATCTGGAGGCAGGAACTGAAGTAGAGAGTATGAAGGAATGCCCTTAACTGGCCAGTTCTCCATGACTTGCTCAGCTTGCTTTCCTATGCTACCCAGGGCCACTTGCCCTGGTGTGGCACTGCCCCTAGTGTCCTGGTCCCTCTCACATTATTCATCAATCAAGGAATCATACCACAGTCTTGCTTATGTTCCAAATGGATGGAGGCATATTCTCTGTTGATGTTCCCTCTTCCCAAGGGACTGTGACCCGTAACAGGTTGACAAAAACCATCTAGCACAAATGCCTCATCTGGGCATTCTCATCCCTGTTATCATTTGTTTCCTCTTGAACACAGAATTTCTTCTGTGACCTCTTCTTAATAGAACACTGGGGAATTGATGTTTTTGTTTTGTTTTGTTTTGTTTTAAGATCTAGCAAGACAATTCTCTGAGTGGTTGGGGCCAGCCAGGAATAATCTCACCTCCTGGCATGGACATGCACAGGTGGGGTAGTAGCTGCTCTGCAAGGGCTTGTTTTAAGGATTAATGATTATTTAAAAGATGTCTGCTGTATATTAGGTGCCCAATAAAGAAAAGGTATCAACATTACTAGTGTTAATAGTGGTGTATGACAATGTCTTTGAAAAGTGTTCACATTAATATAGCTGATAGCTTTCTACCAAAGTATAAGGTAATATTGGCTACGTGTGTGTATGGAAGAGGGCTGTTGGGGCACAAACCAACGCAGCTCAAGAACCTTGGCTCTCAGGACTTCACTTAAATCAGGCCCATATGGACTCTGGGAAAATAGGTCTCAAGTCCAAAGCCAATCTTTTGGGGGAGTGGGCAACCAGTTCTCTTATATTTTTTTTGCTGGACAAGGATGTCTACATTTATTTAAAACTTAGGTATTTTGTTTGTTTAAGACAGGATTTTGTTGTGAAATTATATAACCTGACTCTCTCTCTCTCTCTCTCTCTCTCTCTGTGTGTGTGTGTGTGTGTGTGTATGAGAGACAGAGAGAAAGAGAGAGAGAGAGAGAGAGAGAGAGAGAGAGAGAGAGAGAGAGAGAGAGAAAGGGGAGAGGGAGAGAGAGAGAGAGATCATGATCCTTTGATCTCATTTTTTTGAGTACCTGGCTTCATTTAAATTGTTTTTCTTTTGATGACTCTTTCATAAGCAGCAGGATGTTAAGATTATGTATTTTTTTTTCACTTTTGATCATCATTGTCTGCTTTCTCTAATTATCAGGACGTCTGAAAAGAAATCTGTTATAATTTCTTTGTTTTTCTTTATGAGTAACATGTTACACTGTTTTTCTTCCTGTGTTTAATATTTTTCCCTTTTGTCTTTAGAAATATGATTGCTGTCTGTCTGGCACTTTATTCTGCAGTTTCCTCACTGCAGAATTTATGCTGTGCTGTCATGTGTAGTACTTGAGATTTATAAATTACTATTTTTTGGAACTTTCTCAGTACTGACTTTCTCTTTTCCTTTCAACATGCCAATCACAAGATTGACCCCTCCCCTACTCCCACAGCATTATTAAATTCACAGATTCTTTCCTGGATCTTCATTCTACTGTTTGAGCCCAACTCTGGGGGGAGGGGTTTCATTTGTTTATTAGTTAAGTCATTGCACATTTATATTTTTAAATTCCCATTATTTCTCTGTCTTCTCTCCTTCTTTACTGAGCATTTCTGATCTGTTTGCTTCAAGCACGTAAGTATTTTAAATCATCTTTATGATAGTTGCCTTAACTGCTTCACACAGGGGTTAATATTTTATAATCGTGCAAAAATTAAACATAAAAATGGGCTAGTAGCTGGAGAGAAGACCCAGGAATTAAGAGCTGTTGCTCTTGCAGAGGACCTGGGTTCAGTTCCAACCATGGAGGCTCACACCATCTATAATCATCATTCCAGTGGATCTGCTACCCTCTTCTGAACTCTGTGAACGCCGGGCCCACGTAAGGTGCACATGCACACACGCAGGCCAAGCAATCAGACACGTAAAGTAAGTAAATCTAAATATAAATACAGAAATGAGTGGGCCAATGAGATGGATACACACCTTCTACAAAAGGATTCTCAAATGACATCTTCAGCCATGGGGGAAACACAAAACTGCTCTGAGATTGTTTTACTCCCAGTGAGAATGGTCAATGTCAAAAAAACAGGATGTGGCAAGAAGAAATCTTTATTCACTGCTGGTGGAAGTAAAACTGACTTAGTTACCATGAAAATCAGTGTTGAGGGTTCTCAAAAAATTCATGATGAAGTAGTAATGACCAGCTAGACCACTCCTAGGAGTGAGAGGACACTTTCCTAAATATGTACAAGACCCTGAGTTCCAATAGAAGGATGAAGAGAGGAGGGAGACCAAAATATAAAATGTTAATAAAATTGTAATTAAAAACAATTTCTGGGATCAAGGGACTGTACATTCCAGAATGTGAATTTAATTATCAAGGTTTGTGTTAATGTTGTCCTCTACCCATGATACATATTTGTCAACATTTTAGCAGCTTTGAAAGTTAGAATGCTGTTTAGGATTGATAATCTGTCATAGCCGAACCATTGCATTTAATTCATTTCTCATATTGAATATAAAAGCCTCTTTCTTGTTTTGATGAAAACACATATATTTTACAATTTTAACCCACGGAGTATTAGAATTTACTACTAGCACAAGAATGGCATCCACAGAGAGAAGAAAGATGCTGGTAATATAAAAATGTTTCTAAATGGCTGGTGTCATGGAAAGCTGTAATGTGCAATTGTGGTGGCCGAACTTGACTATCAATGGGAACATCTGTGAGGGGTTTTCTGGACCGACCCTAAATCTGGGCCACACCTTCTGGTTGCAGCCCACATAAACACACATGGAAGAAGGAGGTTTTGCTTTTTTGTCTGCTTGCTCTCATTCTCATTGTCAAGTTCATCCATGCTCCACTATGTTCATGGCAACCTTACTTATAATAGCCAGAGGCTGGAAGGGCCCAGATGTCCTTCAACAGAGGAGTGGTTACAGAAAATGTGGTACATTTACACAATGGAGTACCACTCAGCTATTAAAAACAATGACTTCATAAAATTTTTGGGCAAATAGATGGAACTAGAAAATATCATCCTGAGTGAAGTAACCCAGACATAAAAGAACACACATGGTATGCACTCACTGATACATGGATATTAGCTTAAAAGTTCGGAACACCCAAGATATAATTCACACACCATATGAAGCTTAAAAAGAAGAAAGACCAAAATGTGGATGTTTCAGTCCTTCTGAGAAGGGGGAACAAAATATTCATGGGAAGAAATGCAGGGACAAAGAGTGGAGCAGAGACTGCCCCACCTGGGGATCCATCCTATAGCATACACCAAACCTAGTCACTATTGCTGATGCCAAGAAGTGCTTAATGGCAAAAGACTGATATGGATGTATCCTCAGAGGCTTTGTTAGAGCCATACTGATACAGATGAAGATGTTTGCAGCTAACTTTTGGACTGAACATGGGGACCCCAATGAAAGACCTAGAGAAAGGACTGATGGAGCTAAAAAGGGTTTACAACTCCATGGGAAAAACAACAATATCAACCAACCAACTCCCCCACCCCCGGAGAGTACCCAGGGACTAAAACACCAACCAATGAGTACACATGGAGGGACCTATGGCTCCAGCCACATATGTAGCAGAGGACGGCCTTGTCTGGCATCAATTGTAAGAGAAGCCCTTAGTCCTGTGAAGACTCTTTTCCCTAGTGTAGGGTGTCGAAGTGGGAGTAGTTGGGTGGGAGAAGGAGCATCCTCACAGAAGCAAGTGGAGCAGATGGGAGAGGGAGATTCCAGAGGGAAAAATGGGGAAGGGGATAACATTTGAAATGTAAATACATAAACTATTCAATAGTAATAATAATATTAAAAACATTTCCTGGGCCTTGGAGCTGGGAATCTTCTTCTTCCATTCCTATAATTCTTATGGTTGAGACTTTTCATAATATCCCAGATTTCTTGGCTATTTTGTGTCAGGAACATTTTAAATGTAACATTTTCTTTGACCAGTCTATAGATTTCTTTATATTTTCTATACCTGAGATTCTCTCCTTCATCTCCTGTATTCAGTTGGTGAGGCCTCCATCTCTAGTTCCTGTTCTCTTACCTAGGTTTTTTATTTCCATCTCTAGGATTTCCTTAGTTTATGTTTTCTTTATTGCTTCTAATTCCATTTTCAGGTTTTGAACAGTTTTATTCATTTCCTTTACCAGTTTGATTGTGTGTTCCTGTATTTCTTTAAGGGATTTATTCATTACTCATTAAATGCCTCTGAGTCTATGGAATAGATTTGTACCCCAGTGACTGGATCTTCTTTTTCTTTTATTGCTATGTTTTACATGGTATTGTACTCACTCCCCACCCCCACTGGAACTCATGTCTCACAGCCCTGCAGCAGAGCAACTCTCTTACATTTCCCAGGGAAGCTGGATCAAATACTAACACCTACCCTTTTTTTACAGGTGCATAGAGAATGAAAACAAGAAAAACGAGCTAGGAAAGACAGGCCCACACACTCTGACTCTAAAGGTGTAAGGGGAAACCGAAATTCTCATAAAGCAGCTAAACACTACTCAAATATCCTGAGCAGCACATTCACATCCAGGGGAAAAGTGAACACCATCATTCCATGGAAAGAAACAGCATAAAATATTAAAGAAACTCAATAGGCCACATTGGCAGGTACAGTTGGTAATGTAACTTACATATTTTATTAGAACTCTGATGCTTGCATTACTGTTTCTTGCAGATCTTTTTTGGATGGAGAAAACATAATGTTTCTCAAACACACCTCACTGTGTTTGTGCCTTCCAAATGTTTTCTTTTACCTGCCAGGGCAGGTTTTAGGTCTAAGCAACAGGAAGGGCAGGGCTTGGGGCTCATCCCCTCATTTCCCTTAGTCATCTGAATGCTGAGGTGTCCTAAACTTCAGGCATTCTTTGAAAGCTTAGCTCTAGGAGGTTATTTTCTTTTTCCTCCACCGTACTTACTCTGATACAATGCAAATATTTGTCTATTAAGAAATTGACAGCACACTGGAATCATAAACCCACCATCTGCTTACAATGAGCCAACACCCACGTGTAAAGAGACGGATGTAGGCTGGTATCCTGTTTCTCCTCCTCCGGAGAAGGCAATTGACACTACGGGGCCCTGCTGTGTTTGCCCTGCCCCACGCTAAGATTGCTGATAAAATGTAGGAAAGGGTGTGTGTATTTGCTGCAGCTCATAAAGACTGCTTTCAGGTTCTCTTACACAAATCTTTCTACAGTAATGGAGTCAGAAAGGGGCTGCATTATCATCCGCTTTAGGTAAATCGATGTCTTTGTGGAGTCTCTGTTCTGATGTTTAGGGAGTAAGGAATGGAATAAGAAACTTGGCATATCGCCCTGTGGGTGTTAGAAGGGATGGCTATTCTGGGAAAGAGATCTTCATTGCTTCGTCCCTAGCAAAGACAGAACAAATGAAAGCAGAAAAAGACACACAAGCCACGGTGGTGTGTATCTTTAAAATGATCAGCAACTCTTGTTTTAAACTGTAGATGCTTAGCTGAACTTAATCTTACAGCTCACCCTCAAGTGTTTGCTCTGGGCACTGGAGAGTGAGTTTACAGGAACTGGAAAGTGAGCCTTGACTGGAGAGCTGTCCCTTGAAACAGATGCCTTTGCTTTCAGAAGGAAGCGCTAAGGGAGCCTTCGGCTTTCTACTTGCACAGTGTCACCTGGAAGGCTTGCTTCTGGTGGGTCTTTTTCTTTGGGAAAATTCACATATAAGATAAAGACAGAAAATTGACTGACTTTTGATTTTAGAGCTTGAAAGTTTTGAGACAAACTATAAATGGTTTAAAAAATATATAGTAAGATGCCTGCACTAAGAAACAAAACTTCCCCCAGACTCCCAGGTGGTTTCTCTAACTTTGTACATGTTCTTTGATAAATCTAAGTGTGAAAACACATCATACTTACCTTGATTATTTGTGATAAATTAGTATGAAAGACTTCCTTAGGCCACCAAAGAATTGTGAAGAATTAATGAAATTCAACAGTATTTCATAGGACTAGTAGAATTAGGAAAATATGATTTCAAAATGGTAACAAACCCAGGTGAAGGTGGATAGTATTTATTAGAACTACTATATTCTATTATATAGAGTGTATGTTATATATTATGTATATTATACATATTATAGACTATATACTACACTATTATATAGAGAGGTAGTCAAAGGCTCTGACTTTATTATGCTATTGTATTGGTACCCTAAACCTCTAAGGCTTTAGTGCCCCAGGCTTTCTATGCTAAGCATGGAGTTCGCAGACATAGCTCAGTTGGTAGGTATTTGTTTAGCATGCATGAAGCCTCGAGTTTGATCCCTACAACTGTGTAAACTAGGTGTGGTGGAATGCCCCTGTAATCTCAGCATTCTGGAGCAGATGCAGGAAGGTTAGAAATTCAGGGTCATCTGCAGCTATGTAGTAACTTCAAGGCTAGCCCAACGACAAACCAGATGCCATCAGGGAATTATAAGAAAAAAAAAAAAAAAAAACAATGTTGATCACAATTCCTGGAAGAGGGTTAGTCTACTGATTGTTCAAATCCCTTTTAAGGTGGGCAAAGGGCAGATGGCTTGAGAGACCAAGGAAAGCAAAGGGACTGAGGAGAGCAGACACTTCCAAGTAAGGACAGTGAGTCTGTGGAGGGGAGAGGCTCTGGCCAGGGGCTGACACTGAAAGAGGAAAACTTGTGACTTGGAAAAGATCTAGGAGAACTGGGGCTGGAGAGACACCTTTTAGGTTAAATGTATTCCTAAGACCCAGATTCAGTTCCTAACACTCAACACCAGAAGGGTCATAACCACCTGATTCCAGGTCCAGTGGCTCTTCCTCGCCTCCACAGACTATATATATGTTTCTCATATCACACAAATTAAAAGCAGAATGCTATGAAGTTGAGGACATGGACACAGAATCTAGATTTGCTGGATTTGAGTCCTGGATCCATGAATGTGCGTATTAGTGACCTTTGAACCAAGCGATAGAACAGTGTCAAGTTCCCACTCACTCCCAAGCTGAGTGGATAACACAATTTTCCATTGACATAAACACATTAGTACATTAGTCCACTCAAAGACTTTCACCATTGTGCCTGGAACATAGTAAGAGTCAATGTTGCATCTGACACCTGGAGTAAGCAGCTACTTCCCCAGAGTTACTTCTGCTTCTGAGTTGAAGCCACAGCATTGGCTTTATGTATTTCATGAACTTTATTAGTTTAACTTGGGATCCAGCAATAATGTAAAACTGAGCAGAAATGTGTGCAGAATAGAAATAGAACCCGATGAACTTCCTGTGAGACATAGCTGCTTTTTTGTATCAAGGTTTCTTACAAAATGTGTCATGGGGAAGTTTTGGCATTTTCTTACCCATTGTGGAAATTCTGCAGTTTGGACCTGGGAGGGATGATCAGATCCGTGAGTTTTCTAGGGCTGTCATAGCAAAGCACTACGCTCTGGATGACTTTAATAACAATTTTTGACTCACAGTGCTGTAGACTGGAGGTCTCTGACTGAGATCTTGATATTGTTTCTTTATGTGAATGTCTTTTACCCAAATCTCTCCCTCTTATTGAAAATTTATTTTTCTCCCACCTAACACATTCTTATTATGGTTTCTGTCCCTCTAACCCCCAGTTCCTTCCCACCTCTTCTCCTGTTTGAATGCACCGCTTTCTAACTCTCATTAGAAAGCAAACCGGCTTCTAAAAACACAGTACTAAAATAAAATAAGATAAACAAAAACTGTGGATGGAGCAGGAAAATCCAAACAAATAGAAAGGAGCTGAAGAGAAGGCACAAGAGACAGAGATCCAATCTTTGCATACTCAGGAACCCCATCCAAACACTAGACTGGAAACCATAATAAATGTGCAAAGTGTCTGCAAAGATTGAAGAAAAGATAAATGAAATAAAATAATAATAGTTAAAAAACAAGCCCTGACGTGACATTATGAGACAAGGGACCTCCAAAGATGGGGCTGAGGTCATTTTGTGCGGGGCAGTTACTGCTGGACCTGCAGTCTACCCTTAAGAGTCCTTTATTTCCCCAGCAACATTCCCTTGGAGGAAAGGAAAACTTCATTTATAAGTGTTTATGAGTTGAAAATAATTTCTGGATCAGGTATGGGGGCATGTGTCCACTTCTCTGTCCGGATCTCCATGTAGATCCCTGCAGGCCCCGTGCCTGCTTCCTCAGTTTCTGTGAGTTCATATGGTAGTCAGACCTGCTGTGTCTAGAAGGTCTTGGATTCCATAGTGTCCTTTATTCCTACTGGCTCTCGCACTCTTTCTGCCTCCCTTTCTGCAGTGTTCCCTGAGCCCTGAGCGGAGGGATGTGATGGGGACATCCAATTGAAAAAAACTGATTTTTCCAAGGTCCCTTACTTTCTGCACGTAGTCCTGTTCTGAGTATCTGTATTTATTCCCCTTAGCCAGAGGAAACTTCTCTGATGATGGCTGAGCAAGGCACAGATCTATGGGTAATATCATCAGGAAGCATTTTAGTACTTCCTTTGTTGTTACTGTTGTTGATTTAGAACACTAGTATTTGGTTTTACCCTAGGTCCCGGTCTTGTCTAGACTCAGATTTATAGTCAACTAAGCTATGTCATATTTTTTTTAAAAGATTATCTATCTATCTATCTATCTATCTATCTATCTATCTATCTATCTATCTATCTATCTATCTTATCTATGATCTATCTATCTATCTATCTATCTATCTATCTATCTATCTATCCATCCATCCATCCATCCATCCATCCATCCATCCATCCATCCATCCATCCATCCATCCATCCATCTATCTATCTATCTATCTATCTATCTATCTATCTATCTATCTATCTATCTATGTTCTATCTGCATGTACACCTGAATACCAAAAGAGGGCATTGGATCCTATTACAGATGGCTATGAACTACAATGTGGTTACTAGGAATTTAACTCAGGACCTCTGGAAGAACAGCCAGTGCTCTGAACCACAAAGCCATCTCTCCAGTGTCATCTTGGTACATCATTTTGTGGAGTGAGCCTTAGGTCAAATCAGATATTCATTGGTCACTCCCACAAGCTTTGTGCCACCATTGCTCTAGCATATTTTGCAGGTATGATACTATCATAGAACCAAGAACTTGAAGGTATGTTGGTGTTTACATTTCTCCTTTGGTAACTTGCAGAGTGTTCCTGTACCAAAGAACTAGCATACAGAGATGAAGAATATATATGGGATCCAACTCAGTTTCTTCATGTTCAATGAGTTGGGTAGGTGTTGTCTTCAGCAATGGGGACTTATTATTGGTTTGTGGAGAACACGGGGAAATCTTTCCATCTTCTGATATTTTCTTCAATTTCTTTCTCCAATATCTTAAAAGATTTTATCATGCAAGTCTTTTACTTGTGTGGTTTAAGTTACCCCAAGATATTTTATATCATATGAGGATATTCTGAAAGGTGTTTGTTTCTTTTTCCTTTCTCAGTCCATTTGTCATGTGTATAAAGGAGAGCTACTGATTTGTGTTAGCCATTTTTTTTAAATTCAGCTATTTGCTGAAATCATTTATCAGCTTTACAAGTTTCCTGGTAAGATTTTTAGGGTCTCTTATGTATATTATCATATCATCTACAAATTCACACACACACACACACACACACACAGTTTGACTTCTTTCACATTTGAATCCTCTTGATCTCCTTCACTTACTGTTGTAACTAAAACTTTAAAACTTTAAGAGTGAGAGAGCACAGATATAAGGGGAGTGGACAACTTCGTCTTCTTCATGATTGTAGTAGAATAGCTTTGAATTTCTCTCCATTTAAGGTGATATTGGCTATGTCACTTGTATCCCTAATCTGTCCAAGACTTTTATCATGAAGGGATATTAGATATCTAGTTTGTTTGCAAGAATTTAATTGATAGCTTTTGCATTTATATTCATAGGGGAAATTGATCTGTAATTTTTTTTGGTTGGGTCTTTATGTGGTTTGGATGACTATGGCCTCTTTGACAGACTCTGAGAATTCTGTACTAAAGCCATCTGTCCCCAGGCTTTTTCATAGGTAGATTTTAATGACTGCTTCTATTTTGTTAGGTGTCATAGATCGGTTTAAATTTCTTATCTGGTCTTGATTTAACTTTGGTAGGTGGTATGTTTTAAGAAGATTATCCATGTGTTTTAATGTTTTTTAATTTAATAGAGTACATATTTTTATGAGTTTCTGGATTTCCTCTGTGTCTGTTGACCCCCTTTTGTTTCTGGTTTAATTTATTTGGAAAATGTTTGTGAATCTTATTGAGGATCTCAAAGAACCAACTTCGGTTTCATTGATTTTTTTTTTTTTTATCTTTTCTTTGTTTCTATTTTTTAAACTTCAGCTCCTTGCCATATACTCTTTTTGAGTGTGCATATTTCTTTTTGTTTCAGAATTTGAGTGCTGTTAAGTGACTAGTATGATATTTCTCCAGTTTTTTTTTTTTTAATCTAGAAACTTCGTGCTATGAACTTGTCTCTTACTACTACCTTCACTGTGTCACACGAGTTTGGGTATGTTGCAGGTTCATTGACTTCTACAAAGTCTTTACTTTATTTCTGTCTTGACCTATTTTTCATTCAGTAGAGAGTTCTTCAGTTTCTGCGAATTTGAAGCTTTCTCATAGCTTTAATCTATGGTGGTAATACAGGACACAAGAAGTTCTATCCACTTTCTTGTATCTTTTGAGACTTGCTTTGTGTCCAAATGTGATCAGTTTTGCAGAAAGTTTCATGAGCTTCAGAGAAGAAGGTATATTCTTTGGTGTTTGGGTAAATTTTCAGTAAATATCTGTTAGCTTCATTTGGTTTATAATACAAGTTAACTCTAGTATTTCTCTGTTTAGTTTTTATTTGGATGACTAGTTCACTGGTGAAAGTGTGGTATTGAAATCTGCCACTATCAGTGTCTTAAAGGTCAGTAAGTGATTTAAGCTATAAATGTGTTTGTGAACTTTGATGCCCTTGTGTTTGACCATAGATGAAAAGAATTTCAATGTCCTTTTGATAGAATTTTTTGATAGAATTTTTTTGATAGAATTTTTAATTAAATAATTTTACTTTAAAAACAGATAAATGTACAGATTTTAAAAGAATTTTTGCATAAAAGTATATGAGTACATTTTTGTCAGTACTTCATTTTTTTAAAGGTTTGATAATATGCATTAAAATCTTACTAGTTACAATGAGCATAAAGTACATGTAAAACACTATGTAACCTGGAAATAGTCAAAGTTTTCTTGGTGTGTAAAGATTAAACATAATGATTTTTCATTTTTTTGTCCTTCGTTTTTCTTGGACTTCATATAGTCTGTGAGTTGTTTCTGGGGTGTTCAGAGCGTTCTGGGGTTATTATGCAATTATCAGTGACTGCACATTATGTCTGATCTTTTGTGACTGGGTTATCTCACTCAGGATGATATTCTCTAGATGCATCCATTTTCTTAAGAATTTCATAAAGTCATTGTTTCTGATAGCTGAGTAGTACTCCATTGTGTAAATATATCACAATTTTTGTATCAATTCATCTACTGTTGGCTCATTTCCATTTATTAAACCATCCCTGCATCCCAGGGATGAAGCCTACTTGGTCATGAAGAATGATTGCTTGGATTCAGTTTGCAAGGATTTTGTTGAGTATTTTTGTATCAATGTTCATAAGTGAGATTGGTCTGAAGTTTTCTTTCCTTGTGCGATCTTTGTGTGGTTTAGGAATAAGGGTTATTGTGGACTTCAAAAAATGAGTTAGATAGTGTTCCATCTGACTCTGTTTTCTGGAATAGTTTGGAGAGTATTGGTATTAGTTCATCAATAAATATCTGAGAATTCTGCACTGAACCCATCTGGACCTCTTGGGTGTATCTGCTTCCTTTTGTTCTAGAGATTTCAACTGTGCAATCAAGTTGCTAGTGTATGCTCTCTCCAGTTTCTTTTTGGAAGCACTCAGAGCTATGAGTTTTCCTCTCAGTCCTGCTTTCATTGCATCTCATAGGTTTGGGTATGTTGTGTTTTTATTTTCATTAAATTCTAGAAAATCCTTAATTTCTTTCTTTGTTTATTCTTTGGCCATGCTATCGGTTAATAGGGCATTGTTAAATTTCCACGTGTATATGGGCTTTTTGTTGTCTTTGTTGTTAATAAAAACCAGCTTTAGACCATGGTGATCTGATAGAATTGGTGGGAGTATTTCAATCTTCTATGTATTGAGGCTTGTTTTGTAACTGATTATATAGTCAATTTTGGGGAAGTTGCAGTGAGGTGCTGAGAAGAAGGTGTATTCTTTTGTTTTAGGATGAAATGTTCTGTAGATGTCTATTAATTCCAATTGGTTCAAAACCTCTGCTAGTTTTACAGTGTCCTTGTTCAGTTTCTGTTTCCATGATCTGTCCATTGATGAGAGTGGGGTGTTGAGGCCTCCCACTATTATTGTGTGGGGTGCAATATATTTTTTGAGCTTTAGTAGATTTTCTTTTATGAATATGGGTGCTTTTGTATTTGGAGCACGTATGTTAAGGATTGAGAGTTACTTCTGGCAAATTTTCCCCATAATGGGTAAAAAGTGTTTTTTCTTATCTTTTTCCATAACTTTTGTTTGAAAATCTACTTTATTCGATATTAGAATGGCTACTCCAGCTTGTTTCATGGTGCTGTTTGCTTGAACATTTTTTTTTCAACCTTTTCCTCTGAGATAGTGTCTGTCTTTGTCTCTGAGATGAGTTTCCTGTATGCAGCAAAATGCTGGATTCTGTTTATGTATCCAGTCTGATAGCCTATGTCTCTTTATTGGGGAATTGAGTCCATTTATGTTAACAAATATTGAGGAATAGTGGTTGCTGTTTCCTGCTATTTTTGTTTTTAGAGGTAGAATTGTGCCTGTGTGTCTTTTTTCTTTTCGTTTTCTTGCTTAGGTATTTTCTTGTTTTTACTTGGATGTAGTTTCCCTTCCTGTATTGGGGTTTCCACTTATAATTTGTTGTAGTGCTGGGTTTGTTGTCAGATATTGTGTAAATTTAGTTTTGTCCTGCAATATCTTAGTCTCTCCATCTATGGTGATTGAGAGTTTTGCTGGATATAGTAACCTGGGATGACACTTGTGTTCCCTTAGGGTCTGCATGATGTCTGTCCAGGATCTTCTAGCTTTCATAGTCTCTGTTGAGAAGCTGGGTGTGAATCTGATTGGTCTGCCTTTATATGTTACATGACCTTTTTCCCTTACTGCTCTTAGTATTCTTTCTTTGCTCTGGGCACTTGGTGTTTTGATTATTATGTGTCAGGAGGAAAATCTTTTCTGGTTCACTCTATTTAGAGTTCTGTAGGCTTCTTTTATGCTCATGGTCATCTCATTCTTAAGGGTAGGGATGTTTTCTTCTACAATTTTTGTTGATATTTACTGTGCCTCTTAGTTGATATTCTTTGCCCTCTTCTATTCCTATTATCCTTAGGTTTGGTCTTCTCATTGTGTTCTGAATTTCCTGGATATTTTGGGTTAGGAACTTTTTGGCTTTTATATCTTCTTTAACTGTTTTGTCTATGTTTTCAATGTTGTCTCCAGCCCCTGAGATTCTCTCTTCCATCTCTTGGAGTCTGTTGGAGATGCTTACATCTGTGACTCCTGATTTCTTTTTTAGGTTTTCTACTTTCAGGGTTGTCTCTTTTAGTGTTTTATTGTTTCTATTTCCATTTTAAATTCCTTCTTCAATTCCTTCACCTCTTTAGTTCTGTTTTCCTCTACTTCTTTGATTTCTTTGAATGTTCCTCATGTTTCCTCTGTAAAAACTTCTATTTCGTTATGCTTTTCCTCCTGTTCTTGTTTAAAGATCTCCACCATCATCTTGAGGTATGATATCAGGTCTGAGTCTTCTTTTTCTGGATTGTTTGGCCTTCTGTTGTTTGCTGTGATGGGAGAGCTGGGTTCTCATGTTGCCAGTTTGTCTTGGTTTCCCTTGGGTAAGTACTTTCGCTGTTCCTGGTGGCAAATGGCCTGAGATTTTTTGAGGATTTTTTTTTTTTTTTTTTTTTTTTTTTTGATGAGTGTGTGTCTTTGCTTATTTTCCTCTGATTACTTTTTAAAGTCTTTTTTGTCAGGCATTAACATAGCTATATGTGTTTGCTTCTCCTGACTTCTTTAGGGTTAGATTTATAGAAAGATAATTGCTTAAATTTGGTTTTATCATGGAATAGCTGATTCTCCCCATATGTTGTGACTGAAAATTTTCTGGTTATAGTAGTCTGGGCTGGCACTTGTGGTTTTTTTAGACTTTGTAGAACATCAATCCAGGCCCTTGTGGCTTTTACAGTGATAGGTCTCTGCCTTTATATGTTACTTGTTTCTTTTGCTTTGTAGCTTTTACTATTCTTTTTTTTTTTTTTTTTGTTCTGTACAATTAGTTTTTGATTATTATGTGCAAAGGATAATTTATTTTATTGTTTAGTTTACTTGGTGTTCTGGAAGCTTATTATATCTTTATAGATAGCTTCTTCTTAAGGCTAGATTTTTTTTCTTTTGTTCCTTTGTTGAAAGTATTTTCTGAGCCTTTGAGACTAGATTCTTCTTCTCCTTCTATTTTTATTATTCCTCGATTTGCCTTTTCATATTGTTCCATGTTTTCTAGATATTTGGTGCCACGCTTAAATTTTTTTTTCTTTGACTGATGTATTTATTTTGTATATCATGTCTTCAGTGGCTGAGAGTCTCTCTTCCATGTCCTTTATTCTGTTGGTGGTGCTACATCTGTAGTTCCTGTTCTCTTTTCTAGGTTTTGCATCTCCAAAATTGCCTCAGTTTGTGTTTTTTTTATTGGTTATATTTCAATTTTCATGTCTTATATTTTTAAAAATTTCTTTAACTTTTTTGTGATTTCATAGATTTTTAAAAAGAGATTTATTCATTTTTTAAAAAACTTCTATCATATTAATAAAGACCATTTAAGGTCCTTGTGTTGTGCTTTACTTCTATTGCAGTTCACAGAGCCTATTGTGGTAGGGTTGCTGGGCTCTAGTGGAAACACATTCTCCTTGCTGCAATTAATTCTGTTTTGTGTTAGTGTCTAAATCCCTGGGATTTGAAAGATTACAATTCTAGGTGATGATGTATAGTCTTGTCTTTGATAGATGTTTTGTTTCTTGGTTTCTGTTGCCCTCACTGATTTTTTAAAATAATTTTTGGGGTTGGGCTGGTTTGTTCATATTTATAATTATTTTTTATAATTTTTATTAGATATTATGTGTATTTTCATTTCAAGTGTTATCCCCCCTTATCATCTCCCTTGTCCATCCTCTTTCTTCCATGAAGATGCTTCCACTCCTACCTCATCACCTTGGCATTCCCCTACACTAGGAAAATGAGACTTCACTGGACCAAGGGCCTTTCCTCCCACTGATGCCAGACAATGCTATCCTCTGCTACATATGCAACTGGAGCCATGGGTCTCTCCATATGTACTCATTGGCTAGTGTTTTAGTACCTGTGCACTCTGGAAGATTTGGTTGGTTGATATTGTTGTTCATCCCATCAGCTTCTTCAGTCCTTTCTCTAGTTCATTCATTGGACTCCCTGTGCTCAGTCTAATGGTTAGCTGCAAGGATCCTTATCTGTATTGGTAAGGCTGTGGCAGGAGACATCCATGTCAGGCTCCTGCCATTAAGCACTATTTGGAATCAGCAATAGTAGCTGGGTTTAGTAGCTGCATATGGGATGGATTACCAAGTGAAGCAGTTCTTGATCCACTATTTGTCCCCGTATTTTCTCCCATAAATATTTTTCTCCTTTCTATAAAAACTGAAACATCCAAATTTTGGTCTTCCTTCTTTTTGAGCTTCATAAGGTCTGTGAATTGTTTCTTGGGTATTTGGAGCTTTTGGGCAATTACCCACTTATTGGTGAGTTCATACAATGAGTGTTCTAATGTATCTAAGTTACCTCACTCAGTATGATAGCTTCTAGTTCCATCCATTTGCCTAGGAATTTAATGAAGTCATTGTTTCTAATAGCTGAGTAGTACTCCATTGTATAAATGTACCACAATTTCTGTATTCATTCTTCTGTTGAATGATATCTGGGTTCTTTCCAGCTTCTGGCTATCATAAATAAGGCTGCTATGAACATGGTGGAGCATGTGTCTTTGTTATATGTTGGAGTGTCTTTAGGGTATATTCCCAGGAGTGGTATATCTGGGTCCTCCGGTAGTACTGTGTCCAATTATCTGAGGAACCTCCAGACAGATTTCCAGAGTGGTTGTACCAGCTTGAGATCCCACCAACAATGGAGGAGTGTTCCTCTTTCTCCACATACTAGGCACATTTGCTGTCACCTGAGTTTTTTTTTTTTGATCTTAGCCATTCTGACTGTTGTGAGGTGGAATCTCAGTGTTGTTTTGATTTGAATTTCCCTGAGAACTAAGAATGTTGAGCATTTCTTTGGGTGCTTTTCAGCTACTTGATATTCCTTAGTTGAGAATTCTTTGTTTAGCTCTGTACGCAATGATTTTAATGATTCATTTATTTTTTCTATATGTGAGTAAACTGCAGCTGTCTTCAGATACACCAGAAGAGAGCTCGGATTCCATTACAGATGGTTGTGAACCACCATGTGGTTGCTGGGAATTGAACTCAGGAACTTTGGGAGAGCAGTCAGTGCTCTTAATTGCTGAGCCATCTCTTCAGCCCTGTACAGCATTTTTCCTTATGCTTATTTGAGTCTCTGAAGTCTTACTTCTTGAGTTCTTTGTATATTTTGAATACTAACCCTCTATAATATGTAGGATTTGTAAAAATCCTTTCCCAATCTCTTGGTTGCCATTTTGTCTTCTTGACTGTTCTTTGTCTTACAGAAACTTCACAATTCCTGAGGTCCCATTTTTTCACTCTTGATCTTAGAGCATAAGCCACTGGTGTTCTGTTCAGAAAAAAATTTCCCCTGTGTCTATGTGTTTTAAGCTCTTCCCCACTTTCTCTATTTCTGGTTTTATGTGAAGGTCTTTGATCTACTTGGACTTGAGCTTTGTACAAGGAGATAAGAATGGTTTGATTTGCATTCTTCTACATGCTGACTGCCAGGTGAACCAGCACCATTTGTTGAAGATGCCGTTCTCATTTCCATTGAATATTTTTAGCTTCTTTGCCAAAGATCAAGTGACCATAGGTGTGTGGGTTCATTTCTGTGTCTTCAATTCTATTCCATTGATCTACCTCCCTGTCTCTGTACCAGTACCATGCAGTTTTTTTTTTTTTATCACAACTAATATCTAATACACCTTGAGATCAAGGATGGGGATTGCAGCAGAAGTTTTTTTATTGTTGAGAATAGTTTTTGGTGTCCTGAGTTTTTTTTGTTTGTTTGTTTGTTTTTTGTTTTTTTGTTATTCCAAAATGATCTTGCAAGTTGCTCTTTCTAACTTTATGAAGAGTTGAGTTGGAGTTTTGATAGGGTTTGCCTTGAATATGTACATTGCTTTTGGCAAATAGTCATTTTTATTATGTTGATCCACAGAAGAGATAAAATCAATGTGTTCTACAAAGCTTTTCAGTCCCCTGGGCATATGGGCAGAGTAAGGGGAGTCAACAACAGAGTCTGCTAGAGAGCTGGGGCTGTGACTAGGGATGTGGAGAAGAGGGAGAAACAAAGATCATCAGCTAGGATTCTGCAAGTTTCCCACAGAATTCCTGCTGGAGCTGTGTAAGAAGAGCTGCGTGGTCCCCTGGGCATTGGAGCAGAGAGGAATGGGAATCTACTTCATGTTGTCTGCTACAGGGCTGAGCATGATGCTAAAATTCAGATTTGAAGGAGAAGGGAAGAGCCAAAGCTAACCCCCCTGCCTCCCTGGCAGATGTGACCTGGTGGTTCCCAGAGGATGCCTGCTAGAGTTAGGGGCTGGGAGAATGAGATGATTGAGGGGTGCATAGTTTCAAGGGGGGAAGATCTGTGTGATTCACTGGAGGTGGGGCCAGGGAGGGGAAGGAAGTCATCAGCAGGCACAATGCTTTAGATAAGACACAGAGATTGGTTTTGAAGGAACACACTGAGAGGTGAATATTTTTAGGAAGTCTTCCTGCTTTTATGGCTAGAATGGGATCAATTTCCTATTTGTAAAGACACCATCATCACATTGGAGTTGGGACCCATCTCACCCAATATGTCTATGTCATAACTAATGACATCCCTCAAGGTCCCTACTTTTAAGTAAGGTGATATTTGAGGTACTATGAACAAGAACTTTAACATGTAAAGGTTTTAGGAGGAGCAATTCAACCTTTATGTGATGGATAGTTTAAATTAACAAGTAGACACAGCCTAGAATTTCCTCAGAAGAGAATCTCAGTAAGGAACTATCTAGGTCTTGTTTGCCTGTAGGCCTGCCTGTGGGAGATCATCTTCACTGCCTTCACCGAGGTAGAAAGACCCAGCTACTGTAGACAGCTCCATTCTCTAAGTTTGGCTCATGGTCTATATGAAAGTAGAGAAAGCATGCTGAGGACTAGTATGCATGCATGTCTCTCTCTGCTCTGACTGTGGATGTGATATTGTGATGTGCCCAGGTACTTCAAGGTCTTGAACATTTTGACTCCCCTGCAATTTGGACTATAAACTAAAATAAACCCTTTCTGTTTAAGCTGTTTTCTTCTTCTTCTTCTTCTTCTTCTTCTTCTTCTTCTTCTTCTTCTTCTTCTTCTTCTTCTTCTTCTTCTTCTTCCTCTTCCTCTTCCTCTTCCTCCTCCTCCTCTTCCTCCTCCTCCTCCTCTGCTTCCTCCTCCTCCTCCTCCTTCTTCTTCTTTGTCAGGATGTTTCATCACAGCATGAATGTAGCTAAATATGATTACATATTCTCTATGAAAATCACTGCACTGTATTTCCTTGTGTGCCAGTAACCAATGGTTAGTGTGAATACAGTCACATTCTAATAGATCTGTTACAGCCAAGGTATGCAGTAGTCCTAAACCAAATCTGGGCAAATAGCAGGTGGGTCAAGTGTTTAGTAGCTTCTGGTTGCAGGTGGGTTCCAAAATCCTTTCGCTCTCCCAACATCCATACAACTTTGGGATGCTGTGTATCAGTGTAGATGCGCAAGAGGGCCAGGGAGCCATAGGGAAAGACTTTGTTTCCAGGGGTTTTATTACTTAGTGAAAAACAGACAGGGAAGAAACACATTTAAGAAGCAGAAAAGAATTTTCTCATTTTTCCTTTACTCAGGAAGACCAGTGCTGAATATGTAGATTGTGCATAATTATGTTTTAAGAAGTATCACTTTAAAATCTTTAGCAAATCTTAATGTATATATGTATACTGTTCTAGAAAGATGAGTTTTCTTGAAGCCTGGCAAATTCTTGTTAATTATAAAACCCGTAAATATAAAACAAGCCTATGTATACTTTTTCTGTTTTTAGGACTATACCAATGGATTTTTAGCCCTGAGGTATACTTTCCCTTTTATCAAATTGGCAGTAATAGAACACGCTGTCTTTTCACTTGAGATTCCTCCACGCTACAGCTTTCGTGGAACTTGACAGCATGGTGAGACATCTGTGTCTCTCTCTACTGGTCAAACTCCATCAAAGTCATGGTTGGAAGAGATTGTTTCCTATTGATTAGGCCCATACATATCTTATCACTAGATGGAATTTCACGGAGGAGGGAGATTGCTTAAACTTTTTCCAGTCTGACTTTGCAAATACAGTAACAAATGCCATTGCTGGCACAAAACAGAAAACAGATGCTGGATAAGTAGGAAAGATTACAGATTTTAAAATACAGTCTTTGTGTGCTCACGCTTCCTTACATGAACGTATGTTGTTTGTTTGCTTGGTTTTGAAATGGAATCTCTCATTGGCCAGGGACTAGAACCTGCTTAGCACCAGACTGGCTGACCAGTGAGCTGCAGAGATCCGAGTGTCTCCATGCAACACGTCTATTCCAAGTGGGTAGCACTGTGCCTGGATCTATTCACATGAGTTCCGGGATTTGAACTCAGGTTATCATGATTGCGTGGGAAGCATTTTACCAACTGTTCGCTGTTCAGTCTCTAATGGACAATGGGGCACTGGAATGAGAGGATCAACCAAGGGTAGGGAAGGGAGAGGGGGTGAGGGAGGAAATATGGGGAGAGATGGCTAAAACTATGGCCATGTGAGGGGCCATATGGAAACATAATATGGTAAGATCTTCCTAAAATACACACATATATAGAGGTGATCTAAATGAAATTGTTAAATGATGGGAAGATAGAGCTTTAAGTAAACATTTCCTGTTCCTAAATGAAGCTTTCAGTACCAGGGTCATATGGGATCTCCCAAAGAATCAAGGCTATTGCCAAGGTTATGAGTGGCTCTCTGCAAAATAATAGTAAGGCCCCATTGCTGAAGACAAAACCTACACAACTTCAGGAACATGGAGAAGTTAAGCTAGGGCCCATATTGAGCCTTTACCTGTATGTACCCAGCATTCATAGTATTGGAAGGTACTTTTCATGATACCAAAGGAGAACAGTTAAAACCAACCCAGCAACAAACTCATCTATGATTGTAGTCTGCCTTCAGAACACACTGGTGCAACAGTGGCACACAGCTTGTGGGAATAGCCAACCCGTATCTGACTTGGGTTAAGCCCCATTTGATGAGATGGATCTCATACCAGATGTTGCTTGTGTGGCCAACATTCTGAGACTAGAGTGGCCTGGAGCCTAACCAAATACTACTATTCTGCTAAAGGAAAGTGGCAATAAACTGACTCCCAGTGACATTCTGCTACATTCATAGGCCAGCGCCTAATTCAGCCATCATCAGAGAAGCTCCTATTGTAGCAGATAAGAACAAATACAGAGACCCACAGCCTGACAGTATGCAGAGTGAGAGACCTTGGAAATGTACTCCACAAAGGTATTTCTCCATCAGAACTCTCTCCTTGGGGCATAGGAAGCTCTGTGAAAGAGACAGAGTGCAAGAGACAGAGGGGATGTATGTGTCTCTGCATCTCTGTGTGTTTCCTGTGCTTTCTCTTTGGCTCTTTTTCTTGTTTGTCTTGTTCTTTTCTTGTTTTTGTTTTATCTTATTATTCTTTCTTGGATGCCTATAATTTTCTAGGGAGCGACAGAAAAGGCATGGATCCAGATGAGAAGAGAGGTGGAAAAGAAAGGGAAGGGGAAGCAGGAGGGTGAACTGAATATATTATATGAAAAAAATTTATTTTCAAAAAAATCTATTTTTCTTTTTTCAAAAGAAAAAAGTTATGTCTTTTATTTTTGAGATCATAATATAATTACTTCATTTCTAGTCCTCTTCCTCCAAACTTTCCAATATTCTCCTCTTTGCTCTCTTTAAAATTCATGGCCTCTATTTCTCTACTTTTTGTTGCCCACCCACACATGAACACACACATTTCTAAATACAACCTGTTCAATATGAGTAATGTTTGCTCTATTTATGTTTTCAGAGCTCTCCATTTTGGTACTGGTTAACCAATTGGCGAGTTCTTCTGTGGAGAAGACTAGTTTTCCCATGTCCAGACTTCCTTAGATGTGTGTACATCTTTGTGTGGGATGGGGGACTCATAGGCCTTCCCCATCAAGTTTGGCATGTCTATTGCTCTTGTTCAGCAGTCCCATTGATGAGACTTCATGGCTGTTGATTCTGACATTGAAGAAGACATAACCTCACAGGAAACTGCCCAATCTTTGGTTTTTACAATCTTTCTATTCCATCTTCTGCAATGATTCCTGAGCTTTAAATAGAACGGTGGCTTTGTAGATGTAGCCACTGGAACAGCAGCTTATCTAAATTTAAGTGGGTACCCTATAGAACACAACCCCACTTTATCACTTTGAATATTTATCTTTCTGACTACTACATCTCTTTTCAATGGAAATGAACCCTGAAAGATCCCCTATATAAATTCCATTCATACAGGATTGTACATACAGTTTCAGAGAGTTGATATTAGTAATATTTTCTTAATGTTGAGTACATCAGGGAAGAAATTTAGAAGTTATAGGTCTAAATGATGGGAAAGAGGTTATGCTTGTGCCTTCCTTCTCCCAGAACCTCCTCCATGCTCTAAGTACAAAATAGAAGAGCAAATCTAGGAGCAGTGAGGTCCAAGCAAGTCATTTAGGGAAATGATCATATTAAGTAGAAACATTAAGTAGTCTACAGAGTTTAAAAATGTAAATGAGTTTAGAGAAAATAACAGATTCCAAAGCTATATTTCCTAATATAAGTATTACAAAATTACACTTAAAAATGAATGTCATTTAATGCATGCAATAATACAATTATATATCAATATATAAAGAAATATTAATTTTATTACAAAGAAAATCAGTTTCTTATCCAGTGACATATTTACCATTAACTCTAGATAAAAGCAAGTGAACTGTTTTTTTTAATTTCTAGAGATTAAGGTTTCAGTGAATCCCTTCTGTAGGTCATATTTAATAACTACTGACTTTCTTCTTTTCCTTTGTATTCAGTAATGGATTCCTTTAATCCACTGTATTATGTTAATCTTTATCTATCAAAAGAATATTAAGTGTCACATTTTATACTATATTCTATTTTTAATTTTAGATCAATGTCAAATTAGTGTTTAAGTAAATACCACAATATTAAAATGCACTAGTATTCTTTAATTTGGGAGCATGAAATTTTTGTGTGCTTATGCCTTTTGCAGATAGCTTACATAGAAATGTATTTCAGAGAGTCATGCATCCTATTTGTATCCAAGTAGACCAGGTTCCTAAAAGTGTAATTTAAAACCAACAGGATGGTGATCAAATGACTCCTGGAGCAATCTTTCTCTGACTCATCAAATCTTGGGGTCATTCAGACATGGGTATCAGACTGTGTGCATCTAGCTCAATTACATGCTTTTTCTTTCTTTCTTTCTTTCTTTCTTTTTTTTTTTACTTGAAACACCTGAGAAATATGATCAGATTTTGTAGGTTAGAAACACTAACTATACAGAGCTGTTATGCCTTTTGATAATTGCTCCTTCCAGACTATAGGATTCCTTTTGGCAGAAATTTTATTATTATACCAACCATCTGGTATACTTGTCAAGAACTGAATTAGAAATTGGTCATCTGATATTAGGGGGAAATATCATCCTTTCCTAATAATTATTTGGAGAAATTCTTTAATATTACTGAGATGATTTCACTTTTCTTGAGACATTAAAAATTTAAAGTATTTACTAATGATTAAGAAAAACATGTAGTTTGAATTTTAAATTTTATTCTAAGTTTAGTTGAATTAGCTTTCAGATGCCTATCTTAATCTACAGGGGAAAATAAGTAATTAATTAACTTTGCAATATTATGCTAAAGGTTTAAATATGTAACAAGTAAGTCATCATTTACCACAACATATTTGATGTGCTGCGGAGCACAGGTGTACAGTTAGATGAGTGGACAACGAGAATGAGAACTGGGGATGTAGGCAAAACCACAGACTTCTTACTGAGCCCTTCTTCCTCCACTAAAAATGTATTAGTACTTTGTGCAGTAACCAAAGCATCTGGCATGGCAACACAAGGGAGGAAGACTCAGAGGGTCTGGTCCATAGTCAGTCTGTACCAGAAACTTTGGTAGAAAATTTATAGTGGGGAGTGCGAGCGTGTGTGTGTGTGTGTGTCTCACAGGTTTCTCCTTTTGGCCAATAGGAAATAGAAAGCAAGACAAAAAGGAGTCAGGGACGATATATTCTTAATGAGCTACTCACCGGGACCTATGACCTCAGTTAGATCGCACCTTCTCAAGTTTCCAGAACTTCTTTACTGAGAGCCAAGCCATCAAGACCCGAAGCAGGGGAGATATTGCATATACAAACCATAGCAACCCTGAGCTCATGGCAAACTGTCTTTGCTACAGATAGAGGTAGACGTCAAACTAGAATATCACCATGCAGTTTAACATTTATTAAAATATAATTTTACATTCATACACTATCACAGACATTTCACAAAGTTCAAGAGTGGTGCTATGAAATCCATGCGGTTGCACATTTGGTGTTTGTTAGTGAGCCAGATGCTTGTGTCACACGATTGACCATTTAGAGCGGAAGCATCTTTCCATCATTCCTTACAACTCTGACTGGATAAGCCTTAATGCTTTCTTCATGTTGTCTATCACTGAAATAAGAGTAAACACGTGTTATGCTCTTAGTAAACAAAAGTAGTAAATGTTAGAACTTAAATGATAATAAATAAAATTGAATTAATTAAGATTTCATATTAGTTGGCTCATGAGCATACTAAATTAACAAGCTAAATGAGTATTAGTAAATTTATGGATGATTAACTAGAGTTGGCTCATGCCATAAGCAGCTTTATTAAAGGAGCATTTCGAGAGTGTTCTCTTTTTAATTAGCTATTGAATTAATCCAGTATTGCTGTGTCTGAGATCAATACCATCTTATTAAATATGACTGATGGTGACAGTTATTAAAAATAGTTACTCTTAAGTAAATTTTGTACCTCATTATTTATAGGCATTTGAGAAAGACAAAATCATCCTTACTGTCATCTGAGAAAAATCATACTGGGTCTTTGACACTAGGATGAAGTGTTATCTCTCCTAATGTTTGTGTCTTTTTAGTGTGTGTCAGGGTCAGTTCTTGCCAATGACCAATATAATTTATGATGTAATTTACTCACACATGGGTAAGTCCCGGGGTTCATATGTATATAATCTGTTAGAATATCTTCCAGTGATATCAGCCCTAACCGTCAAAGAAGGGTCTGTCAAAAACAACACAAAACAAAGTCACCCAAACATTACTTAACATGCTCTTCCCCCTACTCTAAAACCAAGGTCAGGGAATTTATAAGCAAAGTCAGTTTTCATCATTTAAATTCATGCTGGATTAGCCTTGTTTACTTTTAGAGAGGCACGGCTCTATTTTGGGGTATTGATTTAAGATTTTAAATATTTAAAATTTGTTAGCAACATTGTGTATTTTGGCATAGATCTAACAAGAACATAATGTTATTGACTGGATGGAAATGAATCCTTTAAAAAACAGTGCTTAAGTTTGAATCTTAAAGCAAATGAAAGCAAGCTTGCTAAGGTGCCTCTCAATTTAGCAAACCGGATGTGGAGCTGTACACATACCAACAAACATGATCCTTGGCACGTACTGCCCATCAGGTGACAAGTTCTTGTCTGTGGTCTCATGCTAGCAGAAGATGAAATAAATGTCATCGGATTGTGTAGCATTCTTTATGGAAGCTAAATTTACAGGAAATTATACATTCAAGTCTTTTAAAAATCCTGTAGTAACTAATACTTGACCCTACATGCTTAAAAAAAAATAAAGAATTCAACATTTCCATGAAGTTATGACATTATTGTTGGGTTTATATACCATGAGATTCAGCATGATGAAGTCATTTTGTGCCATTTCTTGTATTTCTTCATTTTTGGCAAATTCTTTCTTTAGTGCTGTGAGTGAGAATAAAACGTCAGTTTGCCTAAAAAGCCAAGACATTGTCGATGTAATATCAAAGTTAGTATGCGTTCTGTAATTTGTGTCAATGGCATGGGTTTTTACATGGCTTGTTGTCCTTTCTCTACTTAGTCTATCATTGTGAAGCAATGAGCTAGACTCTGCTTATGGAGATGCCAATGGACAATTACATTAATGAACACAGTAGTTTTATAATTTACATTGTGTAGTTAGCTCATTGGTTAGAAGAATTTCTGTCAGCAAATTTCCCCACTCATTTTTATTTTTAAGAAGTGGATATCACATTTCAAAGAACATATCATAGTTTCACCTTCAACAGATTTGAACAACCATTATAATCTTTTATCTGGATTGTGTCTCACTACTTAGCCCAGGTTTACCTCTGACTCATAATCTTCCTGCTGCAGTTACCAAAGGGTGCCCCTGGTAGCTCTTTTTTGGTCGTTAAGCATCTTGGCAGGATTGTGCTACTCTAGGAATTACATTTTTAAAATGGTATTTTTTCTGGGTGTTAAGCTATTCTTAACTTTCTTACCTATTTATCTTTCTTAAATTATCCTCACCAGCTAATGCCCGTCTTATGTTTGTGTATGCACTAAGATCCTGGGAGCTAACGTTACCTTGAGAGTATTGACAGTCTTCTAGGTGGTGGATGACCATCAGTGGTTTGTTACTGAACAGAGAAAGCATAAAATGAAGTTGATTAATGCTGGGTCAAATTCTAAAACGGAATTATATTTAAAGTGTTGGTACTATTGATAATATTTAGATATCTTAGGCTCACACTTCATTGCAATGTAAGCTGTAGTAGGTGGTGTCATCTGGTATGTGGCCACAGAACATATGTACAACGTGTCAGCTCACAGGCTGCATATCAGACCGAATCAGATAGTTGGCATAGGTACAGGAAGCACAGCTCAAAGTAATAGGTAGCTTTTAGGTCTACTATAACATGAATAGATAACTAGAAAGTAATATTATCTCCAGGACTTATGTAACCAACATTTATTTCTAATGAAACAGTGATACATGATTTTAGGAAAGCCAACTTAAACTATTCTTGGTTTATCATTTAAGTTTTTACAAAATAGTCATATTTGATTAGTTTCATATCATTTTGTTCATGTGTCAACCCAAATTTACACATAAGTGAGAGTTCCCTATAATGCCTTTTTAGGATCATTTTGATTTTGACTCTGAAAAAGTTGTAATACTAAGTTACTTCCCAACTCTAGACTAAAAGTAAAATGACAATAGTAATTGCAGAGTGGAGAAAATGATTATGATATGGATATTTTCATGGTTTAGGTTTTATCCTTTTCCCAAAAGTTCTCGTGGTAGAAGCAAGGTCCCTAGTAGGATAACAAGGTGGTGGAAACTCTAAGGGGGAAGTGGTTAGATAATGACTGTGTCCTCAAGTATTGTCACTGTGTTTCCTGGGAGACAATCTGGTCTCCTGGGACTGGATCTGTTCCTACAAAGATGCTTTGCTGTGAGGCTGGGAAATTCTAATACTCTTTGTACACAATCATTTTAACCATTTGCCACGAGAGCCAGGCAAATATTGATTCCTATGCTCTTGAACTTCCGGAGCCAAGTAAACCTTTTTGGTTTACAAATTTCCCTGCTTCATGTATTTGATTATAACTGACAACACAAAACTGACTAAGAAAGACATATTGGATAACTTTTAAAAATATGGCTTTAATACTAAAATAATCATAGATATCAAAAGATAAATTTTGTAGACATGCTTATTCAACAAAAAAATTTTACCTATTATTATTTATTAATTTGGCGATGCTGGTAAGCAATCTTTGGACACGCTGGCCAAGCACTCTACTAGGTGGCTGCATTCTCAGGCAGCATGAATCTTCTCAAAACCAATTACAAAATATAATTATATAAATTTAGTGGTTGCAGAATAACTGAAAAATACTATATCCAGCATTGAAAAATACTATATAACTTAGTAAATGTTAAATACAAACTTTGAATGGATAACTTTATTTACTTTTCAAACTTTAAGAGAACATTTTGGAGCCAGGTGGTAGTAGTGAACACCTTTAATCCCAGAACTTAGTAGGTTGATGCAGGCAGATGTCTGAGTTCAAAGCTAGCCTGATCTACAGAGTGAGTTCCAGGACAACCAGGACTGTACACAGAAGCCTTGTCTTGAAAAACAAAACAAAATGACACCAACAAAACACCAATACACCCAACAAGAAATAAGTGCATTTTGGGTAAAACTCTTTTAGATTACATTTAGGATTTATGAGAAAATTAGAAAGCTGCCATTCACCAACATCAGACATTGGCAAAACTGGAGACTTGAGCTATGAAGAATGAAATGTTATACACACTTCTTGTAAGTAGCATGCTAAGACTAGCTATTCAGCGAGGCCTTCACAGACAGCACACACTAGATCCAGACATCCTGAGCCTAAGATGTTTAATGATACTCTCACAAGCTTAGTAAACTAAGCCAAAGAAGTTTTCTATTAGGTGGCTGTTCTTCTGATGGAGGTCAGTGAAGACAAAACTTTAAGGAACATTTTGAGACAAAGTTGTAAGGAATATGGGCTCTCCTGACTGGCCAACATTTCTTCCCAGTAGACCTCTTTTTCTTGTTATTTTTTTATTGATATATTTTATTTACATTTCAAATGTTATCTTCTTTCCTGGTTTCTCCTCCATACACCCCATATCCCATCACCCCTTCCCTTGATTCTATGAGTGTTTACCCACCCACCCACCTACCCTTGCCAACCTCCCCACCCTGACATTCCCCTACACCGGGGCATCCAGCCTTGGCAGGATCAAGGGCCCAATAAGGCCATCTTCTGGTACATATGTAGCTAAAGCCATGGGTCTGTCCATGTGTACTCTTTTGATAGTGGTTTAGTTCCTGGGAGCTCTGGTTGGTTGGTATAGTTGTCCTTATGGGGTTGCAAACCCCTTTAATACCTTCAATTATTTCTCTAACTCCTCCATTAAGGACCCAGTTCTCAGTTCAGTGGTTGGTGAGCATCCTCCTCTACATTTGTCAGGCTCTGGCAGAACCTCTCAAGGTATAGCTATATCAGGCTCCTGTCAGCATGCATTTTTGTCCTTAACTATATTGTCTGGATTTTGTAGCTGTATATGGGCTGGATCCCCAGGTGAGGCAGTCTCTGGATGGCCTTTTCTTTGATCTCTGCTACAAACTTTATCTCCATATTTCCTCCTGAGAATATTTTTGTTCCCCCTTCTAAGAGGAACTGAAGCATCTGCATTGTGATAATACTTCTTTGTGAGCTTCACGTGGTCTGTGAATTGTATCTTGGGTATTCCAAGCTTTAGGGCTAATATCTACTTATCAGTACATACCATGAGAGGTTTTTTTTTGTTGTTGTGTGTGTGTGTGTTTGTGTGTGTGTGTGTGTGTGTGTGTGTGTGTGTGAGATTGGGTTATATAACTCAAGATGGTATTTTCTAGATCTATCATTTGCATAAGAATTTCATGAGTCATTGTTTTTAATAGCTGAGTAGTACTCAATTGTGTAAATGCACCACAGTTTATGTATCCATTCCTCTGTTAAAAGACATCTGGGTTCTTTCCAGCTTCTGGCTATCATAAATAAGGCTGCTATAAATATAATGGAGCATGAGTCCTTGTTACATGTTGAGCACTTTTTGGGTATATGCCCAGGAGTGGTATAGCTGGGTCCTCAGATAGTACTTTGTCCAATTATCTGAGGAACAGCCAGACTGATTTCCAGAGATGTTGTACCAGTTTGCAATTCCACCAACAATGGACGAGTGTTACTTTTTCTTCATATCCTTGCCAGCATCTGCTGTAACCTGAGTTTTTGGACTTAGCCATTCTGACTGGTGTGTGGTGGAATCTCAGGGTTGTTTTGATTTGGATTTCCCTAATGACTAAGGATGTTGAACATGTCTTTAGGTGCTTCTCAGCCATTTGATATTTTGCAGTTGAGAAGTCATTGTTTAGCTCTTTACCCCATTTGTAATAGGGTTATTTGATTCTCTAGAGTCTAACTTCTTGAGTTCTTTGTATATATTAGACATTAGCCCTCTATCAGATTTAGATTTGGCAAAGATCTTTTCCCATTCTGTTGGTTGCCATTTTGTCCTATTGACAGTGTCCTCTGCCTTACAGAAGCTTTGCAATTTCATGAGGTCCCATTTGGCCATTCTTGATGTTAGACCATAAGCCATTGGTGTTCTGTTCAGGAAAATTTTCCCCATGCCTATGTGTTCTAAGCTCTTCTCCACTTTTTTTCTACTAGTTTGGATGTCTCTGTTTTTATGTGGAAGTCCTTGATCCACTTGGACTTGAGCTTTGTTCAGGGTAATAAGAATGAATCATTTTGTAGTCTTCTACATGCTGACTGCCAGTTGGACAAGCACCATTTGTTTAAAATGCTGTCTTTTTTCCATTGGATTGCTGTAGCTCCTTTGTCAAAGATCAAGTGACCATAGATGTGTGGGTTCATTTCTGGATTTTTAATTCTATTCCACTGATCTACTTTTCTGTCTCTGTACCAATACCATACACTTATTTTTTTTCATTATCTCTCTGTAAAACAGCTTGAAGTCAGGGATGGTAATGCCCCCAGAAGAGGTTTTTATTGTTAAGAATAGTTTTCCCTATCCTGGATTTTTTCCCCAAATGTATATTTAAATTGCTCTTTCTAACTCAATGAAGAATTGAGTTGGGATTTTGATGGAGATTGCATTGAGTCTGTACATTGCTTTTGGCAAGATGGGCATTTTTACTATATTGATTCTTCCAATTAATGAGCATGGGAGATCTTTCCATCTTCTGAGATCTTCTTCAATTTATTCAGAGACTTGACTTTCTTGTCATACAGATTCAGTTGCTTGGCTAGAGTCAAACTAAGTTATTTTCTATTATTTGGGACTATTGTAAAAAGTGTCATTTCCCTAATTTTGTTCTCTGCTTGTTTATCCTTTGTGTAGCAGAAGGCTAAGCATTTGTTTGTGTTAATTTTATATCCAGCCACTTTGCTGAAGTTGTTTATCAGTTGTAGCAGTTCTCTGGTAGAATTTTTGTGGTCACTTAAGTATACTATCATATCATCTGCAAATAGTGATATTCTAACTTCTTTTCCCACTACAGCAAGCCATGGATACCATAACACACCTGAAAAGCAAGATTCTGTCATTAAATCCTATCTTGTCAAGATGATAGAGGCCTTTAAGGAGGGTATAAATAACTCCTTTAAAGAAATACAGGAAAACACAGCAAACCTGTAGAAGGCCTTAAGGGGAAAACAAATCAATCTATTAAAGAAATACAGGAAAACACAGCAAACCTGTAGAAGGCCTTAAGGGGAAAACAAATCAATCTATTAAAGAAATACAGGAAAATACAATCAAACAGATGAAGGAATTGAACAAAACCATCCAAAACTTAAAAATAGAGATAGAAACAAAGAAAACACGAAGAGAGGTAACCCTGGAGAGGAACAACTTAGGAAAGAGATCAGGAGCTACTAATGAAAGCATTCCCAACAGAATACAAGGGATGGAAGTGAGAATATCAGGCATAGAAGATACCATAAAAGATACTGACACATCAATCAAGGAAATACAAAGTGTAAAAAGTTCCTAACCCCAAATATCCATAAACTTTAGGATACTCTGAAAAGATCAAACCCAAGAATAATAATAATAGAAGAGGGTGAAGATTCCCAATTCAAAGGGCCAGGAAACATCTTCAACATAATTATAGAAGAAAACTTCCCTAACCTAAAGAAAGAGAGACCCATAAAGGCACATGAAATCAACAGAACCCCAAATAGACTGGACCAGAAAAGAAAATCCTTCTGTCACATGAAAATCAAACCACTAAATTCACAAAACTAAGAAAGAATATTAAAGGCTGCAAGGGAATAAGGCCAAGTAACATATAAAGGCAGAGGTACCTATCAGAATTACACCAGACTTCTTAACAGAGACTCTAAAAGTCAGAAGACCCTGGATAGATGTCATACAGACCTTAAGAGAACTCAAATGTCAGCCCATGCTAATACAGCCTCTCAATCATCATAGATGGTAAAACCAACATATTCCATGACTAAACCAAATTTAAATAATATCTTTCCACTAATACAGCCCTACAGAGGATAGTGGAAAGAAAACTCTAATACAAGAAGGGAAACTATATTCTAGAAAAAGCAAGAAATTAATCATCTCACAGTAAACTCAAAAGAAGAGAATCACACACACAATACCACCTACAGCAACAAAATTAACAGGAACTAACAATGATTAGTCTTTAATATTTCACAACACCAGTGGCCTCAATTCTTCAATAAGAAGGCACAGACTAACTTACTGGATAGGTAAACAGGACCAAGCATTTTGCTACAAGAAACACACTTAAGCGACAAAGACAGACACTACTTCAAAATAAAAGGCTAGCAAAAGGTGTTCCAAGCAAATGGTCTCAAGAGACAAGCTGGAGTTCCCATCCTAATATTCAATAAAATGGACTTTCAACCAAATCTTATCAAAAAAGATTGTCAAAGACACTTCATATTCATCAACTAAGAGGAAGTCTCAATTCTGAACATCTATGCCCCAAGTGCAAGGGCACCCACATTCATAAAAGGAACTTCACTAAAGCTCAAAACATACGTTGAACCTCACACAATAATAATGGTAGACTTCAACACCCCACTGTTACCAATGGATAAGTTATTGAAACAGACATTAAACAGAGACATGTGGAACTAACAGAGGGTTTGAACCAAATGGCTTTAACAAATATCTATAGAACATTTCATCCTAAAACAAAACCTTCATCTCAGAACCTCATGCAACCTTCTCCAAAACTGACCATATAATGGACACAAAACAAGCTTCAACAGATAAAAAAATATTGAAATAATCTCATGCATTCCATCAGATCATCACAGACTAAGGATTCAATAACAACAAAACCAACCAACCAACCAAAACAAACAAACAAACAAACAAAAAACCCAAAACCGCAAACCCCAACATACTCATGGAAACTGAACAACTCTCTGCTCAATGATAACTTGGTCATGAAAAAAATAAAGAAATCAAAGACTTTATAGAATTCAGTGAAAATGACGACTCAGTGTATCCAAACTTATGGAACACAATTAAAGCAGCAATAAGAAAATTTATACCCCAAGTGACTTCATAAAGAAATCAGAGAGATCCTATACTAGTGACTTAACAGCGCATTTAAAAGCTCTAGAACAGAAAGAAGCAAACACACCCAAGAGGAATTGATGGCAGGAAATAGTCATAGGGCTGAAATCAACGTATTAGAAACAAACAGAATGATACAAAGAGTCAACAAAACCAGGATTTGGTTCTTTGAGAATATCAAGAAGATAAATAAACCCTTAGCCAAACTAACTAAAGGGCACAGAGACAGTATTCAGATTAACAAAACTAGAAATGAAAAGTGAGACGTAACAACAGAAACTGAGGAAAAAAAAAAAAACAAAAACCTCACATTATATCTTACTACAAAAGCCTATACTCAACAAAACTAGAAACTGTTAGCTAGATCAATTAGACAACAAAAGGAGACCAAGGGGATACAAATTTTAAAGAAAGAAGTCAAAGTGTCACTATTTGCATATGATATGACAGTACACATAAGCAACCCCCAATTCCACCAGACAACTCCTACAGCTGAAAAGTTGAGCAAAGTTGCAGGATAAAAAATTACCTCAAACAAATCAGTAGCCTTCCTTTATGCAAATGATAAACAGGCTGAGAAAAGCATTAGGGAAACAACACCCTTCACAATAGCAACAAATAGTATAAAATATTTTGGTGTAACTCTTCCAAGCAAGTGAAGGATCTGTATGCAAGAACTTCACATCCCTAAAGAAAAAGATCAAAGACCTCAGGAGATGAAAAGATCTCTCACGCTCTTAGATTGGCAGGATAAATATAGTGAAAGTAGCCATCTTACCAAAAGCAATCTACAGATTAATTGTAGTCCTCATCAAATTTCCAACACAATTCTTCATAGGCATGGAAAGAGCAATTCTCAACTTAATATAGAAAAACAAAAATTTATACTAACCAAAAAATTCTCAACAATAAACAGTCTTCTGGGATCCCTGACCTCAAGCTATACTTCAAAGCCATAGTGATACAGACTGAATAGTATTGTAGAGTCAGAAAGATCAATGGAATAAACTTGAAGACCTAGAAATACATCTGCATACCTATGGAAACTCGATCTTTGACAAATTAACCAAAACAAACAGTGGAATAAGGAAAGCATCTTCAAGAAATGGTACTGTTGGTCTAACTGACAGTCTGCATGTAGAAGAATGAAACTAGATCCATATTTATCACTGTGCACAAAGCTCAAGTCTAAGTGGATCAAGGACCCTAACATAAAACCCGATACAGTGAATCTAATAGAAGAGAAAGTGGAAAGAGCCTTGAACTCATTGGTACAGGGGGAAATTTCCTGAGCAGAACACCAGTGGTTTAGGCTCTAAGATCAACAATTATAAATGGGACCTCATGAAACTGAAAAGCTTCTGCAAGGCAAAAGACAATATCAATAGAACAAATTGGCAACCTTCAGATAGGGAAATTTTTTTTTACTAACCCTACATCTGATAGAAGGCTAATATCCAAAATATATAAAAAACCCAAGAAATTAACCTCCAAAAAACTAAACAACCCAATTAAAAATGGGGCACAGATGTTAACAACTACTCTGGAAATCAGTCTGGCAGTTCATCAGAAAATTGGACAGAGTCCTACCTGAAGACCCAGTTATTCCACTTCTTGGCATATACCCCAGAGATGCTCCAACATACAGTAAGGGTACATGTACCACAATGTTTATAGCAGCCTTATTTATAATAGCTAGAAGCTGGAAAGAACCCAGATGTCCTTCAGTAGATGAATGGATACAAAAATTGTGGTACATTTACACAATGGAGTACTACTCAGCTATTAGAAACAATGACTTTATGAAATTCCTAAGAAAATGGATGCATCTATAGAATATCATCCCGAGTGAGGTAACCCAGTCACAGAAAAACAGACATAATATGCAGTCATTGATAGTTGGATACTAACCCCAGAAGCTTTGAACACCCCAGAAACAACTCACAGACTATATAAAGCTCAAAAAAAAAAAAAAAAAAAAAAAAACAAAAAAACAAACAAAGACCAAAAAAGTGAAAGTCTCAGTCCTTCTGAGGAAAACAATAAGTGTATAGCACCCTCTCAGAGTGTGGTACACCTGGACCTTAATTCATTAATAATCCAAGAGCTAAGAATATAGCCTTGTGGCAATTTCTGGTATTCAAAAATCATTATGTTTAATCTATACGCACCAAGAAAACTCTGACTGTTTCCATGTTACGTTCTTTTCTACATGTACTTTATGCTTATGGTAACTAGTAGATTTTGATGCATACTATCAAATTTCTAAAAGAACTAAGTACTGACAAAAATATATTCATATAGTGTTATGCCAAAATGCCTTTAAAAATCTGTACATCTCTCTCTCTTTCTCTCTCTCTCTCTCTCTCTCTCTCTCTCTCTCTCTCTCTTTCTCTCTCTCTCTCTTTAAAAATAACATCGAAAGAGAAAAAAATTATGTTACATTTGATTATCAATCAGTGCCTGGTACATAACAGGGGATGATCAACTAAGAACACGAAGCATGAAATAAAGATTCCCAGGGTGTCTGACCCATCAAACCTGATGAAGGACTGACCGTTCCTGTAAATTGCTTTCCTACTAAGCTTGCACAGTGCCTGGTGAGGAGCACCACCGTATTCATACAACTTATATTTAATGCTTGCCTGTGTAATAAAGAAATTTGAACAGAAGGATTTAGAACCTTTACAAATAAAGAATACCACTTGTTATGGTTCAAATGGAAAATGTTCCTATGGGTTTGTTTGTTTGAACAATTGTTTCCAGGTGATGGTATGTTTTTGCAAGATTGTGAAACCTTTAGAAGGTGGGGAGAGTGGGGGCTGGTGGGAAGTTCACATAGGATATACCTGACCCTGGCCCCATTCTCTACTGACTGCCAGCGTGGTGGAACCTTCTGCCACGAATTCTTCACAATGATGGATTCTATGTCCAAGTTCTGACTGAAGATAGATCCTTCCTTCTTACGTTACATCCTGTCAGGTGTCTGGCTACAGGAAGGAGAAGAGTAGCTAAACCAGCATAGTGTTAGCATCTGTGACCTCACACAGACACAACAGCACAAGAACTGTGGCTTTCTTTCAGGAGCTAAAGCAACTCTTTCTGGTTCTTCCATGAGGCGTGAGAGATGGGATGTGAAGAGTCACTGAGAGAGATTTTACCTTTTGTGAGCGTGGAAGAGACCTTCTTCATAAGTTTGCACCCACGTGATGTCATCTCCCCATCCTGAAGGAGAGAGAAATTCTTGTATTATTCCAGGACTATAGTTTTCTAATTGATGAGTAGATGCCACCTTACAGACCTATAATAGCCCCAAAGCTGTTGAGTGGCACAGACTGTAAAAGATAGTAAGTTATATCTAGATTCGGAGAAGTAGTGCCCTATCAGATTGTATGTCAGAGAATTTGGGAGTGCACATCAAAGCTCAAGGCCAGCCTTGAACCTGGCCAGCACTAGTCAGGACCTGATAATTGCTGCGAGGTGGCTGAGAAGACATCTTTGGTCACACAAAAGCTCTAGCCTGCAACGTGTACATGAAACAACAGTTATCTTAGCATACTTCAAAGGTACTGCCAAGGGCCCTTTGCACTGTGCTACCAAGTGCACTTTGAATCTTGATCATCCAAGGATGCTGACTGCTTCAATGCAGTGCACATTTGGGCAACAGAGTTCCAAATTCTAATTTCAGGATTTGCTTGAAATATGTTTAAGGAGGAGAATTTCGTGTTTGAAAACCACACACACACACACACACACACACACACACACACACACACATGCACACAGGCATGCACACACACAGAGTATTCTGGAAACATATAAAGAGTGAAATACAGGGAAAGAGAAAGCTGTGACTACAGAGAGAATAATTTGGCTTAGAAAGGAAATAGCAGTAGTTGTGAATGCACGGTTGAGATTAAAGGATGAAGCTTTCGGGAAGTAGAATATTGCAGTGTTTAGGATTTGCTTTGCTGGGATATTCCATGCTGGTCCACTGAGGTTGAGAAATTAGCAGTGATTAAGAAGAGTCCAGCACTGTTGAGGTGAAATCAACAACACTGACCAGAAGTGTTTTCTGAGTCAGCACCCAGAATGTGGCCAAAGCTGTACCTTGTGCTGGCAGTCAAAGTTGGTACTGTAAGAGTCACGCAAATGGCAGTGGTTTGGAAGGCATAAAACGGTCATGGAGAGCTGAGACATGGCACTGTGAGTGACTAGATGTGGCCTTTGGTGAAGGTGCAGCCTCAGTGGCAGTTGAAGGCCCAGGATTGAAAAATTGGAAAGGACCAGGCAGAATAATTGAGGCATGAAAGTGCAGCTCATTCGGAGCAGAAGACACCAGCAGTTTGGAGATGCCAGTGCTACGGAAAGTAACATCAAGAAGAGCAGCGGCTCTGGAGTGGAACCAGCTGGAGCCAGCAAGAGAGAACAAGGTGTACCTGTTGCAGAGGGCAGAGCTGGAGAAGTAACCCAAGCCATTTGGAGGAGCCCACAAGTTTGGGAGTGCATCAGAGATAATTGGACAAGTTATTTACACCTTTGGAGTTGGTTTTTGTTTTGTTCAGGTTGCTGGTTCTTCCCTCTTGAAGTAAGAACATATTTAATTTGTTTTTTTCTAATTTTATTTTACAGGAGCCCAGAGTTGAGAGACTGAGTTTTTAAAGTGATTCTTAGGTTTTTAAAGGAGACTGGATGTTTTTTAAAGAGACTTAATTTTAAAGAGTTTGAATTTGTAAAGACCACGGGACTTTCACTGTTTGTAAAATATTTTATGTTATGATATTGATCTTGGGGATGAACAAGAAAGGAGTGGTTATAGCTTATGAGTGATATATCGGAGTGTCAAATTGGCATGGGATCAATTATCCTTCCTGGTTTTATGTCAACTTGACACAAGCCAGAGTTGACCAGGGAACCTCAACTGAGAAAATGTCTCCATAAGGTGCAGCTGTAATGTACTTTCTTAATTAGTTTTTGATGAGAGGGGCTATCTCATTGTGGGTGGTGCCACCCCTGGGCTGGTCATCCTGGGTTCTGTAAACAAGCAAACCGAGCAAACCATGAGAAGCAATCCAATAAACAGCACCCTTTCATGGCCTCCACATCAGTTCCTGCCTCCAAGTTCCTATCCTGTTTGAGTTCCTGTCCTGACTTCCTTCAGTGTTGAACAGTACTGTGGAAGTGCGAGCCAATAAACCATTTATTTCCCAAGTTTCATCGGTCCCTCATCATATCAATAGTAACCCTAACTATGACAACCACTTTTTATATATTATTGCCTGATGGAAATTTGGGTTGCTTTAACATTTTGAGTTTGATGAATGATGACTCTATGAACATAAAAGAAGTCTGTGAACAAGTATGTATTTTTATTTGTTTGGGGCCTATAGAGAGAAGTGAAATCACTAATATAGATGGTAAAACTGTATTTCAACATTTTTCCCCCACTGAGACATGCTCTCTGTAGCTTTTGCTATCCCCGAGCCAGCGTGGACTCAAATTCACAAGCGGGGACTAAAGGCAAATGCCACCACACCTGGAACGTATTCTAACTTTCTGAGGAGTTGTTAGTTAAATTGTTCTACAAAGCTGCTGTGCAAATTATAAGGGCAAAATAATTGATGTATTTGTGCTTGATCAATATCTTAACATCTGGAGACATCTTTGGTGTCTTGGTGCCTCCTCACCTTAGCCGGAGTCTTCTCTGTAATGATGCTAAAAGGTGATCTGATGTTGCTTTAGTACATTTCACATTAACCTACTCTAGAAATATGACAACAGCCCCTTGATTACGTGTTGTTCTTTGCTTGTATTTATTTTAGATTTTATTTTTATATTTATCTTATTTTTTAGTTTTTTTTTGCATTTGGGTGTTTTGCTGGCATGTATGTATGTTTACCACATGTATGCCTCGTGCTTATGGAGATCAGCATTAGATTCTCTGGAACTGGAGTTACAGACATGTAAACAGCCATGTGGCTACTGAGATGCGAACCCAGGTTATCCTGGAAGAGCAGCAAGTGCTCTTAACTGCTGGCCATCTCTCTTGCTCCGTTCATCTGTTGTAAATGTCACTCAAATACTAGAGCTTTATCAATGGAAACATTCCAGCTTCTTTTTTCCTGCCCAACCTAGTTCCACAGGCACTAAAGGATCGTCTCTTCTGTTTGAATGCACTTATCTCTGAGAATACAAAGAAAGAACAATATAACTCCCCACGTATCCATAACTCTGTGAGGATCATACCATGTCTTAACTGTTTGCATGCAGTCTAGGTCATGATCACAATGGGGCAAATGAGACAGAGTTTAAATTCTCTTCCAGGTCTGGATTTGTGGTTATTGTTTTGTCTCTAGCTTTGGCTAAGTTTTATGTTTTTCTGTGAATGATCTTATTCACTAATCAGCTGTGCATTTATTGAATATCTGTTGTATGCTAGGCATTAGCATTGACTTCTGGGCAGTTCTTTAGTTTTGTAGAGCATGTTGGACTTGAATTCATAAAGCTGGGGGGGGGGGTGATTTAGGCAAGCATCACCATGCCCAGCTACAGTTCTTACATCAAAAGGATGCTAGGAAATGCTTTGCTCACAAAATATTTGTGTGAGTATTATTTAACCACCTTTTCTTTTTCCTCACTAATCTTCTGTTTTCTTCCAACAAGTCTCTGTCCTTAACTGGAACCGTTCTTTGCTTTTCAGGCCTGCACTGGGCACACTGTACTCTGACTTTCTCACTTGCTCCTGCTTTTCATCCTCACTTTCCCGGCCATTTCTAATGTAGAAATAGATAGCCATAGGGTCAGCAAAGCTAAGCCAACCCTCCACACGGTGACTCAACATCAGTGGTCTTTTTTTCCTATTAAAGCAGTTTCTTAATAAGTGAAGTAGCAGAACCAAGTTGTTCAAAGTGAGCCATATGTACTCTAATTTGTTTTCATAAAGTTTCCCATAAAAGGGCCCAGAAAAACAGCAGGTAAAGGCTCCTACCAAAATCAATGACTCGAATTTGGTCCCTGGAACCCAAATTGAGGGAGGAGAGAACAGAGTTCGGCAAGTTCAGCAAGTTGTCTTCCAACCTCAGCACATAAATGAATACACACAGTAAAACTTTGCCGCAGAGTTTTAGACCAACATCTCAATGGCACTGATGTCTTTCACACCAGATACAGCAATGTCACCAGCTCCACTCTGGAAGGATTTGAAGAACATCCAGTAGTTGGCCTTGGGTGTTTAAAAGTGACTAAGCTATTTATTTTGTAACCATTATGTTTGTTTGGAGAGCTATGTGATAAATTATATCCAGGTTAGTATTTTTGCCCTTTATTTATTTTGCAGCATACATTGCATTTCTGACATATAGACGGTGATTGCCGAGCTAAAGTTAAATTAATTCACTTTGGTAAACAATTATGGACACATAGCTGGTAGTCTACATATGGGACAAAACGAGTGGCTTGGAAGCTATTCTGCTCCAGCATTTTAGATACCCTGTAGTACACTGTACTGCTCACTGCTCAAAGCACTATTTCTAAGAGTTGCCAAATATTATTTGGTTATCCTGCTCATCATGTTGGGGCAAATAATTCTCAGCATTTACCATTTCCCTGGAAACATAATGACAAGTCTGAGAACTGTTCCTTTGTTATCCTTTTGGATATGAAGATTTTTTTTTCCCTTTAGGACAAAGTAAAACAGTAAGTATAAAAAATATAAAAAGTATAAAATATATAGAGAGGATTGTCTGAAGCCATTTCGATGGCAAATCTAAAACCAGTGCAGCACTTTATCGGAGTCCTTAGAACGACAGGTTATTCAAAATTATCAGGAAGTGAGAGAAAGCATGGATTTTTTTTTGTATAAAATAAAGAACAAATTATTTTCTTGACCTAAATAGGGGTTTGGAAATTTGAGAAACTTTGCAGAGTCTTAAATTGCTTTCAGGACACTGCGGCGTTAAAGAACCTTTTTTTTTCGAAGATTCTGATAGTCAAAGCTACACACATCAGGCCAGCTCTATACAACATCTAAAAAAGAGACATCAAAACATTTTTATTAATCCAGCATGGAGGTTGGGAGACAGAGCCAGACACATCTCCATGAGTTTGAGGCCTGCCTAGTGTATATAATAAATTCCAAGCCAGTCAAGGCTACATTGAGAGACCTTGTTTCAAAAACAAAACAAAAACCCAAACCCAAAAAGTGTCATTATTTCTTTGACATTTTATTATTTACTGTCTAAAAATATATGATTCCCTTTTGAATAGCTTATTTTAAGGTCATATGTAACAAATATCTAGGCATTCATTGCTTATAGTCAAGCTATAGATGGACACACCAAATATACTGAGGACAGTTGAAATGACGGAGGTTAGAAACTACAGTGAGATTACAGTACCTCTTGATAGTGTCTGAGGAGGTCTCTTTTCTTTTTTGATAGCAATGGCAAGGTTGGAAGACACTGTGATCAGCAAGAGGCAGAGGGCCAGAGCAGAATGTAGCATGTCTTCTAGAGTCCCCCAGAGGCAGCTAGAATATAATTGACAGATTCTTGTCATTTTTAACAGGCTGTTAAAGGTATTTGGGCAAAGCCTAAGCTTACAGGTTCATTTTTCAATTTCACATTAGATAATCTCAGGGGATCATTTAAAAAACATTTTAAAGCCCTTGGAACCATCTTAGTAGATGTTAAGGTTGTGAAGGTTCTGGAAATCCTGTCACAGAGTGACATTTAAGAGCAGGCTGAGGGGACCCAGCTGTACCGAGGTCACTGTGCTGTGTGTAGCTCCACAGTGAAACTCAAACACCATCCTGTTTGTTACCACTTTCAAATGTCGTCATGCAAAGCAAAGTTGACTCTCAGCACCGAGATTCTTTGTCTTTTCATTGTTCTGGGCCTAGTAGCTGAGATGACATTTTTAACTCTATAGCAATGTGAGATTAGATATAAAAACATTTCTTCAGCTACAAAAAAGAAGCAAAACAGACTATGGACAAGCCTTGTTTTACTGTGCTCTGTAGGCACATAGCACCAACAGTCACTTAACCTTCCATTTCAAACTTTTCTGTTTAAAAACAATGCCACATATCATTACATTACTGAAATAGCACATTGGGACAGCAGGGTAGAAATCAGTGCACAGATATCCTCTGTGCTTTTTCAAATTTCTTAAGACATTTTTGACTACAGGTTTGTATCATTTGGCAGTTAATTCCACCATAAAACTGACATTTTCTAGCCTAAACATAATCAACAACTGTTTACAGATTCTGCTTGAGGGTGGCTGTATTTAGCCCCATTAAGAATTGTAGAAAATGGAATGATTCACAAGACACAATAATTTGGTCCTTTGTAGGGCAAAAACTCAGTGAAGGTTTATAGGCCCTGGTTTCTCTGGATACTTTCTTATTTGTTTTTTTTCCAGTGTGTTCTCATGCTTAGTGATATCCCTCCTGTCCCATTTCTGAATTGATGATGTTTACCACCCCAGTTAGTCTTATTGAAATTACTCCCATCCATAATATTGCCAGTAGAACCATTTATTGCTTTCTTTGTATGCGGGGGTCTAAAACCATGTTAAACAGTAACCATGTCTGATAACACTATCTGTTTCAATTCTTCCAGCTTATTAAGTCGTAAAACATACGATTTGGCCATCTTGTACCTGGCCAATGAAAGGAAAGCAATGGACAGGGAACAGGACAGTCTGGGCTAACAAGACCAACTTGGGAGGGTCAACTTGAGTCAGGCTGCAAGTTGCCATAGGGATGCTGAAAAACTACTTACAAGAAAGTCCTACCAGCTTCTGGAAGGCCTACAAATGAGCTACAGGTGGGGAATTAAAAAAAAAAATCCCAGAGATTGTCTCTTCATTGTCCTCAAGATGGTCCAAAAATACTTGAGATTCTTTTAGAATATTAGAAGGAAAAGTTAAGGAAAGTTAATCTGGAGAAAATATCTGGAAAATTCTTGATGTTAGAATCAGAGGCAAACAGGTGGAATCTACATCAAGGAAAGGGAGAGAATGTGTAACTTCAATATTCCTGCCATTTCAGGTACAGTTAGTTCATAGTTGAGGATGAACCTAATAATCTCTCATTTCTAGTATTTATGTATTCATTACATATCTAGGTGCCACTGTCATGCACATTTTAATATTCAAGGTTAAGAAACTTTTGTTAGATGTTGCAGAAAAGGTACCAACTGTATTCAAAATACCGTAGCTTGTTCACTGTTGTTTGGGAATCAGTGATGCTTCGCTTGGTCCAAGTGTGTCTTGCTGAGAGTCCTTAAATTCTAGTTGGAAGGGACAGGCATTAGGAAGAATGATTCTTGCCTTACAGCAGCATCAGATGCTTTTGGGAAGTACCAACCCTGCTGTCTACCAATAGGATTTATCAGCATTGACCAATTAGCACTTTCTAACTCTAGGCTTGTACTTTTGAAAATGAATTTAATATAAGCCATTTGCTTCAATATTGTACTTTTTTGTACTTTAAAATAAAAATTATGGGATGAGAGAGAAGGCAAGGTAGTTAAGAGAACAGGCTGTTCATCCAAAAGACCTGGGTTCAGTTTCCAACACCCACATGGCAGCACACATCTGTCAGTTCCAGGGGGGATCCAACACCCTCATAAAGACATACATGCAGGCAAAACACCAGTGCAACATGAAATAAATGTACATAAAATTAAAAACAAATAAAACCTTAAAAATACAAGGAAGCATTGGTATTAGCACCCAGATTTTTAAAAAGAGATTGTTATAAATTAAGTTTAATTTATTATATTATTAATCCGAATTGAGAGTAAAATGTGAAGCTAGCCCAGGAGCCAAGTCAGTAGCAGCAATGAACTATATAGCATCATTTCACGTTTTACACTTCCAAGAATCTTACTTTTAAATAGAAAAAAACAAAAGATCATTTAGATATAGCAGAGGTTAAAAGATTGAACAATCAGCAATCTAGAAGTTTTGCCAGCTTACCTGAGCTGCCCAGCGCTCTTGTCAGAAATGTATTCTGGCTGTTACTCATTGCAAAGGGGTGGGGATTTATAGATGCACACACACCTGACCTACAACTTCACCTGCATGGCAACAGCAGTATCACCATGTGCTCACAAACAGAGGCTTGTCCAAAGAACTTGGCTTCTTTCCATTTCTCAGGCTTTGCAGGAGAAAGCACTCCTTGCTCTAAATTAAGATCACATGTCTTCATAAAAGGACACCAAAGACTTTCTTTGTACTTTTTTCTCTTTACCTTTTACTTTCCAAGGTAAGTGGACATTTGGCTAGATTTCAGCACTGCAAGAGAAAGGAAAGAAAATGGGGGCGGGGAAGGGGTTGAGGGTGGAGTTCAGCAAGCTTTGTGGATTACACATGAAGAAAATAGAAAATCTTCAAAGAGAGTCAGATTGCAGGGATATAGTAAAGAGCTGAAGAGATCAGGATTGCTTTCTTCTATTGCTGAAAGAGAAAGAGTTGTTTTAAAAGTTTTAAAATAATATGATAACCAAATAATGATTTGGTTATTCTCTGCAATTCTTGTTAGTTTTAGATATTGTTAAATACTGTGAATTTATCTTATTTAGTTTTAGAGAACAGCTGTGTCTCACTGACTTGCAGTGAAATTCCTGAAAGTTAAACAATGGCATCTACAGAGCAGGTGAGCTTCCCAGTGCCCTCTGTCCCTCCATCCTCTAGTATGACGACACTGGCCAACTGGAGACATCAAGTCTTGGAAGTCTCTTCTAGAATATTTGGGTTGGATGCTTCCAGCTCAGTTCAAGTTCCATGAGGATGTCCTGGAATGGTGAGGTAGCAGGAACAGATAGAAACAGGAGGGATGGGGAGCAAGGGATGGAGGGAAAGACTAATGGGAGAGATTACTGGAACTGAGGGGCATTTTGAGGGCAATGTAGAAACTCAGTGCAGGGGAAATTTCCTGGAATCTATAAAAGTGACCCTAGTGAAGATCCTTAACCAGCCATCTTCTATAACCAGGCACATCTTCCAGAGATAGGAGGCATCCACCCAGACACAAAACCTTTATTCTTCAGTTTTGTCCTTCTTGCAAGATGAGCTGTTCTGGGTAATGGTGGTACAGAACTGTGGGAGTGGCTACCAATGACTGGTCCAACTTAAGGTTCACACCAGGAAAGGGATCCCACTCCTGTTAACTTCCTGGAGGAACCAAAGGCTGGATAGCCCAGAAACCTAGGATAGAACCAAACTCCACTGAAGAAAAAAGTCAATGAAATGAATTTTAATGATATTCTGCTATACTCACAGATTGGCCCCTTGCCAAATTGTCTTCATACAACAATTAATGGGAGCAGATGAAGAGATCCTAGGCAAACACTAGGCAGAACTCAGGGACTCCTTTCCCTTCCCCCAGAAGAGGGGGAATTGTAGGATTATAGGATCCAGAGGGGTTGAAGACACCACAAGAACATGCCCCACAATATCAACTAAGCAGGTATCACAGAGACTGAAGAGATTATCAGAGACCCTATATAGGTCTGAGTTAACTCTTTCATGTATGTTATGATTGTGTCCCTTGGAGTTATTGTGGGACTTCTAAGAGTGGAAATGAATGTGTCTCTAATGATGTGCCTGCTCTTGAGACCCTTTTCCCTCTTACGGAATTGCCTTGTCCAGCCTTGATATTAGTGAGTGTTTGTGGTTAGTCTTATTATAACTTGTTATATGCCATGTTTGGTTGATAATCCTGAGAGGCCTTCTCCTTTCTAAGGGGAAATGGAAAAGTGGATTTGATAGAGAGGGGAGGTAAGGTAGAGGGGATCTGGGAGGAGTGGAAGGAGGGAAACGGCAGTCAGGATATATTGAGAAAAGAATTTCTATTTCTTTCCTTTTTAGAAAGTTAATTTTTATCGATTCTCTGAGTTCTGAGGGGAAGGACCCAATGATGACCCCTAATTATACTCTTTCTAAATAATGTTTAACTGTGGGTCTCTACATCCACCCCTATCTACTACTAGAGGAAACCTCTCTCATGATAACTGGACAAGGCATTGATCTAAGCATTTATCAGAATATCATTAGGAATCATTTTATTGACTTTTTTTTGGTTTGTTTCTTTTTTTAGATGAGTCCTGTTTGATACTTTCCTGGGTCTCTGGGCTCTCTATGTACTTTTCATTTCTTTCCCAAGTAGCATGCAGTGTCAAGAAGTGTTTCCTTTCATGGTGTAGGTCTCAAGTTAAATCAGACATTAGTTGGCCACTCCTATGAGTTTGATGACAGCATTGCCACAGAACATCTTGCAGGCAGGACAGATTGGTCCAATGTGTGTGTGTGTGTGTGTGTGTGTGTGTGTGTGTGTGTGTGCGCGTGTGTGTGTGCATGTTCTTTTCTATCTATCTATCTATCTATCTATCTATCTATCTATCTATCTATCTATCTATCTACCTACCTACCTATCTATCATCTATCTATCTATCTATCTATCTATCTATCTATCTATCTATCTATCTATCTATCTATCCATCCATCCATCTACCTACCCACCCACATACCCATCTATCTTCCTTCCTCCCTTCCCTTCCCTTCCCTTCCTCCTCCTCCTCCTTTCCTCCTCCTCCTCTCCTCCTCCTCCCCCTCCTCCTCTTCCTCTTCCTCCTCCTCCTCCTCCTCCTCCTCCTCGTCGTCGTCGTCGTCGTCGTCGTCGTCTTCTTCTTCTTCTTCTTCTTCTTCTTCTTCTTCTTCTTCTTCTTCTTCTTCTTCTTCTTCTTCTTCTTCTTCTTTGTATCCTGCAGAGTACCTTCCTGCACAAGATTCTATAACATAGCAGGTGAGTGCTCCAGGCAGGCACCAAATCAGCCTTTCCACATTCAATAAACCATGCAGATGTCCTTGACAATGGGGCTTCACAGTCAATTTGTAAAGAACAATCCCCTCTCCTAGCATCAGCCTGGGTTGTTTAAGGATCTCCACAGAACCCTCTTGGTTAACAAAACCAAATCTAGTCCCACCAGTGGAAGCCTAGTGTGGCTACAAGAGACAGCAAATTGAGACTCCTCTTATTTATCTCTTCTTATTATGAGCCCTCGATAGAATCACCCTCATAAATTACAGGAAGCTTCCATTGCACCAGTTTTCCACGCTACTCCCCCAGTGCCCCCCAATTCCGGACATCTCTTTCCACAATGTTTCTATCCATCCCCACACTACACACACTGGATCCCCCTCTCTCCAATCCCTATGTATCCCCAGTCCACACTTAAAATCTATTCTATTTCCTTTTCCTGGGAGATCGATGCATCTCCTCTAGACCACCCCCCTCTTCACCTCATGTCCTTTGTTCTATGGACTTTATCATTTACTTAATGCCTAGTAGCTGCTTAGAAGTAAACACATACTATGTTTGCTTTCTAGATCTGGGTCACCTCATTCAGGGTGATTTATTTTGTTCTAGTTTCATCTAGGTTGTTTCCATTTCTGGCTGTTAAGAAGAGAGACACAACAAGCATAGCTGAGGCAGTGTATTAATGGTGGGAGTGTTCTTGTGGCATATATTAAAGGTATACTCTATGGTATATGGCCAAGAGTGGTACATCTTGGACTTGAGGTAGATTGAATTCCAATGTTCTGAGAAGCTTCCATATTGATTTCCATAGTGATGATACAAGTTTGCACTTTCACCAGTATTGGATGAATGTTCCCCTTGCTCCAAATCTTCACCAGAATGAGCTGCCATTTGTGTTTTTGATATTAGCCATTCATAGAGGTGTAAAATGAAATCTCAATGTTGTTTTATTTACATTTCCCTGACAACAAAGAATGTTGAACACTTCTTTAAGTGTTTTCCAGCCACTTGTGATTCTTCAATTGAGAACTGTGTTTAGATATGTATCTAATGTTTAAATTGGATTATTGATTGATTGATTGATATCTAGCTTCTTGAGTCCTTTATACATTTTGGATATTTTTCCTCTGTCAAATTTGAGTTAGTGAAAATTTTCTTTTATTCTTCAGGTTTCTGCTTTGTTCTATTGAAGGTCTGATAGATTTTAAATTTCTTGAGGTTCCATGTATTAATTGTTGAACTTAGTGCCTGAGATGTTGGTGTTCTGTTCAGGAAGCTGTCTCTTGTGCTAATGCATTCAATATATTCCCCACTTTCTCTTCTACCAGATTTGGTGTATCCAGTTTTATGTTGTGGTCTTTGATTCACTTGGACTTGAGTTTTATCAGTGTGATAAATATGGATATATTTGCACTCTTCTATGTGTAGTCATCCACTTTGACCAGAACCATTTGTAGAAGATGCTGTCTTTTTTTCCAGTGTTTGTTTCTGGGTTCTTCACTAAAAGTCAGATGTGTGGATTTATGTCTGCATTGATAATTCAATTCCATTGATCAATGTATATGTTTTTATGTCAATACCATGTAATTATTATTACTATAGCTCTGTAATAAAATTTGAAATCAGGAATGGTGATACCTTCAACAGTTCTTTTAATGTTTGGGGTCGTTTTAGCTATCTTTATATTTGTTTTTCCATTTCAAGTTGAGAATAGCCCTTTAAAGGGCAGTAAAAATTTTTGTTGTAATTTTCATGGGTATTGCACTGAGTCTGTAGATTGCTTTGGTATGATGGTGTTCTGGCTGGTTTTGTGTCAACTTGACATAGCTGGAGTTATCACAGAGAAAGGAGCCTCAGTTGAAGAAATGTCTCTATGAGATCCAGCTGTAAGGCCTTTTCTCAACTATTGATCAAGTGGGAGAGCCCAGCCCATTGTAGGTAGTGCCATTCCTGGACTGGTAGACCTGGATTCTTAAGAAAGCAGGCTGAGCAAGCCTGTGGATGAAAGCCAGTAAGTAACATCTCTCTATGGCCTATGCATCAGCTCCTGTTTCCTGACCTGCTTGAGTTCCAGTCCTGACTTCCTCTGGTGATGAACAGCAATGTGGAAGTGAAAGCTGAATAAACCCTTCCCACCCCAACTTGCTTCTTGGTCATGATGTTTGTGAAGGAAGAAAAACCATGACTAAGACATAACCATGCTTATGATAATTCTACTAATCCATGAGCAAGAGGATCTTGGTATTTCTTCCATTTTTTTCAGAGACTTGAAGTTTTTAATCATATAATTTGCTTTGTTAGAGTTACCCCCAAGATATTTTATATTATTTGAGGATATTGTGAAAGACGTTGCTTCTGTGATTTTTTTCTTTAGTGTGTCATTTGTATATAAGAGGGCTAATGATTTTTTTTTTTTGAGTAAATTTTGTATTCAGCCACCAAAGTGTTTATTAGCTGCCATAGTTTCCTGGTAGAACTTTTGGTGTCACTTATGTATAGTATTATATTATCTGCAAATAATGATACATTTACTCCTTGCTTTTTAATTCACGTTCAGTTGTCTTATTGCTCTAGCTAAAGCCTCAAATGCTATATTGAGTAGCTGTGAAGAGAGTGGACAACCTTGGCTTTCCCCTGATTCTAGTGAAATTGCATAGTTTCACTCTATTTTGTTGGTGGCTATAGGCTTGCTATTATGTTTAGGTTAAGTTTTTTTTTTTTTTGTATTCTTGATCTTTCTAGAATTTTTATCATGCAGAGATATTGGATTTTGTCAAAGGTCTTTACTCCATTTGATGAGATGAGCATGTATTTTTTTTTCTTTCTGTGTGTTTATATGGTGTATTACATTGATAAATGTTTTACTTGGAAATATTTTATTCACATTTTGAATGTTATTCCTTTCCCAGTTTCTTCTCCATAAACACCTTATTCCATTTCCTTTCTCCCTACTTTTGTAAGGGTGCTCCCCCACTCACTCATCCCTTCCTGCTTCCCCACCTTGACATTCCCCTACACTGGGGCATTGAGCCTTGGCAGAACCAAGAGCTTCTCTTTACATCGATGTCCAAAAAGGCCATCATCTGCTGCATGTGCAGCTTGAGCTATGGGTCTGTCCATGTGTACTCTTTGGATAGTGGTTTAATTCATTAGAACTCTGGTTGGTTGGTATTGTTGCTCTTATGGGGTTGCAAACCCCTTCAGCTCCTGCAAACCTTTCTCTAACTCCTCCATTAGGGACCCCATTGTCAGTTCAATGGTTGGCTGGGAGCATTCACCTCTGTATTTGTCATGATCTGGCAGAGCCTCTCAGAGACAGCTATATCAGGCTCCTGTCAGCATGCATTTCTTGTCCTCAGCAATATTGTCTGGGTTTCGTGGCTGTATATAGGTTAGATCCTTAGGTGGGGCAGTCTCTGGGTGGTCTTTCCTTCAGTTTCTGCTCTAAACTTTTTCTCCATATTTTCTTCTGAGAATATTTTTGTTCCCCCTTCTAAAAATGACTAAAGCATCTGCACTCTGGTAGTCTGTGAATTATATTTTGGGGAGTTTTGGGGCTAATATACAATTATCAGTGAGTGTATACCATGGGTATTCATTTATTTATTTATGTGGTGTGTGTGTGTGTGTGTGTGTGTGTGTGTGTGTGTGTGAGAGAGAGAGAGAGATTGAGTTACCTCACTCAGGATATTTTCTATATCCATATATTTGCCTAAGAGTTTAACAAAGTAATTGTTTTTAATAGCTGAGTAGAATTCCACTGTGTAAATGTACATTTTCTGTATCAATTCCTCTGTTGAAGGACATCTGGATTCATTCCAGTTTCTGGCTATTATAAATAAGGCTGCTATAAACAGAGAACATGTTTTCTTGTTGTATGTTAGAGCATCATTTGGGAGTATACCCAGGAGTGGTATAGCGGAGTCCTCAGGTAGTACTATGTCCAATTTTCTGAGGACCCTCCAGACTGATTTTCAGAGAGGTTGTACCAGCTTGTAATCCTATCAATAATGGAGAAGTGTTCTTTCTCCATATCCTCGTCAGCATCTGCTCTCACCTGAGTTTTGAACTTAGCCATTCTGACTGGTGTGAAGTGTAATCTCAGGGTTGTTTTGATTTACATTTATCTGATGACTAAGGATGAACATTTTTTTCAGTACTTCTCGGCCATTTAATATTCCTCAGCCGAGAATTCTTTGTTTACCTCTGTACTCCATTTTTAATAGGGTTATTTGATTCCCTGGAATTTAACTTCTTGAGTTCTTTGTATATATTAAATATTAGCCCTCTATCAGATGTAGGATTGGTAAAGATCTTTTTCCAATCTGTTAGTTGCTGTTTTGTCCTAATGATCTTGTCTTTTGCCTTACAGAAGCTTTGCAATATTATGAGGTCTTAAATGTCAATTCTTGATCTTAGAGCAGAAGCCATTTGTGTTCTGTTCAGGAAAATTTCCCCAGTGCCCATGTATTCGGGGCTCTTCCTCACTTTCTCTTCTATTAGTTTGAGTGTATCTGGTTTTATGTGGAGGTCCTTGATACTTTGGACTTGAGCTTTGTACAGGGCAATAAGGATGACTCGATCTACATTTTTCTACATGGTAACTGCAACTTAGACCAGCACCATTTGTTGAAAATGTTATATTTTCTCCACTAGATGATTTTAGCTTCTTTGTCAAAGATCAAGTGACCATAGGTGTGTGGCTTCATTTCTGGATCTTGAATTCTATTCCACTGATCTATCTTCCTTTTCTTGTACCAATGCCATACATTTTTAAAAATCACTATTGCTGTGTAATACAGCTTCAGGTCAGGGATGGTGATCCCCCCCGCTCCTCGAGAAGTTCTTTTACTATTGAGAATAGTTTTCCCCATCCTATGTATTTTGTTATTCCAAATCAATTTGAGAATTGCTCTTTCTAACTCTATGATTAATTATTTTATTAATTTTGATACTGTCCCTATGCCCTTTGATTAGTTTGGCTAAGAGTTTATCTATCTTGTTGGTTTTCTCAAAGAACCAGCTCCTGGTTTTGTTGATTCTTTGTATAGTTCTTTTTATTTCTACTTGGTTGATATCAGCCCCCGAGTTTGATTATTTCTTGTGTGTATTTTGTCTTTTTGTTCCAGAGCTTTTAGGTGTGCTATCAAGCTGTTATTGTATGCTCTCTTCAGTTTCTTTTTGGAGGCACTCAGAGCTATGAGTTTTCCTCTTAGCACTGCTTGTGTGTGTCCTATAAGTTTGGATATGTTGTCTCTTTGTTTTAATTAAATTCAAAGGGTCTTTAATTTCTTTCTTTATTTATTTCTTGACCAAGCTATCACTGAGTAGAGCATTGTTCATCTTCCATGTGCATTATGTGGGATCTCTGCTGTTTTTGTTGTTATTGAAGACCAGGTTTGGTTCATAATGATCTAATAGGATGCATGGGATTATTTAAATGTTCTTGTATCTGTTGAGGTCTGTTTCATGACTGAGTACATAGTCAATTTTGGAGCAGGTACTATGAGGTGCTGAGAGGACAGTACATTCTTTTGTTTTAGGATTAAATGTTCTATAGATGTCTTTTAATTCCATTTGGTTCATAACTTTTATTAGTTTTACTGTATCTCTCTTTAGTTTCTGTTTTCTTGATCTGTCCATTGATGAGAGTGTGGTGTTGAAGTGTCTCACTATTATTGTGTGATGTGCAATCTGTGCTTTGAGCTTTAGTAATGTTTCTTTTATGAATGTAGGTGCCTTCACATTTGGAGCATAGATATTCACAACTGAAATGTCATCTTGGTGGATTTTGCCTATGACAAGTATGAAGTGTCCTTTTTTATCTTTTTTGATAAATTTTGTTGAAAGTCAATTTTATTCGATATGAGAATGGCTATATCAGCTTGTTTCTTGGGACCATTTGCTTAGAAAGTTGTTTTCCAGCCTTTAACTCTGATGCAGTGTCTGCATTTGTCACTGAGGTATGTTTTCTGTATACAGAAAAATGCTGGGTCCTCTTTATGTATCCACTTTGTTAGTCTATGTCTGCTTAATGGGAAAATCAGGAACATGTGGAAACTAGAAAGATCCTGTCCCAGACTGCTCTTTGGTTCCTGTGTCCTGAGGGCTCTGGGCAGGTTCCTCTTAGGCTCGGAATTTGAGCATAAGTGGCGGTTTCACCTGTGCTCTCAGATTTGTTAGCACTTCTGGGGGACTGAATTTTCAGGGTCTGGGTACAGAGGTGACTAAATTTTGTAAACTTAGTCACCAAGCATCTCTAGGATGAAACTTACTTGATCATGGTAGAAGATCGTTTTTGGATTCTGTTCGCAATCATTTTATTGAATTTTTTTCATGTACATTCATAAGGGAAACTGGAATATAATTATTTTTTTCTTATGGAGTCTTAATGTGGTTTCAATGTCAGACTAAGCTGACTGTAGCCTCATATGTTGAATTTGGCAAAGGTTTTTCTTTTTTATATTGTGAAATAATTTGAAGAGTATTTGTACTAGTTCTTCTTTGAACAATTTGTAGACTTCTGAGCTTAAACCATCTAACCCTGAGCTTTGATTTTTTTTTTTTTTAATATTGGGAGACTTAATGGTTGCTTCTATTTTTCTAGGTGTTAAAAGTCTATTTACATTGTTTATTAGATCTTGGTTTTACTTTGGTTAGTGGTACCTATAAAGAAAATTACCCATTTTTTTTTTCTAAATTTTTAAGTTTGGTGGAGTAAGGTCTTGAACATACGTCCATATAATTCTAAAGATTTCCTAACGTTTTGTTATTATACCCCTCTTTATTTTATGATTTTGTTAATTTGGATATTCTATTTCTTTTAGTTTGGCTAAGAGTTTGTTATCTTGTTCATTTTCCCAAAAAACCAAATCTTTGTTTCATTGATTCTTTGTATTGTTTTGGTTTCTGTGGTAGTGATTGCAGCTTTTTATTTGATTATTTCTTGCCATCTCCTTTTTTTGGGAGTGCTTAACTGTTTCTCTAGAGCTTTCAGGTGTGCTGTTAAGTTCCTAGTAGGAGATTTTTTTTTCCAATTTCTTTATGTGGGCACTTAGTGCTATGAAATTTTTTCCCTAGCATCTCTTTCATTGTGTCCCATAAGTTTTGGTATACTGTGTATTTATTTTAAATGAATAGAAGAAATTATTTAATTTCTTTATCTCTGTCTTGACCTGTTTTTCATTCAGTAGAGAGTTGTTAAGTTGACATGAGTTTATTTCTGTTGTTGAAGTTCAGCTTTAATCCATGTGGTACAATAGGATACAGGGGATCATCTCAGTTTTCTTTTACATGTTGAGACTTGCTTTGTGATTGGGTATGTGGTCAGTTTTGGGAAAGTCTATGAAGTACTGAGGAGAAGGTATACTCTTCTGTGCTCGAGTGAAATATTCTGAAACTACCTGTTATATCCATTTGGATATGTTTGCTAGCTCCAGTATTTCTCCATTTAGTTTTTGTCTGGATGATCTGCCTTTGAAGATAATAGGGTGTTAAAGTCTCCCACTATCAGTGTGTGAGGATCAATATGTGATTTAAACTTGTAGTAGTGTATCTTTCAAAAGCAAATGTCTATTTGTTTGGTGCATAGATATTAAGAGTTGCATTGTCTTCTTGGCAATTTTTCCTTTGATGAGTATATACTGTCTTTTCCCATCTCTTGATTAGTTTTGGTTTGAAGTTTGTTTTATAAGCTATTGAAATGACTATATTAACTTTCTTTTTAGGTCCTTGGGATATCTTTTTCTAACTTTTACCTTGAGATATGTCTGTTCTTAATATTTTTATGTCTCTTGGATGCAGATTGATAGTGAGAGATACCAGTGGCTGTTGATTCTTGTTATTTTATTTTTGTTGTCTGTGGTTGTGGTGTTGGTGGTGGTTGGTGTGTGTGTGCATGTGTGCATGTGTGCGTGTGTGTGTGTGTGTGTGTGTGTGTGTGCGCGCTTCTCTTTCACTTTTGCTAAAGTGCAGTTTCTGTGTTTTCATGGGTATAGTTTACCTCCTTTGGTTGAAATGTTTCTTCTAGCACAGTTTTAGGACTGGATTTATAGATAAATATTGTTTAAATTTGACTTTATCATGGAATATCTTATTTTCTCTATTTATGGTGTTTGAAGTTTTGCTGGGTACAGTAGTCTGGGCTTGTCATCTTGTTGCAAGATATTCACTGAAGATGGCTTAGACAATGGTTTAATACAATAGAAAGTCTTTATTAGCTAGCTACTACACTGGGTGTTTGACAACATAGGGTGGCATTGAGTCTTTCTCAGAGTAAGCTTTTAAGCACAGGAATTATGTTCTGGGTTGACATACTTCAGCTAACAAGAACAGTTAATCAAAAGTGAAAGTACAGAAGCTAAAAAACAAGGTTAGTACATTTTGAGACTTTCCCAAAGCTATATGGACTTTGAGAGTGTGGTGGTTTGAAAGAAAAAAAAAAAAAAAGAATGGCCACATAGGCTCATAGGCAGGCAGTAGCACTATTAGGAGGTGTGGCCTTGTTGGAGTAGGTGTGGCTTGTTGGGGCAAGTGTGCTCTAAGTAGTAGATTTTGAGCTCTTGGAAGCTCACACCTGGCTTAGTGGCTTACTGTCACTTTGTATTGTCTGCAGATAAAGATGTAGAAGAACTCTCAGTGGAACCTCTCCACCACTGTGTCTGCCTGCATGACATCATGCGTGCCACCATGGTTCCCACCATGATGATAACAGACTAAATCTCTGGACTGTGAGTCCTAATTAAATATTTTCTTTTATAAAAGTTGTCTCTTCACGGCAATAGAAACTCTAACTTAGACAAATGGATTTGGCATCTGTTTTTTGTTAGTTTTGGCATGTGGTACTGTCTACATGCTGAAATTTGCACCCTGAGTGGTCCTTTGATCATAGAGCCAATTGTGCTAATGTGTGGAGGCCCACTAAGATCTGGAGTCCTATTATATTCTCCACTGGCTTTGGTGAAAGAGTAAAATCATAGACTCAATTTGTTTTAGTTTAAGATGCTCAGGCTCAATGTTAATTCAATCAGAATGAGAATTAAAGGCCTAGGCAGTACTAATAGAAGAGTAGTTGGCCAGGAGACTAAGGGAATAGAGACTGAGACTAATTATTTCCCCAACCATGGAAAGATGTTTTTCTAATTACTCCTGATCAATTAGCATAAGACAACAGGTTTCTCCCAAAGCCATAAATAGTTTCCTTTATTTTATGAGGAGGCTAAACCTCTCCAATTTTGTAGGACCATATCTGAAGAGGGAATCTAACGGATGTTTTAATTTAGAAACTAAAAATTTTAATACTTCTAGGTCTTGATCAATCTACCCATTTCATCTGGAAAACACAGGAAGAGAAAAATTTAGTTAAGGCGTTAGTACATGCCCATGGAGCAGTCTCAGAAACTGAGGAATATTGTTGTTACTCATATGAATTAACCCATAAGGTGGAATATCAGGCATTGGAATAAGGGAAAGTGTTTATGATTAAGGGTTTGAATATTAGACAGGTTTTAGCCCCTTATAAGCCATCTAATGTTAATTTGGGCTGTGCCTAATCACAGTGAGTTTTGTCAGCCAATGGGATGAGAGTTTGGCTAGTCTTTATCTCTCTGTAGTACATGTCCTCAAAGCACGATCAGCAAGCTTAGCTGAGTTTTGGCTGGAAATGATTAACTCTATCCTCAGGAACCCTTTCTATGGGAGAGTCAAATTGCCGAGGATTTTTGTGTTTTCCAAAGGCCAGAATCTTTTACAGAATTTTCTTTAGAAAAACCTCAATTTTTATTTCCCCACTTTTGTGATGGAAAGTTTCCTGTTTTTGGAAGCCAGGGGATCTATCCATGAGGCATGTATAGAATTTTAAACTCAAAATATAAATTCCCATTTCTCCTTTTCTTCATACAGCCAGACAGTTAAAGTAGGTGATCAGCAAGTAAAGGTCAAGATGGAATACAGGTTGCTAGTCTGGAGTCATGCTAGCTCATGCTAGCTAATACCTTCCCTGGAGCTGACTTTTTTAATTCCTAGGTCCAAGACTGAGGGCCCTGAGGGTTGGACCATAACCCCGTATTTATATTAAACACAAGTCTCAGGAGGAAGTAGAGGGGCAGAGAGTAGAAGGGCCCAGGGCCCAATGAAACCTTAATTTTAAGTCTGGAGATGGTTCATTTGGCAGTAGCATCTGTGGCTTCTACTTTCTTGACCTGGGTAAGGTGGATCCCAATATCTATAATGGTGTCTGTAATGTCAGATGTCTTCACAGCCACAGGATTGGAGAGAATCCCCGTGTAGAGTCCTTTCCAAACTGGTTTCCGTGTCCCTCTGGCTACCTGCCTGACTCACACAGTGTTACTGGGATACATGAAAACTGGTGGTGGCCTTGGAGGCCGGCTGGCTCTCTTGAGTAGACCAGTGAATGAATAGCCTCTATGGAGAACTGGAGTCCCTGCAGTGACTTGAGAAAGGAATGATTAGAGAGAGTTTGTCAGCTCCTGGTCTTTGAGCTTGGGAAGTAATGTGTGTGTGGGTGTCTTCCTATAATCTTGTAAGGGGCGTAAATCCCTCTCTCTATGGCGTCCAGTGGGCTAAAGCAAAGGGAGGAGAGTTATCCTCTGGTAGACTCTGATGAGAGTTTTGTTAAAGTTTCCTTTAATGTCCTGTTTATTCTTTTTACCTGGCCAGAACTATATGCACAATGACATTTTCAATCTGTGTCTAAGGCTTTAGATATTAATTGAGAGATTTTTGGCTATGAAAGCCAGGTCACTGTCAAACCCCATTACTAAGGAAGAGGCTAAATCAGGGGAATAGTTTCTGGAGGAACTTCTTAGCTACTATTTAAACAGCTTCAACCTGGGTAGAGGATGTTTCTACCTACCCAAAAAAAGTATCTTTAAAAACTAGCAAGTACTTTTTTCCTTCCCTAGCAGGCTAGATCTTGATAAAGCCAGCAACTAGGACTGTGATGATTGTCTATGAATCTGTTGTGATTGTTAGTTTTCAGTGTCCTTGGCAGAATACTGCATTTTTAAAGATGTTTTTCTAACTAACTGATTCTATTCTTATACAGTGAGTCTATTTTTTTTCATTTGCCACCATTACAGTAAAGAAAAAAGTCAATAGTTTTTCTACTGTTAACCTCAGGCCAATATTGATAACCTCTTTTAAATCTCTCTCTCTCTCTCTCTCTCTCTCTCTCTCTCTCTCTCTCTCTCTCTCTCTCTCTCTCTCTCTCTCTCTGTGTGTGTGTGTGTGTGTGTGCAGGCGTGCATGTATGTGTGTAAGTACAACATGCATTGTTCCTTAGGTGTGTGTCTTCCACCTCTTGTTTGAGAATCTCAGTTGCCTAGGGCTTAAAAACTGGCCAGCAAACACCAGAGACATACTTGTCTCTGCCTCTCTTATGCTGAGATTACACAGTATGTGCCTAGGTTTCACATGGATGCCGGATATTGATCCCAGGTCTAAGTGAGGACAAAGCAAGTGCCTTACCAATGGAACCATTCCTGTATCCTCTAGCATCCAGCCTCTATGATTTGTGTTTTATAAAACTATGCTATGATCCCTCTGTAGAGGATGTGGCCAGGATTAAACCCTGAGAATGACCTCAGTTTCCTATGCTTGCATCTGTATTGGACTTCTGGTATGGATGACTTTACTTCATGATTGCTCCAAGATTCAAGGTGTAATTTTGTCTCCTGGAAATCCCAACACTATCAAAGTTTTCTCTCTCAGATGAGCCTATGTTTTATGCTATTTTCAAACTTCATTGCAACCCTATTGGGGCTGCTGGTGCCGATTCTTTTTGTCCTTATGCAAGTCTTACATTATGGACCTATCTATCTCTGATGGATCCTCTGCTGTCTCACAGATATCTCTGATTTCTCACTTCGGCTAGATGTGCTTTTTTAATCTTTCTAAGAGAGAGGTTAGTCAGGGTTCCTATTGTATAAATGAAGCACCATGACCAGAGGTAAATTGGAGAAGAAAAGGCTTGTTTCACTTACACTGCCATATAGCGATCCATCACTTAAGAAAGTAGGGCAGGGACCCAAGCTGGGCAGGCAACTGGAGGTAGGAGCTGATCAGAGAGTACGGGACCCTGCTGCTTAGTAGCAGCATGTGACTGTTAGAAATCTGTAAGGACAGTGTGTCCTCTGCCTCTAGTCTCCTGCTGTTTTTCTGTTTCAGGACTTTTGAGCTTAAGTCCTAACCTGTGACCTCAGACAATTACTGTTTTAAACAGAGGCATTCACACTATGCAGAATGGTTAGGGACTAGAGAGAGATATAAAAGCATCATAGCCAGCATATAGATTTTGTGTGACCTGGGACATCCCATTATACTCTCCTGAGGTAAGACAGAGCATCAAGGCCAAGTCCTGCTCCTTTGTGTAAGAGAAAAAGAAAATAAATGACCATAAAAATTATGGCAACAAAATTATGGTTGATAATGAAGTCATGTTATGTATTAGCTTTTTTTCTTGTTTTATGACTACTGCTAAGGGGCATTTGGATGATATTGTAGTGGGTATTTTCTCAAAGCTCAAGATTTCTGTAAAGGCAGTGTTACTCTCAAGAGGAGAAATAGCTAGGTTGATATTTATAACATAATTTGAAATTTATAACACAAAATGTTTTAATTATTAAATTTACTTTAACTATAAACAAATGATTATACAAATGGATTAAACAAACTTTAATTATAAACAAATGACCTTTCTTCTTTCTTCTTTTTACATTCTTTTTTTAACAACTTTATTTTACAAAAAAAGATAAATGTACAGATTTTAAGCATTTTTGCATAAAATTATACAATACATTTTTGTCATTACTTTTTTTTCAGATTTTAAAATAACTTTTACATAAAACTATATAAATATAGTTTTTAGTCAGTACTTGATTTTTTTAAAGGTTTGATAGAATGCATTGAAAACTTAATAGTTACAATAAGGATAAAGTACATGTAAAACAAAATGTAACATGGAAATAGTCAAAGTTTTCTTGTTGTGTAAAGATTTTTTTTTTGTTTTGTTTTCTTTATTTCTTGGACTTCATACAGTCTGTGAGTTGTTTCTGGGGCCGTACGAGCCTCTGGGGTTAGCATCCCACTATGAGTGACTGCATATTATGACTATTCTTTTGTGACTGGGCTATCTGACTCAGGATGATATTCCCTAGATGCAACTATTTTCTTAAGAATTTGGTTAAGTCATTGTTTCTGGTAACTGAGTAGTATTCCATTGTGTAAATGTACCACAAATTTTGTATCCATTCATCTTCTGAAGACATCTGTGTTCTTTCTAGCTTTTGGCTATTATAAATAGAGCTGCTATGAACATTGTGGTGCATATATCTTTGTTGTGTACTAAAGTGTTTCTGGGGTATATGCCCAGAAGTGGAATAGCTGGGTCTTCAGGTAGTACTATATCCAATTTTCTGAGGTATCGCCAGACTGATTTCCAGAGTGGTTGTATTAGTTTGCAACCCCACCAACAGTGGAGAAGTGTTCCTCTTTCTCCACAACCTCGCCAGCATCTGTTGTCATCTGAGTTTTGGATCTTGGCCAATCTGACTGGTGTGAAGTGGAATCTCAGGGTTGTTTTGATTTGCATTTCCCTGATGGCTAAGGATGTCAAGCACTTCCTCAGATATTTCTCAGCCATTAGACATTCCTCAACTGAGAATGTTTTGTTTAGCTCTGTACCCCATTTTTTAATAGGGTTATTTGATTCTCTGGTGTCTAGCTTTTCGAGTTGTTTGTATACCTTAGATATTAGGCCTCTATCTGATGTGGAGTTGGTAAAGATCTTTTCCCATTCTGTTGGCTGCTATTTTGTTTTCTTGACAATGTCCTTAGCCTTACAGAAACTTTGCAATCTCATTAAGTCCCATTTGTTAATCTTTGACCTTAGAGCTTGAGCCATTGGTGCTTTGTTTAGAAAATTTTCTCCTGTGCCTATGTGTTCTAAGGTTTTCCCTACTTTCTCATCTAATAGTTTCAGTGTATCTGGTTTAATGTGGAGATCTTTGATCCACTTACACTTGAGCTTTGTACAAGGAGATAAGAAAGGGTCTATTTTCATTCTTTTGCATGCTGAGTGCCAGTTGGACCAGCACCATTTGTTGAATAGGCTGTCCTTTTTCCATTGAATGTTTATGGCTCCTTTGTCAAAAATCAGGTGATCATATACATGAGGGCTCATTTCTGGACCTTCTATTCTATTTCTTTGATCCACATGCCTATTTCTGTACCAGTACCATGCAATTTTCAGCACAATTGCCTTGTAATATAGCTTGAGGTCAGGGATGGTGATTTACGCAGATGTTTTCTTGTTGTTGAGGATGGATTTCGCTATTCTAGGTCTTTTGTTGTTCCATATGAAATTGCACATTGATCTTTTCAATTCCATGAAGAACTGGGTTGGAATTTTGATGGTGATTGTGTTGAATCTGTAGATTGCTTTTGGTAGGATGGCCATTTTTAAAATGTTGATCTTTCCAATCCATGAGCATGGGAGATCTTTCCATTTTCTGAGATCCTCCTCAATTTCCTTTTTTAGAGGTTTGAAGTTCTTGTCGTACCTTCACTTGCTTAGTTAGAGTCACACCAAGGTATTTCATAGTTTTTGTGACGATTGTGAAAAGTACTTTTTCCCTAATTTCTTTCTCCACATATTTGTCCTTTGAGTATAGAAAGGCTACTGATTTGTTTGAGTTAATTTTGTATCCAGCCACTTTGCTGAACTTGTTTATCAGCTGTAGGAGTTCTCTGGTGGAATTTTTGGGGTCACTTAAGTACACTATCATGTCATCGGCAAAGAGTGATGTTTTTATCACTTCCTTTCCAATTTGTATCCCCTTGATCCCCTATGGCTGTCTAATTGCTCCAGCCAGGACTTCCAGAACTATGTTGAATAGGTAGGGGGAGAGTGGGCAGCCTTGTCGAGTCGCTGATTTTAGTGGGATTGCTTCAAGTTTCCCACCATTAAGTTTGATGTTGGCTGTTGGTTTGCTGTATGTTGCTTTTATTATGTTTAAGTATGGACCTTGGATTCCTGTTCTTTCCAGGACTTTTAACATGAAGGGGTGTTGAATTTTGTCAAATGCTTTCTCAGCATCTAGTGAGATGACCATGTGATTTTTGTTTTTGGAGTTTGTTTATATGGTGGATTACATTGACGGATTTCCTTATATTAAACCATCCCTGCATCCCAGGGATGAAGCCTACTTGGTCATGGTGAATGATCGTTTTGATGTGTTCTTGGATTCGGTTTGCAAGGATTTTGTTGAGTATTTTTGCATCAATGTTCATAAGTGAGATTGGTCTGAAGAACTCTTTCTTTTAGGGTCTTTGTGTGGTTTAGGTACTAGGGTTATTGTAGCCTCATAAAATGAGTTAGGTAGTATTCTATCTGATTCTATCTTTGGAATAGTTTGGAGAGTATTGCTGTTATATCTTCAATAAATGTCTGATAAAATTCTGCACTGAACCCGTCTGGACCTGGGCTTTTTTGGTTGGGAGGCTTTTGAAGATTTCTTCCATTTCTTTCGGTGTTATAGGGTTATTTAGATGGTTTACTTGGTCCTGGTTAAACTTTGGGACCTTGTATCTGTCTAGGAATTCATCCATTTCCTCCAGATTTTCCAATTTTGTGGAGTATAAGTTTTTGTAGTAGGATCTGATGATTTCTTGAATTTCCTCAGTTTCAGTTGTTATGTCTCCACGTTCCTTTCTGATTTTGTTAATTTGTATACTCTCTCTTTGCCCTCTTGTTAGTCTGGCTAGGGGTTTATCAATCTTGTTGATTTTCTCAAAGAACCAACTCTTAGTTTTGTTGATTTTTTTCAATGGTTATTTTTGTTTCTATTTGGTCTATTTCTGCCCTAATTTTGATTATTTCTTGCCGTCTACTCTTCTTGGGTATATCTGCTTTTTTTTTTGTTCTAGGGCTTTTAGCTGTGCTGTCAGGTTGCTGATGTAAGTTCTCTTCAGTTTCTTTTTGGAAGCACTTAGGGCTATGAATTTTCCTCTCAGTACTGCTTTCATTGCATCCCATAGGTTTGGGTATGTTGCGTTTGCATTTTCATTGAATTCTAGAAAATCCTTAATTTCTTTCTTTATTTCTTCTTTGATTCTGCTATCATTTAACAGAGTGTTGTTTAGTTTCCATGTGTATGTGGGCTTTTTGTTGTCTTTGTTGTTGTTAAATATCATCCGTAGACCATGGTGATCTGAGAGGATGCATGGGAGTATTTCAATCTTCTTTTATCAATTGAGGCTCGTTCTGTGTCCAATTATGTGGTCAATTTTTGAGAAGGTGCCATGGGGTGGTGAGAAGAAGCTGTATTCTTTTACTTTAGGATGATATGTTCTGTAGATATCTATTAATTCCAGTTTGTTCAAAGTCTCTGCTAGTTTTACAGTGTCCTTGTTCAGTTTCTGTTTCCATGATCTGTCCATTGGAGAGAGTGGGGTATTAAAGTCTCCCACTATTCTTTTGTGGGGTGAAATGTATTTTTTGAGCTTTAGTAGGGTTTCTTTTATGAATGTGGGTGCTTTTTTATTTGGAGCATATATGTTCAGGATTGAGAGTTCCTCCTGACAGATTTCCCTGGTAATGAGTAAAAAGTGTCCTTCCTTATCTTTTTTGATAACTTTTGGTTGGAAATTTACTTTATTCGATATTAGAATAGCCACTCCAGCTTGCTTCTTCGGGCTGTTTGCTTGGAAGTTTTTTTTCCACCCTATTACTCTGAGATAGTGCCTGTCTTTGTCTCTGAGATGAATTTCCTGTATGCAGCAAAAGGCTGGATTTTGTTTATGTGTCCAGTCTGATAGCCTATGTCTCTTTATTGGGGAGTTGAGTCCATTTATGTTAATAGATATCAAGGAATAGTTGTTTCTGTTTCCTGTTATTATTGCTTTTGTGGGTTGAGTTGTGTCTGTATCTTTTTCTTCTTTTGATTTTCTTGTTTAGTAGTTTTCTTGTTTTTACTAGGCTGTATTTTCCCTCATTGCATTGATTTTTCCACCTATAATTCGTTGTAGTGCTGGGTTTGTGGTCAGATATTGTGTAAATTTTGATTTGTCTTGAAATATCTTCATCTCTCCATCTATGGTGATTGATAGTTTTGCTGGGTATAGCAGCTTGGGCTGGCACTTGTGCTCTCTTAGGATGTGCATGATGTTTGTCCAGGCTCTTCTAGCTTTCATAGTCTCTGTTGAGAAATCGGGTGTGATTCTGATTGGCCTGCCTTTATATGTTACCTTATCTTTTTCCATTACTGCTTTTAGTATTCTTTCTTTGCTTTGGGCACTTGGTGTTTTTACTATTATGTGTTGGGGGTTATTTCTTTTCTGGTTCAACCTATTTGGAGTTCTGAAGGCTTCTTTTATGCTCGTGGTCATCTCATTCTTAAAGGTAGGGAAGTTTTCTTCTACGATTTTGTTGAAGATATTTACTGTGCCTCTTAGTTAATACTCTTCTCCCTCTTCTATTCCTATTATCCTTAGGTTCGGTCTTCTCATTGTGTCCTGGATTTCCTGGACATTTTGGGTTAGGAGCTTTTTGTTTTTTGCATCTTCTCTGGCTGTTTTGTCTATGTTTACAATGTTGTCTTCTGTCCCCGAGATACTCTCTTTCATCTCTTGTAATCTATTGGAAATACTTGCTTCTGTGACTCCTGATTTCTTTTTTAGGTGTTCTACCTCTAGGGTTATCTCTTTTAGTGTTTTCTTTATTGTGTCAATTTCCGTTTTAAATTCCCTGTTCCATTTTTTCATCTCTTTGGTTCTGTTTTCCTCTAGTTCTTTGAGTGTTTTTCTTGTTTCCTCTTTAAAAGCTTCTGAATCTTTTTGCTTTTCTTCCAGTTCTTGTTTAACGATCTCTATCAGCATCTTGAGGTATGATTTCAGGTCTGCGTCTTCTTTTTCTGGCGTGTTTGGCATTCCAATGTTTGCTGTTATGGGAGAGCTGGGTTCTGGTGTTGCCAGGTTGTCTTGGTTTCTTTGGGATATACTCTTTCGCTTTCCTCTTGCCATTTTGTTGTCAGTGATATGTTCTCGCCTTTCCCTTGTATCTGGTCTGTGTCCCTGGATCTCCACTGGTCCAGGTGGCAGATGGGCCAAGCCCTGTTTTATGCCTCAGAGTCGCCGGGTGGGAACAGAAGTTCCAAAGTTCTGTTCCTGGTCCCTGAATCAGGCAGGTCGGAGGGTGCACTTTCCGTGTGCACTCCACAGAGATCTCTCTGCTCCCTGGCTGCCTAGATCTCCTACTCACCAGTTTTTCAACCTTTAGGAGCTACCAGTCCGAGTGGCAGATGGGCCATGCTCTGTTCTGCACCCTGAAGTCTTCTTTTTACATTCTTTCTTCCTCCTTTCTTTTTGAACTTGCCAGTGAACCTGGAGAGTCCCACAGTCTTAAACATTTATGTGGTGTCACTGCTGTACTTTTTTTTTTTTTTTTTTTTTTGGTGACAAAGCTGAGAGATGGAAGTAAGAAAGGATGAATGATTAAATGGGGTTGTTAATGGGAGGAATGGAGGGAGGGGAGAATGAATGATTAAATGGGGGGATAATGAGAAGGATGGAGGGAGGGGAGAATGAATGATTAAATGGGGGGTTAATGAGAAGGATGGAGGGAGGGAAGGATGAATGATTGAATGGGAGGATAATGGGAAGGATGGAGGGAGGGGAGAATGAATGATTGAATGGGGTGTTAATGGGAATGATGGAGGGAGGGGAGGATGAATGATTAAATGGGGGATAATGGGAAGGATGGAGGGAGGGAAGAATGAATGATTAAATGGGGGGTTAATAGGAAGAATGGAGGGAGGGGAGAATGATAGATTAAATGGGAGGTAATGGGAGGGATGGAGGGAGGGGAGGATGAATGATTAAATGGAGGTATAATGGGAAGGATGGAGGGAGGGAAAGATGGATGATTGAATGGGAGGATAATGGGAAGGATGGAAGGAGGGGAGGATGAATGATTAAATGGGGGTATAATGGGAGGGAAGAATGAATGATTAAATGGAGGGTTAATGGGAAGGAAGGATGAATGATTAAATGGGGGAATAATTGGAAGGATGGAGGGAGAAAAGAATGAATGTTTCAATGGGGGGATAATGGGAGGGATGGAGGGAGTTGTGGATGATGCAATAGAGAAAGATGGAACAAGAGACTAATGATGATAATGAGATGAAGGGTGGGGGGATACAGGGAGGTGGGAAAGGGTGGCCATCTTTGTGTTTGTGTATGTGTTGTCTCAAGGCTCCCCTAGTGAATATCTGTCTTCAGAGAAGTTGCTCTTATAATCCAAGATCCCGTTAAGCTCGAAAACCTGAGTGGAAGGTAATGCTTGACTCTAACATCTGATGTCTGTCCCCCAAAGAACTGAGACAGTGGGTAGACAGTGGAGTTTAACTTGGCTGTGGCAGGGAAAGGTGTGTGTGAATCTACATATCCATATTACCATGCCCAGAGATAAACATCTACTTCACCGAAACATCATTCCCCCAATCAAACCCCAGCCATTTTCTATCTTGCTGTTCTCCTCCCTCCTCTCTGCCTCCTAGTGCTAGGATTACAGGTAAAAGCCACCCCCAGCTGGCAATCTGATTGTTAAGATTGATCCTATTGCCCAACTTCTGATTTCACAGTATAGCTAAGTTGGATTCCTGTCATGATGAGTTGTTCTTTTGGCACTATGGTGTTTTCTGAGTATGCTATCATTAACTATTTCCAATGCTGTAGCTTGATAGAACAAATTTGGATAGTCACATTGTATTGTTTATTGAATTAATACCTGGCAGAAAACAAAGAGAAAGAAGGAAAAAGGCTTTTGAGGAGAGAAACAGGATGTCAAATGTCACAGTATGGTGGCTTCCTGTGCTGCTCTTTTGGACTACATCTTCCAGCTTTCAATAGTCCCATTCTAACTGAATCTGAAAGGGAAATGTGGAGCTCAGCAGAAGGATGGGGTCCTAAGCAACTTGCTGTATATGAGAGACACGGGGCAAAGTGTCTGACTCATGGCTGTGGTTCAACAGCCATGGCTTTCATGTTGATGCATTAGAAAACACGAGGAACCAGAATGTACATCATCCACCAGTAACTGATTTGAGGATGATGTGACAGCAGTTGCCATGATTGGGATATAGGAAAAATGGCTTTCCTATGTCTTCGTTAATGTTTAATTTGAGCACAATGAGGTATATTTCATTTAATACATAAAATCATATCCAATAGACAGGTGGTGGCAGCTCACACCTTTTATCCCAGCACTGGGCAGGCAGAGGCAGGTGTGTCCCTGTGAGTTGCAGGTCAGCAAGTTCCAGGCCAGTCAGAGCTACACAGAGAAACCCTGTCTCAAAACAGAAACAAAACTAAAAACATTTTTTTTTGCATCCAATGACTGTTAAGAAAGTATGTATCCATATAACTGGTAACACAGTTACATTACAAAATATCCACCAGCTCTTAAAATTCCCTAGTGACAGCCAGTTCTCACCCTTGCTGTATTTATACATTAGACTTAACTCTAAATCAAGTCACATAGGACACATGGTTTGAGTAGTTAGTTGCTTTTGCTAACTACATTTTTTTTTTTTTTTTTTTGCCATGCATCCTATGTAGCTCAGTCCTTGTTACTGCAGAATACTAGCCTATTATAAAGATTACCTTCCATTTGGTTACATACTCACCTACTGAATACTGTGTTAGCTTTAGTTAGTATTATTTATAATGAATAAAGTGTTTATACATATGGGAGTATGAACTTTGTATAGATATGTGCTTACTTTCTCATCAGTAAACGCCTTTAAATGTAATGGCAGAGTCTTATTGGGTAATATGTATTTAATAAAACCTACTCATCTCTTTCTACAATGTCCGTATTAATTTCCATTGCTATTGGCTGTTCTGTATACTGGACCACACTTGGCGTTGTCAGGTGTCTTAACATTAGATACTTTGTAGATAGGCTCTGCTGTCTCTTTAGAATTTCCTTTCTCTAATGACTAATGCTGTCAGTGTACAGCTGGAGACTGAAAGCCTGTTATGTTGGTCTTCACTGTGAACAGATGAACAGAGGATGCATGGTGTGCGAAAATCAGGCAAGAGGAAGATGCTCAGAGTACCAGGAGCAAGAGGACCGGTTTTAAAAAGTGGCTCAGCTGACTAGACACAGAGAAGCATGAGTTAAAGAGAGGAAGCTCTCAGCCTTGCTACCACAGCAAAGGACAATTTCCATGACTTCAAGGTCACAAGGGTTCCAGTCAGCGATCTAGGAGAAGTCTTTAAAGAGAAGCATAGTATGTCAGTCAATGGAGCTTCTATGACCCCATAATGAGGAGATTTTTGAGGAGGGGTCAATTTACAGGCCATTAAGTCTGTTGTATTTATTTATTTATTTTTTATTTATTGATTGATTGATAGATAAGTGTGTGTGTGTTTGTGTGTGAGACATATGAATGTATAAGTGTGGCATGTGTGTGTATGTGAATGTGTGTGGTCTATGAGTGTGTGTAGTGTTAATTCACTCTGTTCTCCCAGTGGGTAATTGCACTTCTTGTCATCCACCAGAATTCTCTGAATTTGAGAATGGAAAGACAGACAAACAGACAGACAGACAGATGTGAATGTGCTCATGCGAGCGCGTGTGCGTGCTTGTGCACACACACATACACACACATACACACACAGAGAGAGACACACACACACACACACACACACACACACACACACACACACTTTTCTTTCTTTCTTTTTTATATGCCTTAACTAGCTCAATGTCTGAGCATTTCCAAAGCTCCCTTCTGATATTCCTGAGTTAAATCTCTATTTCACCTTTGCTGCCTATTTCCTTATGGGCATCCCTCCCATGGGACCACTTTCTTTTGCACCCACATTTCAGCTGTCTCACCCACTTGCTCCTTCATGGTACGGTCCATCTTACACCCATCTCATGGTGGATCTCCTCTATCTCCTCTGTGTTTCTTGCCTGGGACTAAAAGTCCTACCTCTGTCCCTCTGCCTAACCATCAGCCACTCTATTGACCAATAAAAAACCAACTGGGGACAGAGACCCTCACTGTCTGGACATGTGGGATTTTGTGGAGACAAATTAGACAAAGCATTAGAACCAATCCTCCCATAATACTTCTGTGACCTGCTATCTCTGTCCCAGGACAAGCCTGAGGTATTTTTCTCTTCTTGACTTTGTCCTGATGCCCCACAGAAGAGGCAAGATGTTCTAGTCTCATACCGTAGCAACTGAGGGGAGAACAGGCTTATTTTAGCTCCTGATTCTAGGATACTGTTCATCTTGTGGAGGAAGTCAAGGGAGCAGGAACCTGAGCAACTGTCCAAACCACATCCACAGTCAAGAGCAAACGGAGAACAGATTCCAGCTTGTTTGCTTGCTCTCAGCTAGCTTTCTCCTCTCTTCTGCTGTTGGAGACCTGCCTAGGGAATGGTGCCACCTGAAATGGCTGTCTTCTTACATGACTCAACAACTCCCCCCAACCTCACAGGCAAGCCTACAAGACAATATGATCTAGATAATTCCTTGTTAAGAATCTCTCCCCGTAGGCATCATTCAGGTTCAATGGATTGGTGATGCCTATGGGCAGCCCAGCAACTTCCTCAAGATCTACGCGAGCAAACCGCAGACCCTGGGGATTGGCAAGAGATTGCTTCACCCATTACGAGATAAGGGTCAAAACAAATCTTTCTATATTCAAGCTGAAGGAATCAACTGTTAGAAGAGGCTTCGAAGCAAAAGGGGGGGGGTGAAATTCCTCTGCTCCCTGGAAAACAATTTTTGAGGTTTCCTTTTAGAAGAGACAATGAAATATTTGATGACAATTTCATCAAGGAACGGAAGCAAGGACTGGAACATTTCATCAACAAGGTCATCGTCTGGCCCAGAAGAAACGTTGTCTTCACATGTTTTTGCAGGATGAAATTATAGATAAAAGCTATATGCCCTCTAAAATAAGACATGCCCGAGTTTAGCAAGAAGAGGCAAAACCAGAGACCATGAATGATTCTCTGGAGACCATGAGCGACTCTCCCGCACCAATGAGGAAATTGTAACTAACTTAGCACGCTGCGCAGACACCGTCCTAACACGGGCTGGCTGGGCATACAAACACTCACACACTCCCTTTCATTCTGTTTGGTTTTGGCAGTTGACAAGACAAGACGATAATTTGCTTGTAGTGGAAAGTGCCTCCCTCCAGCCTTTCTAAGTAACTCTTTCTGCTGTGTCCGCATGCACTGTAGCCTCGCAGCCCTGGAGAACCTGCAGCGTCCCGATTGAAGCTGCCCATTTGCTCGTATTTGCAGTTTCCGTGTCATGTTTGCTTCTTGAATCTGACTGACTAGAATATCCCCCCACATGTGTGAGGTCACCACTGGGTCCTAATTTATGTGCAGGAGCACGACGGCATTTGTCTTCAGTGCCACATTTATGACATGTACTCTGTGTGCAGAACGTGTCCTATAATCCCCTTCGCATGAAAGATTGAGGGAAATCTTTATATTCTGTATAAAAACCAAATCAAATTTATATATTAAAATCATTTGTCTAAAATTTAAGTTGTTTCAAATTTCATTTCAAATAAAAGTTGAAATGAAAAACAAAAACGATCTCTTCCCAGGTGATTCTGGATGTTACAATGGCAGTGAAGCCAGCACAGGGATGATAGGGCTGGTGTTAGGGTGTGGCTGTAGAGAGCTTTCCTCAGAGGGACAGCGTGAAAATGTCCAGAGTAAGTATTCAACTAACCGAAATGCTGTCCATGTGCTCAGTGTCTCTTAGGACTAACGGTGGCTTGACTCACAACGGGGAGCCATAGTGCAGGAGCTGAAGAAACGCAACCCCTCAGACCCGAGTAATGATTGCTTTTAGAAAAAAAAAATGTCTCATGTCATATCCATTTAATAACCTTTATAATCGACAGCATTGGATCTGTGTATTGCTCCTACTTCACACACAACCTTTCAAATTTGCATTCTGTATTTTTTTTTTTAAGTTCAGAATGGGTCACAGTTGGCCAAGATTTTTTTTTTTTTTTCACAGCACAGATTATCTGATCACAAAATGTCAAATTCTAGATATGTAAATAACATATCTTTTTCTTCGCTTTCGATGCTGGGTTGCCCCTGCTCCTTTCTTGAGATCCCCTTTCCACAGACTAAAGGTTTCTGTCCACAGGGGTTTGGGAGTGTGGTTCAGGTTTTTGTGTAGCAATGCTTGACTCCTGACTCCTGGGATGTCACTGATTCTTTCCCCACAGAGAAAGAAAAGGTCAGACTTTATTTTCGTTTTAAACAGTCTCTGGATTTTGAATACAAAGGGCAATCCTGGTTGAATGAAATTAGCATTTAAAATCCCCAGAGCTTGTTCAGTTCTTAGGATGATCTACCTACACACTCTACCTTTGAAATGCTTTCCTGCTAGTGGCACAGCCTTGGTTTAAGGACCAGAGAGCCAGGCTTGATTTGGAAGCTTGCTTCTCTTCCTCAGTGGGGTGCATGACTTGGGTAAAGAATGTAACCCGTGTGAGACCCAGTTTTCTTTTTGAGAGGCGGGTATAGTAGCGTCTGAGGTTTCCAGGATTAAGTACATAGCTGTGTGTGAAGCTGCAATCAAGAGCGAGCTACAGGAAAATAACCCAGCCCGTTCATAAGGAACCCTGTTTATTAAGTTTACGGATAATATTTGAAAAGCTATTTCTATGAAGTGGTGGCATTAACATTTGGGGAGGATTTAGGAATTTTAGGACTATCTATTGTCACCAATAGTGACATTTATTCCAATTAAAACAAACCATTTCAAATGTCCTGCATCACTGAAAGATTAAAGAAAACGGCCTTTGTGTTTTCAATTTCAAAGCTACGCTCACAGCGCCACCTGCTGATCAAGAGAAAAAACCGCTCTGGTCTATTTTTCATAGGCCAAATACATAAAATGCATTTATCTTTTTCAATACAGATGGTCATTGTCATTTGCTTGAGAAAATTACACTATTTTTTTTCAAATTTCTGTAATGTCTTTTGAAGTATCAAATATCAATATATTGATTTCTTGACTGACTGGACCCCATCATTGAAGCAGTTTAACTGGTGGGGTCAAAGTATCAAATGAAACTAGTGAAATAAAAGGCCAGGTGATCTGCACCGAGTATCTCTTCACCCAGAGGATACACCAGTCAGATTAAGTAGACACATGCTAACCACTGACTTTCCTTTCATTGTAGGAAACACTCTAACCTCTAGGCTGAGGTAATGTTCATGTGAAGTTGGAGACAGAGAGACTACACAGAGAATCTGGGTGTTGTTCACCCAAGACTGAACCACTGCGGGATAAGAACAGGTCCCAAAGGCATCAAAGCCACAGCCAGATGCCAGGTGTCTACTGTGTCTGTAACAAAACTGTAAGTTGAAATGGTTATTTTAACAAAGACTACGTACGTTTTCTAAATTATAATTATATACTATATTATAAATGATAGACATTATTACATATGCATCTATTCACAGACGCACAGCAAACATTTAAATATGTATTGCTACTAGCATCCCATTGATGTGCATGTATGTGTGCATATGTATATGGCTCACATATCATTTCAATTTCTGTTTATGCCACCACGTGTGTGCATATGTGTTTATATACATGTCACACATACAAGCAAATAAATGAGCAAGTCTCATGAAGTACCCTTTCCACCAACTTTCTTCATTATTATAAACTCATATAAAACACATCACTCTAACCATTCAGCAGAGTGCAGTTGTGTATTCAGTATTTTCAGAGCGCTATGCTGCAAACACTAGACAAGTTGTGACCTATTTCAAGAACCGTTCACCACCACAAAGTAACCTATATGCCCACAAACACTTGCTCCCCATTTTCCTCAAGCCCTTGACAAATGTGGGTCCTCTGCTTTGTGTCTCTGTGAAGGTGCTCATTGCTGCCGTTTGGTGGAAGTGAATTTGTATGCTGCATAACTTCTGTGGCTTGCTTCTTTCCTACAGTGTGCTGGAGGTGCATTCACTAGGCGGCGTGTGTAAGTTTTAGTCTCCTATACCTGACTCCGGTACACATCTATGCCGAAACTTGTCTACGAGCTTCTGCATGTTTCTTATGTGCACGTGTATGGGACTGTGGCTGTTGACATCATGAGTGCTGTGCGGGTGTCATTCGAATACCTCTTCTGTAACCTTTTGGGTCTACAGTGAGGAGTAGAGTTTGTGGTGTGTTCTGCTCTATTCTCACCATGCTATTTTGTCAACATCGAAACTGCCAAGCTCTTCTCAGTGGTGGCTCTCCCGTGTTACTGCCAGCATTGTATGCATATCCAGTTCTAACGCCTCCTTCAGTTCTAATGTCTTTTCAGTATAGTGCCCCTAGGGCTGTGGGGGAGGTCTCTTGCTGTTCTTTGGGTTTTTATTGTTATTATTGTCTCGGTATCTAAGGACACTGGACCTACTTTCATGAACTTATTTCTTTAGTGATGTTTCTGTGCAAGTCCCTTTTCCTCAATGATTTTCTAAAAAGGTTAAAAACTAGGACCAAGAAACCATGACTGGGTTCCATGAGGTTGTCAAGAACAGAACCTACTCGGTAAAGAGGTCGGGGAGCCTGGGTCCATCTCAGCAGCTGCTCTGGGTCTTGTGAGGAGCTGGATGCTGCTTACTACTTACTGTTCATCAGTTCGGGGTCATTTGCGGCCTGTGTCAGGTCATGGTTGCTATAGAAACCACAGGGCAATGTCGGGTCATGGTCTCAGCAAACTGCTGCTCACTCACTGCTCCTTTCTCTCCCATCTCATTTGTCTCCATTTCCTTCTCCGCCCCTTCCTGCTCCCTCTCTTTCTACACTGGGCCCTGGTCCTTGCATCTCTCCAACCATCATGGGCTCACACTCTCTAGGAGAGGCGTGATCCCTTCTGTTGGTCCCTATCCATAACTGGTATTTCCCTGGACCGGGCTTTTGCACAATATAGTCTCATAGTCTCTGAGTGTTCCAATCAGAGGAAGCAAGGCCAACCCACATCCTACCTGAGAGGAACTGACAGAGCTCTGAGTTGAAGGCACTGCCGAGGCTGAGGCATAAAACAATTCATATGAAGTAATTGGCTGCTGTTTCCTCCAGGAGGCTCAGAAAGAATGTTTTGTTTCTCCAGTTTTTAGCAGATACTGTCACTCCTTCCTGGTTCCACCACTGTGTGGCCTTTTCTGATTCTTGAACTTTCCATGTTTCTTTCAGATGGGTCCATGTAGTAACATGGGTCCTTCCTGGATATCTAGGACAGTCTTCCTGTTCTGGGATCCTACCTATACTGCAAAACCCTACGGTCCTATAAGGTAGTACCGTGGTTCTAAGGACTGAATCTGTGGACATTCTTGAGGAGAGTTATTTGTCAGCCCACCACAAGGTCCCTGCAATTAAGAAATAACACAGCCAGGATTTGAGTCTTAAAGCACATTGTGAAACAATTCACAAAAGTGTTGGAAATGCCAACTGTCCTTTTGCCATTTTATTTGCTAGTCTATAGTTTATAAATAACTGTTGCCTTAATTTAATTTGTTGGAAATGAGCCATGTAGAATCTAACTCCAGCTAAGTATTTTTATTTGTTTTTGCAAAATTAATGAAGTAGATTTCTCACAGGAATCAAACAGTTGTAAAGGTAGGTAGACAACCCTGGGGGTCTCTCTTGCTGGTGGATTCATTAATGTTTAATAGATTGCAGTTTGCTATGTTCTTCTGGATAAAGGATAAAGTAGATAGCCCACTTCTCCTTTCTAGAGCTGGAGGGGCCTGGTTCTCAGAAGTCTCTTTTATGCTGGACTCTGTTTCTCAATGAAGTTATTTCCCATGAGATTTGTCTTTCCCCACACTGCTCATGTTCCCAAGACACTGGAGACAGGTCAAACTGTGAACCTGCCAGAGGCGTTCAACTGCTTAGACTCTTTCTAATGCCAACTCACATTGGGGGAAAAAATGAAGTGGGGTGTTACTTATACAGAGAGATTAAAACACCTCAGGGTTTTTTTTTTTCTTTCTTTCTTCTTAAAACATATTTGTCTAGGGAGTAGGCAGGAAGTAAGGCTTCTTTGAAATGTCTTATAAGTTCAAAGTATTTCTCAGGTGAAAAGACTAATTTCCATTTCTACTCAAATATTATTCTACATTCATGCCTGAGACCTGCTGCAATCAGGCTCAGCAGAAATGTTCTCTCTCTCTCTCTCTCTCTCTCTCTCTCTCTCTCTCTCTCTCTCCCTCCTTCCCTCCTTTCCTCCCTCCCTCCCTCCCTACCTCTCTCTCCTCAAAATGTAAGCACATGGAAGTTGCCTTCTACCGTTTTAACTGGACAAATGGTTGGGGTCCTGCTTTGCTCCCTGATGCCTGTCTATGAGACAACGTGCAGCTAGCTTGCCCAGACCTGCCAATGGTCTGGCACTTTGCTGTTCAATCCCCATTTTCTTCTCTTTCTCAGCTGTGACTCATTTCTCGGAGCAACACAACTCTCTTGAACACACACCCAACTCATCCCTCATTCCACACAAGGCAATGCATCATGGCAGAAGAGATCTCTCCCAAAGAAAACTCCAACATTACATATTGAAAAAACAAGTCTTTCCTTTTCTGGACCTCTCCCCTTTTGGGGGATCTCAGTGTTTAGTTGGAGGCTAAGTTCATTGGTTGACTTCTCCTTTCAGGGGCTGTGTGATAGGTTGGCTCTACACTCCATCTGATTTTCTCCTTCTCCATCATTTGTAAAAGATGAGGGTGACATGATGTGAGCTGAGAAACATCTGCTGGGACGTGGCCTGCAGAGCCTGCCCTCAACTCATCACAGGGCTTTAGAACTCAGCTTTCTGAAGTTTGGCCTCCAACTAAGTATCTTGGTACAAATCCCACTCTTGGACCCAGCTGTTTACCAGTCTGGTTCCAAATACACAGTTTGGAATTACTATCTCTTTTAAAGACTTTGCTACTAAATATGACGTTTTAAAGTAAGTTTGCGTTGTGCTTATTTTTATGCCTTATAATGCAGCATAGAACAACTTGGTGAGCCTGACCATTTGAACAACCCCACCACTTGCAGGCCCAGAAAAAAAAAATCTGGAAAAGAGTGGGGAGGGGAACAGGTACCTGTAAAAATGGGATTAAGGTAGAGAAAGGGGCAGGGGGTCACAGGGAAGGGCTGAGAGAGGAGAGAGGGGAGAGAGGGTGGAGAGAGAGAGGAAGAGAGGAAGAAAAGGAGGGAGGGAGATAGACAGGGAGGGAGAGAGAGAAGAAGAAAGAGGAAGAAAGAGAAAGAAAGAGGAAGAGGCTGACTGGGGACATTTAGGGACAGAGAGACAGTGAAGAAGGGGAAGAAAGAAAGAAGAGGGAGATAGCAAGCGAGCGAGAGAGAAAGAGTATGGAAAAAGAGGAAGAGAGAGAGAGACAGACACAGAGAGAGGCAGAGAGAGACAGGGAAAGAGAGAGAGAGAGAGAGAGAGAGAGAGAGAGAGAGAGAGAGAGGGTGCTGGGGTATCTGAGCAGTCCTTCTTACACCAGGCTGCCTCACACCTGAAAGCAGAGGCTAATGTAAACTATTGGTTATACTGTTAGCTTCCTAAGAGGAGCCTTCTGGAATTGACTGTAAGCCGATATTCATGATGTGTCTATTTTCTTAGGTCATTGTTTCTAAAAAAAGAAGAAGGGAAAGAGAGAGAGACAGACAGACAGAGACAGAGGGCACAAGACAGATCACAGAGAGAAAGAGAGAGTGAGAGACAGACAGGTGTGTGCTTGTGTGTGTGTGTGTGTGTGTGTGTGTGTGTGTGTTTGTGTGTGTGTGTGTGTGTGTGTGTGTGTGCACGTACAGGGAGGGAGAGGGAGAGAGAAAGGCTGCACATGCAGTAAGGGGTCTGTGATTTCTCAGTAACATTCGTTGGTGCATTAAATGTAGCACTAAAGTTCTGAGAATTCTTCCAGATCTAAGAGCATCTGCCTGGGTCTGGTCCATAGCAACCAGGGCTCTGTTTCCTGCCACTGTGTACAGGCAAATCTAACATGTATCAGGCATCCATCTAGCTTCTTCTGTGGCACCTGATAGAATTTCCAGTCACCATTAAAAAATCTGTTGCTACTGACACAGGCATGTGTGTCTTTTTATGTGGGTATTGTGCGATCACAGAATGTCTGGAGACTTGGTTATTGTTGCTCTGACTCTGACTCGTGAAGACCATTCTTTGACAGCTGTGTACTTTAAGGTACATTTAAAATCCTAAATTATAGAATAAATCCTGGTTAATTAAAATTTCTTTTTGCTTTTTCCTTTGTTTGTTTCCTAGGTTTTAGGTGGTGGTACTTATTGAATGGGTTGGTTGGAGATGGAGGGTCTAGGAGGTCTTCTTTTAAAGTATTGCCCTGACTCAACTCTTCCTCTAAGGCTGCTCAGCATCTCCTTCCTTCCAACGGTGTGCATTCTGCATTTGCAGACAGAGAAGGGGCGAACAATAGAGCAGTCTTATTTCTGATCCTTTCAAAGGCAATGTGCATATTCCTATGTGCTGCTGAGCCTAGCATTCGGATCGGTAAGAAGATAAGAAAACCAGGTAGTCTGTCAATATAAAGTAATGTTAACATTGCAGGAGCCCATGCATAGAAGGAGAAATGTTCCGTGTGAGCCTGAGAACAATAGCGGTTCTTCTTCCTGTTGTTAGATTTCAGGTGTCCAGTTCAGTCCTGTTCCAACCTGGAATTGACAGGGGTCCATCCCCACAGCTCTGGGCCCAACCTGGCTCAGCTTTGGTTCTTTGAAGCTTGTCACTCACCTGTGCTGTGCACCAAGTACATCCCCTGTTCCTTGGCTCCCCATGACTTCATACCACAGCAACACACTTTAGTTTCTGCTTAAGTTTTGGGAGTCTAATGGAAGGATTCTATGAGTCACCGACTTTGTTTCTGCAGCATCCTGTTCAGCAGCTCTAGTTTTCACCAAACACAGCAGGGCAAAGTTTGATCCGGGTATCTACCAATCTACAATGCCCTGGGTACGAGTATAGCCTGCACAGGCCACTCGGTGGAACTCAGGGAAAAAGACAAAATGTCACAGCCGGGAGTTCCATTCTGCTTTACTCTACCAAATTTGATCCTAAGACCAAAAAAAAAAAAAAAAAAAGCACAGTGAATTACAAAAGAATGAAATCTCCTGTGACAAATGGCTGAGGTGCTCGTCCGTGTAGCTCTGGTATGCTCTTCTGGCAGCGACTACTTTCTCACAGTGAACTCTAAATTCAATATGCGATGACAAGGCATTTTAACTAAAGTCTAGAAAAACAGTCACCAGTGAAACAAATGACCTTCAGTACTCAAGAGATGTGATCAAGCGGGCTTGCAGTGAGGTTCAAGAGGGAACAGGGACATACTTTCTGCCTCACGCAGGAGAACCACTGTCAGAGATGTTTGAGGACATAGACCAGCCCTCTTGCCTACAGTCTGCGGAATGTAGAACGCCACACCAGAAGGAAAGTTTTCTCCCATTTCTTGGCTTTGTTTGTAAATGGACATTGGTTATCAGAATTTGTTATCCAGGAATTTTTCATGTTCACAGATTATTATTCTCTGTTCCCTACATGCCTTTTGTTCATATTTTTAAGAAAACAAACAAAAAGCAAAAGCAAAACACAAGCTATAAGAATTCCTCACAACATTTCTATTAGTTGTCCACAAAGAATCCATTTCCTTCAATATATAGAAGGGAAAGTGATAATTTTAAAGAAGAAAAGTCAGATATAATCCACTGAATATATGGTTTCCTAATGCTGACTATTGTCCAAAATCCATGAAGGCTAACACAAGCCTGCGGCAGCCCGTTCTTGACTAACACTTTTGACACTGCTCACATTCTATGGGCTTCCCTCCCAAACTCCTACAGTATGCCTGTCTTTCTGGCCACAGGACACAGATACCTATTCTCCGTCCTCTAGAATGCTCTGCCGTTGTCTCACTGCTGACTTCTCTCCGGCCCTCACCCTCCATGGCCACTAGGGTCTCCTCTGAGCAGTTCTTCCTGCCAACCTCAGCGGGTCTCTCTACTTTCAGGCCTCTGCTTTATTCACATCACTGGTCTTTCAAACGGTTGTTACATCTGTTATTGTGATCTGCTCTGAGTTCAGAGGCATCAGAGTCCTTTGCTTGGCAGGTGGGGTAGGTATACATCACCCCATATGCAGCCATCAAACCTACACACTATTGCTGATGCCAAGAAGAGCTTACTGGAAGAAGATTGATATGGATGCCTCCTCAGAGACTCTGCCAGAGCCATACTGATACAGAGGAAGATTCTTGCAGCTAACCATCAGACTGAGCATGGGGGCAAGTGACGTCACTACCCGTACAAAAGACCGAAACCCCTCCTCCTCTCTCTCTTTTTCCTCTTTTCTTCTTTTGACCGGGACCCCTGACACATCCCGTTCTATTAAACCTCTCCACGTGGAACCGTGTTTGTTTGGTGTGGTCTGTCCGGGTGTGGGCCAAGAAATCTAATTAACAGCATTGGTGGCTCGAACGGGGACCCTAGATTTTCTTGCGACCTCAGTCCTGGCTGGGCATAATGGTGGCTGCATGGCTGGCGCTGTGGTTGCCTGCTCCTTTTAACCAACTTCTCTGCCTCACGTTTCTGCACCATCTCCCATTCCGCTGACCACTACAGCTGACCGCCACCGCTGCCGCCGCCACTGCCTCCACGGCTGCACCCTCTCCCACTGCCGCCACCGCCATCACGTGCCACAGCGGTCTCCCTGCTCTCCACCATGGCTGAATGACATCTGCCGGCAGCTGCCCGACTCATAGACTTCCAACACCTTCTCAGGTAGACCCCCGAGTCTGGGACATCCAAAACACCTCTGTTGCTAAACGTTATTCTCTCGTTGTCATCCAATTACTGGACCCTACCAGGACCATGCTCTGTTAAGCTCTGAAAGACATTGAGACCACCCATTTTGTCCCCGTTCCAGAAAATGAGACCCCACCCTGCCAGAGACATTCAACACCACTGGATTAGACATGGGCTTCTTATCTTCCCTTTACTGTTTGTTTTTATCCAGGGCAGCCCATATTTCTGGAGATTTGAGGTTCAAGAGACTTGCGCAGAAAACAGTCTTTCCAAATAGGGTCAGGAAACTGCTTCATGGCCAGATGTCAGGAACGATTCAAATCGCTGTCATCCCTGTGTTGGTTATCCCATCCAAGTAATATGACCTCTTTACCTGCTTTCTCTTTGACCAGACAACAGATGATTGTAAAAAATGGCCAGATGAATATGGGGCTGCCCATGTTGTTCTTGCCAGATACACATTCTAGGATCACGGCCCTACCACTTCTTCTACCAACAACGCAAGACGATCTTTTTCTACATAGAAGATCAATGGGATCCCAGGTGGGAGACTGAAATTGTTGGTAAACTCTACCGTAAAAACCAACCAGGGTCTCCAGTGAGTACTTGTAGGAAGCCGTTGGCGCCAATAGATGGCGCCAGCTTCCCGCCCATTGTTCAGCCTACAAAAACCTTTCCCCTCGTGTTGCTTGGCAACCACATAAGTCACAGCCCACTCTTGGGGCACATGATTGAGCTACAGGAGGATGCACCAATCAGGTAGCAACACAAGTCTCTTAGGCATTTATAGCAGTGCATTTCTCCCCCACGTGGAGAGGAAGATAGTGGAGAGATTGCGGGAGACCCCACGTAGAGGGATGGCGGAGAGGTACCACGTGGAGAGGGACCCGATAGGAGAGATTGCGGGAGATCCTGCGTGGACAGAGACTGGACAGAGAGATCGCACATGGGGGACTGCGCATGAGAGGTCGCCTAGACAGTAGAACCCGGTAGGGAGTCCCCTGCTCAGAGAGAAGTTTCCTGCTCAAGAAGCCCCCTGCTCAAAGTGCTGTAGAATAAAGGTTATCCCCAGAAGAATCTGTTTGTTTGTTGCACGCCTGTTCCTAGTGGCGGGAAGCGTAGGCGCGTGACAAGTACTATCAAAATTCAGAGTAAATATGTCTCAATTGCCCAACCCCTAGATATAGAAGGGGTAGGAAAAATAATCAAACACTCCTCTGAGGCCCTTACTTCCTTAACATCCCCCCTCATAAATGGCACCAGCTTGTCCTTCTACCTTTTGCTTCAGACTTTGACCTCAGCATACAAACTCCTTAATGTCACCTGACCCGGCCGTTTTAAAGACTGCTGGTTATGTGTTCCCCCTGGAACAAACTCACAATTGCCACTTACAGCCTCCCCAGTGATGTTGCCTAATAACCTTACCTCACCCTTCATCAGCTGTCCTGACTCTGATGTTGCCATGACCCCTTACCTCTCCTCTATCTCTCTTCTTGGCATGGCAAACTGTTTTAAGACATCTGGAACACATCCTATAGGAATGTTAGGCTCCCTAGACTGCAATACAACCACAACCCTTAGTACCCCATCTCTGCCACAGTGCCCAGTGATCCAAAATACATCAATCCTCTGTGGCACACAGGCATACTATCGTTTGCCTGCCCACTGGTCAGGGAGCTGCTCGTTGGTTCTCCTTTTCCCCAAACTAGGGGGTAATCCAGGGAAACGAGCCCCTGCCAATCCCAGTCAATATGATGGCTGCCCAACATAAGGGAGCAGTTCAGGTCGTGTCACTTTTGGTTGCTGCAGGATAGGTACTAGCACTGGGATAGCAGGGATAACTACTTCCATGACCAAAAATAATGAGATCACTTCTACGTTCCACAACAGGTTTCAAGAAGTGTATGAAACTTTGCTCACTGTCCAAAAACAGATAGGTTCTTCAAAACTGATGGGGGCTGGACGTCCTAACAGCTAAAGAAGGCGGCCTTTGCCTGTTCCCACAAGAATGCTGCTTCTCCATCAACCAATCCAGGATGGTGAGAGATAAGGTCCAGGAGCTACAATTAGACATACAAAATTCCAGGGAACGTGAGACCTCCAGTTTCTGGACCTTCGAAAACCCTATACATAAGTAGATACTTCCCTTTGTAACCCCTCTCCTAGTCAACTTTCTGGTGTTACTGTTTGCTTCCTGCCTTATCAATCTTGTCTTTACATTCCTTCAACGACAGATACAAAAAAAAAAAAATTCTAACCAAACCATTAATCAGTTCCTGGTACAGGACTACAAGCCATTGTCCGTGGAGGATCCTGATGTTAATGTTTACCAAGTGGGCCCCGATGGTGAAAACCAGCTACACTCCTACGATGTCCTAAGACAGCAGGAAGTAGTTTAAGAAACCCACAGCCTCTATTTACTTTTCACCAACGGCTTCCCTATCCCCTCCTTTTCTCTCTTTTTATGATAAGAAAAAGAGAGGAATGTTGGCATTAAGATAGCTCCTTCCCGAAGCAATGGCTCCACCCACAGGTGACAGGAACCTAGCACATCAATTGCCATGGAAACAGCCAAAGCATTCCCAGAAGACATCAGTTCAGAAGTCACTACCCATACAAAAGACTGAAACCTCCTCCTCTCTCTCTCTTTTTCCTCTTCTCTTTTCTTGACCTTGGCCCCTGCCCCATCCCGTTCTATTAAACCTCTCCATGTGGAACTGTGTTTGTTTGGTATGGTCTATCCGGGCATGGGCTGAGAAAGCTAATTAACAGCAATGGGTGTGTACTGGATTTTGTGCTGTCTAGATGGGAAAATTATATCATATCAATTGGATCAGGGGTTATTGGATGGTGTTTTCCTTCATGTGGCCACTTCATTGAGTTCAAGAGAAGGTGCAGTGGCAGGAAGCACCTAGCCCGCCACGGAACTGGAGTGTGTGGGCCTGGTGTGGTAACAACCTGCCAAGGGAATTGTGAGTGGGGAGTATGGTCAGGGGCCTTGCTGAAACAGCTCGTGGACCGCCTGGGTCATAAAGTGCCTGGGGGCCAGCGTGGAGCCGCTGAGATAAATTAGTGCAAGTTCCATATGGCCCTACAGTGCTGGACTAGCATGGGAGTGACATCCCAGGTCAGAGAAAGCCAGGAACAGCAAGAGCGGTAATTCGGAACTGGTCATGCTGCTTTCTTAGTATTTACTGCAAGACAGGTGTGCCATCTCCCAGCCCATAAGTTGTTTCTACCAACACTCCTCTCTTAAACATAGGACTACAAACTATTCTTAACCAAAATAAAGAAGATAGTGTTAAATAACTAATGAATAATTAAAATGGTCACCCATCTTAAGTGTTAGGTTTCTTCAGAGAACTCAGGGCTGTTTAGATTCTCTCTAAGCAACGAGAAAAGGGAGCAGAGAGATGGTTTCTGCCTAAGTCTAGGAAGAAGCAACTGTGACCATAATCCCCAGGAGTCGAATACCATAGAGCCATAGTAAGTTTCTAAAGCTAATGGAAAGGTAACTTCAATACATTAAAATGGGACCGAATGAGGATAATGGCTGCTGAGCACCAGCACCGGGACCTGCTGTCCTCTCCTGACTTCTTCTTCTTCTTCTTCTTCTTCTTCTTCTTCTTCTTCTTCTTCTTCTTCTTCTTCTTCTTCTTCTTCTTCTTCTTCTTCTTTTTAAATTCCTTTCTTTTTATTAACTAGTTCTTTGAAAATTTTGTACAATGTTTTTTGATCATACTCACCTCTTCCCAGACTCACCTCCTCTTTCCATACCCATTCAACATAGTCCCTCTCTTTTTAAATCCATCAAGTCTAATTAGTGCCACCCATTTATTCCTGAACATGTGGCCTTCAGCTGGAAGTAGTCAATATACATGGGACAACACTCTCAAAGAAGGTGACTTTCCCTTTCTCCGCTGCTGCCCACCACAAGTAGCACAGAGCTTCTGTTGGTAGTAGGACTCCATGTTCTCTCCTCCTCTCCACACTGGCATTTATTCTGTCTTGAACTTGCACAGGCTTCATGTAAACTCAATAATTTTTTAAAATCAGGACACAAAGCTACATACATATAACTCAATAAAAGCACAATAAATATCAGTTGCCAACATAAGACCTTAAATTAACAGTAGTAACAGTAACATACTTTTCTCCTATAGTTTTCACATTCATGTAACAAATTTTAAGTAATCCAGCAAATTAGTTGAACAAAATTACTTTTACAAATTGCTTCCTAAAACGTATTTTAAAATGATTCCTATATAGTCATGCAATGACTACTTACATCTTACATATTGGTGTTGTCATTTTTTAAGCCTATTGTTTTTATTAGATCACTGTTTTAGGGAATCAAAAATAAAACCCTAGATTTGACAAATCAGTAAAATCTCCAAGCCAGAAAGTATTAGTAACTTTTTCTTTTATAAGCAAAGATGTATGACCAACAGAAACATCCTGACTTCTTTATACAGCTCTCTGCTACATCCTGTTGAGAGCAGACAGATGCCTACAGTGATTGCACATGCTGAGCACAAACGTTTTGCACTTGGCTCCCGACAAGAATTAAGCAAACAGCAATGATGCCTAACATGTTTTTTTCAGGGCTTTTCTAGATTTTTCAGCCATGATTTCATGTGATTTTTTTTTTTTTTTTTTTTTTTGAAGAGCACAGCTGAATGCGCAGACTGGGCGTTCCAGAGGCCGGGATGGGGGATGGGGGGGGTGGGGGGGGGCAGAACTTGGAAATCGATGTCTACCTTAAAAACATCCCCTCGGAGGGGAGGGGTGCAGGTGGAGTTATGTATGTACACGTGTCTCAGTTGCTGTGGTTTAGAGGGTGCCGCTGTGACTTCCTCTGTTCCACTCTCTCTTCCCACATCGTTTGTATCCTGTTCAAGCAGCTTCCCTTTTAAATACCCCACTTCCCCTTCCCTCTGGTTCTTCCCGTGTTAATTCACCCTTCCTCCAACTTTACTTTTGTGACTCATAACAGACTCTGCCCCCTGCTCAGCTCGGAAGCTATTCTTTTTGTTTTTCTATGGGTCCCACTGCTTTGAAAAGAACTCCGAACTTGTTTACATGGTCCTGTTTGCACACTAAAAGCCTTTTCAGTTGAATTGGCTCCCACTGTGAGACAACCTCCACTTTTCACAGCTTACATTATGCCTGCACTGGAGGCCTTTACAGGGCACCCTGGCTGCACAAGGTGGCGCTGTGTGCTCAATGACCACATATTCTCAGAGTAGCATGGACTTGGTCAAAACAAAGCTTTTTGGTTTTTAAGAAAGAAAAGCAACATTCTCATATAGGCAGAAGATAGTGATGTTTTCTGTTCTCTGAACTGTTTTCCCAGTGTGTGTGGAGCTAATTCTTGCTCCTTGGATGAGGGCTTGCAGTTCCAAACTTCCCATACCCTTTCTAGAAATGTTTGTAAAGATCTAAAGAGAGATCAGCTTGCTGGGTGTGGTTGCACCTTTAATGTCAGCCAGCACTTGGGAGGCAGAGACAAGCAGATCTCTAGGAGTTTAAAGTCAGTCTCTCTATATAATAAGCTCTAGGCCAGAAAGGTTATATAATGTCTCAAGGAAAAAAATAACGATAATTGATTTATATGAAGGTCAAAATATAAATGTCAACAGTGTCTCTTCCTTAAACTAAGACCACTGCTGGCCTGCATGTTTTCCCATTTCTGTCTAGACATGTCACAGATAAAACTTGGACTTCATACCCAGAAGATGATTACCACGTGCCCCTGGCTGTCTGACTTATACAGTACATTTTGTGAAACATTGACTCAGTGAAGTAAAATGTAAATATAAAGACCATTAGATTTCTCAGGGATCCAAAAGTAAACAAAGCCGTAAAGACATACAATTTATAATAACAGTATTGCAAGCCAGATTAATGGATATGTTAGAGTTTATATAAGTCAAGTAATGCATTGCTAGGTAAATCACAATGTCAAACAAGATCATGCAAGCATTTCATGTGCTACAAATCCAGATCAGTTCCCCTGGTCTCTGATTTGTGGTACTTCCTCATAGAGCTCAGCTGGGATGCTGCATATGGCGTCTGTGCCAAGGCCTCACTCTGCCATGTAGTTTCTAAGGTCATGTCAACAGGTACTGACATGTTCATGCCATGCTAACCTATGCTATAGTCTTCTGAGAGGCAGAAAGAAGAAAGAAAAACAGACTGATAAGAGAGTATGTAGAACTACTTACTCACAATGAGACAATCAAATTAAATGAAATCAACAGTTAATTAACAGTATTAAACAATGTTCAATGGTTGTGCATAGCGTAATAGATAAAGAGAGAGACACACACACACCAATATTATTTGTTGGGTGTTTAAGACAACTGAGCATTGGTATGTTGTTTCTCTGAGATAGTGTCTTCAGTTACCCCAAAGAGCTACTTAGGATGCTCAGTGCCTCTTGGATTCTCTTGCAATGGTTTTCTCATCCATTTCTCACCCCTTGAGTGCTGTTGGTAGAATTCCATGTGCCCCATGGTAGTGTGATTTTCGCACTCTTAGTGATATTGAAATTTGTCTCTCTTTCATTTGCATCACTGTCTCTGACACTTCATGTTGCTCATGTGTCCCCAGCAGAAGGTAAGACTCACAGATTGTGTCAGAAAGGGGGGGGTTAAGATGAAGACCCAGACATAACCAATTAGATCAAGTGTTTTCTGCAGGTATGTAGGCATAATACATAGCATGATTAAGGGGATGGACCTTTTATAAGAATGTAAATGCCTGAATTGCTTTATAAGGAGTATCTATGAATTAGAAAGAGCCATCTTGCTCAAAGTGTTCTTTAAGGGAGAGGTCCAGATCAGGAAAAGCCTTTTTATTTAAACACACTGAAGCAATTTCTGCTTTTAAAACTGAATGCCATCTCAGTTATAAATTTGAACAAACTGTGAATATCAAAGAAGATTATGGCATCCTTATTTAGTAGGCATTTTATAGGATTAAAATTCTGTGGAAAATGTTTTAGAAATTTGGGATGTTGAATTGAGCAGTTATGAGAAACATGGTGACATTTAGGCAGAAGAGTCAGTATTTGGGTAAAATAACTGCAAAGAAAAATAACCTCACTCAGGATGATATTTTCTAGATTAATTCATTTGCATAACAATTTTATAAAGTCATTGTTTCTAATAGCTGAGTGCTCCATTGTATAAAAACCACATTTTCTGTATGCATCCCTCTGTTGAAGGACATCTGGGTTCTTTTCAGCTTCTGGCTATAGTAAATAAGGTTGTTATAAACATGGTGGAACAGGTGTTCTTGTTGTATGTTAGAGCATCTTTTGGGTATATGCTCAGGAGTGGAATAACTCGGTCCTCAGGTACTACTAAGTCCAGTTTTTGAGGAATCACAAAGACTGATTTCCAGAGTAGTTGTACCAGCTTATAACCCTATCAACAGTGGAGAAGTGTTCCTCTTTCTCTGTATCCTCAGCAGCATCTGCTGTCATCTGAGTTTTTGATCTTGCCCATTCTGACTGGTGTGAGGTAGAATCTCTGAGTTGTTTTGATTTGTATTTCCCTGATGATTAGGGATGTTCAATATTTCTTTAGGTACTTCTCAGCCATTTGATATTCCTCAGTTGAGTATTCTTTTTTTAGCTCAGTATGCCATTTTTAAATAGGGTTATTTGATTGTCTGGAGTCTAACTTCTTGAGTTTTTTGTGTATATTGGATGTTAGCCCTCTATCAGATGTAGGATTGGCAAATATTTTTTTCCCATTCTGTTGGTTGCCTTTTTGTCCTGATGACAGTGTTCTTTGCCTTACAGAAGCTTTGCAATTTCATGAAGTCCCACTTGTAGATTCTTGATCTTAGAGCAACAAGATACAATTCACAGACCACATGAAGCTCAAGAAGAGAGATGACCAAAATGTGGATGCTGTCGTCTTTCTCAGAAGGAGAAACAAAAATATTCTCATAAGGAAATATGGAGACTAAGTTTGAAGCAGAGAGTGAAGGAAAGGCCATCTAGAGGCTTCTCCACCTGGAGATCCATCCCATGTACAGACACCAAACTCAGACAATATTGCTGATGCCAAGAAGTGAATGCTGACAGGAGCCTGATATAGCTGTCCCCTGAGAGGCTCTGCCAGATCGTGACAAAGACAGAGGCGAATGCTCATAGGCAATCACTGAACTGAGAACAGGGTTCTTAATGAAAAAGTTAGAGAAAGGATTGAAGGATTTGAAGGGGTTTGCAACACCATAAGAACAGCAATACCAACCAACTGAAGTTTCCAGGGACTAAACCACTGTCCAAAGAGTACACATGCACAGACCCATGGCTCCAGCTGCACATGTAGCAGAGGATGGCCTTGTAGGACATCAGTAGGAGGAGAAGCCCTTTGGTCCTGCCAAGGCTCGATGCTCCAGTGTAGGGGAATATCAAGGCAGAGAGGTGGGAGGGGGTGGATGGGTGGGTGAACACCCTCATAGAAGCAGGGGGAGGGGGATGGAAGGTATGGAGGGGAATCTTGGAAAGGGGATACATTTGAAATGTAAATAAAATATATCCAATAAAATCAGTAAAAAGAAAAATAATTTGTTTAGTAAAAGTTAACTCTGTCCTACAGTGCAGGAAAGAATCTGCATGCTTGGAGCAAGTGACCAGCCCAGTGACTAGAAGATCCCTAGGACCACACTGGGTAGGTGTAAAAGTTACAAAACTTGTAAAATCCTTTGCAAAGCTTTAGCAGCCATGTTGCAGAGAAAGCACAGCGGGTTCCAAAGACTAATGCTTTCTCCTCAGAACAAAAGCAAGCACCAGACTACTTCCTGGGATGTATCCTGCAGCCCCACTGGGTGCTTGCAACTTCAAATAACATTGAAGGTTAGAACTGAGCAACAATGGGGCTTTGCTGTAACTTTTGTAGTTTGTGGTGCTATTTCTTACAAAGCAATCACTTTTCTGTTCATGATACAAAGTTTATTCTTATTATAATGTACTTAGATATAAATCTTTCTTGAAGCTTTTAACATGCAGCTGTTATCATTTATACACAGCACAAATATAGTGTTACTTGCAACTGAATATTACATATGACCTCCTTTGTGCTCTGTCTGTCTCTTCCATTTCTCCTTTTGGAAAACTCACCGAGAATTTACTTTTGCCATTGTTTTCTGCTGGAGGGGCTAGAAAAGATTGTTCCTTTCTCATAACAGGAGGACCAGTCTGTTTTCCTTTGCCAGAGATGACTTTGCTGTATTCCATTACCTCTATGAAGAGCACCTCAGAGGTCTTTGTGTATGGATTCTGAGACCAGCCAGGGATGGCAAAAATATGTGACCCACAGAAGGGGATTGGGTTCTAGTCATGTAACCCACAGGGATGTGTCTGGACAGGAGAGGAGCTGCAGACATTGTGGGGTTTGGCCTTGAGATGCTCTTTTCTTACTTTCCTATCTCCTCTTTTGCTGTTTCCTTTGTGTCATAGAAAACTATTTCTCTATGCAACATCTGATTCCTGAAAGAACAGAGAGGAAACTTTTTATAGACTTATTTGTTTTATGACTTGCTTACTAGAGTCGAATAACCAGTGACATACAGGTTTAACCAACAATACTTTCTTCAGAATGGTAATAACTAATGTTTGTAAAAATATTTTTTAGTTCCAATACATTTCTTCCTGTTTGGAGAGAAAAAGACAGCATAAGATCCGAGGGAAGTTATAAGTAATGTCTAAGTTATAAGCAACTTTATTCTTCTGTAAAGTGGGAAGAGTATGTGCTTTGGTCATTTTATTATTAAGTTCAGTTCAGTTTTTTTTTTTACTGTAATATGTCTTCTATTCAAATATCAGTACCTGTAACTCTGTGTGAATTTCTTTGTGTGTGTATGTTTTTGTGTCTCTCTCTGTGTGTTTGTATGTGTGCTAGGGGATATCCTTGGGTATTAATCAGACATTTTCTATCCCATCTTTTCTTTTCCTTTTTCTTTCTTTTTAGCACTGACATTGTAGGCATGTTTCACCACACCCTGTTTTTTACATGGAATTCAGAAGATGAATTTAGGGCCTTGTAATTGTAAGCACCTGACAGACTGGGCTATACCCTTCCACTAAGTTGGCTTAACCTTTAACAGAAAATAATGAGAAGTGTCAATATTAGAAATGGATGTATTTAATGGAGATGATTTTTTATCAACTCCTAGTTTCTGTGTTTACTTTTCTTACTTAGAAAGAACTTTCTCTATGTTTGCCATGGTTTTCTTTCAATAATACAGTCAAGTATGATCGTGCATGTGATGGCAGATTTGCAAGGCAGGTGTGATGGTTTGTAGCTCACTATGTTTGAATGTGGAAGTTGGCCCCCGGTTGGTGGACTGTAGTGAACTGGGATGTATAAGGAAATGTGGCCTTTAATGGAAAAGGTATGTCATTAGGAGTGGGCGTTGAAAACGTCAAAGCCCACTCCAGGCCAAGTACCTGTCATCCTGTGTTGCAGTAAATATTAAAAAAAATATTAATCGGTTTATGCCTTTATCGGCTCTGAAGTCTCACTCCTCAAGCCAGACCCTAATATGGAGCCTCGAGTACCTGGTCCACCCGACACCCGGATCTCACACCACCCGCATCTCGCTTGTTCCCACAATACCCTTCCCTTGGCAATTTACTACTGCCCTTTCTCTGCCTCTGTCCCGGGGTGTTTCTGTACCCCCAAATCCCACAAACAACTCTACAGCCCAATAGCTTTTCATACAGGTTTATATATTTAACTCTCAATCCACAAACCCTCTACACAAGACTGCATCAAATAGACAAGGATACAAGCGGCCCTTCTCTATGAGATACTAGACCTATAAAATTCTTAATGTTCATAGTTATTTAATGTCAATCAATATCACCTGGGTCTAGCTGGTCCTTGGGAACCTCCATCTTTCCACAACCTCTCCTTGTCCTCTGACCTTCCTTTCTCTGACCTCTTAGACCTCCCTTCTCTCCACCTCTCTTGCCCCTTCCACTCACTGGCTTTCCTTTATTTTACTAATTAAAATGAGAAGGTTCAGATAGTCACCTCTTGAGCAACTGACTGGGCAGCCCTTCTTGAAGAAGTGGAATTAACATTAAAATACAAACAGCGTCAGGACAACAGCTTCAGGACAATCTACAGTCCTGTGTGTCTGTCTGTCTGTTTCACCCTTTTCTGAAGTCCATGCGTACCAGGTATGTACATAATACATCCAGGCAAAGCACTCATACACGTAAAAATAAGTAAATAAAATAAAACATAAAATAATTCACTCTGGACAGTACAAATCTTATTATAAAACATGGTTCAGTTATGTCTGTTAGTTTTAAATAGCCTATAAAGATAAAAGATCAAAAGAATATAAATAGTTACCCAAAGGCTAATTATTTCATTTCTAAGCCTTGATTTATTGCTATATTTAATCTGGGTCTAGTTAAAATAATTTTTTTTCAGTCTTCCTGTTTATGTGGTTCTAGTTCCTTAGTTAAGATTAAAGTGAAGTCTCTAGCATTCTAAACATATGAATTTGTTTATAAACAGGAAGATGCAAAGGCTAGATGGACTGAGGCCTGGATCTACTATAGAACTAGCATCTTAGATAAAAAGGAAAACATTTTCAGCCTTGACAAATTTGCCAGAAAAGTTTCTATGGTTTGATTTTTCTCTGTTTTCTCTTTTGGCCATGCAAGAAGATTAAATTTGAACAATGCACACACTTGGATCACAGGGTAGGCTGGAATTGAGTGCATGCCTCTGCCCCAAGTGGAGATAAAAACTACTTAAACTCTGCTAAAGCAACCATTTAAACAATTTTCTACAGGATCCCGAGAGATGGCTCAGCCGCTAAGTACACTGGCTGCTTTCCCCAAGAACCAGGGTTCAATTCCCAGCACTCATCTGGTAGTTTACAGCACGTGTAACTTCAGTTCCAGGGCTTGTGACAACTTCTGAACTGTGGGTACTTGTCTCACACATAGTAAAAGGTATATTTGCAAGCAGAACATACATAAAATAAATTTCAAAACTAGAAATAAAAAATAAAAAATATTTAAAAATTTCTGCAAGAAGGGTAAAAAATTCATTAGACTGACTAGCTAGAGTGAACAGATTTCTGAAGGTTACTAAATGTGTGCCTTTATATTTAAGTGAATAGGTCACAACCATGTCCATATAGCTCTATATTCAGGGAATAAGTGACAGCCAGTTCCACAGCCACATCTATTCTTAATTGTTCCTTTGTACACATATGTGTTTTCAACTATGACATCATTGACAACTTGGCTCTTTGTGAAAGGTTATTACAAATTTTATTTCGGTATGTAAATGGTATTATTTTCTTCATATTGCTTTATTGGGTAAAATGAACAGCATTCTGGAACTCAGTGTCAACACTGTTGAATAAATTCAGGCATACTTTAATAAAATCAAGTACATTCTGGGACTCCAAGTCAGTGTAATTTGATAAATGCCGAGATGTTTCTCTTCGAATGAGATGAATGAGCAGAAAACCACGTTCTGCCTTTCAGGCAATGGGTTAAAAAGTTCACCCCTAACTCTCCGTGATAGCCAATTTTATTTTAACTGACATCACATTGCTGTGCTTGTGATTCTTATTACGCTGTAGAATATATTAGCATGAATTATCCTCTTAAAAAATGCCAGGGATCCTTTATAATGTTTTCATTAAGCTCATTATCAAACTCCCCACTTGACTAAACCGAGCTCTTCAAGGCGCCAGTGGGCAGCTTGTCTGTCTGCCTCAGTGAGAGCCATGTTAAGGTGGAGTTCTGGATACTCTGTTGATTTCCTGTTTCTTTCCATACCCTGGTGTCTCCCCACTGCTAAGTGTAACTAGAAGGCCTTCTGTAGCTGAAACAGAATCAGTGTGAGTAACTACAAAAGCTTGACCACTGAACAAGTTTTCCTTGGCCTCTGTGTCACAGTGCTGATGACAGGTAAATGATGTGCAGCAAGCTCAAAGCAGTAAGGGGTTGTGCAGTAGGAATGGTGAGGCCGCCTCTGTGCAAACATTAGGGGCTGTGTAGTATCTCTTACAGGAGGACCTAAGTGAGGACTGTCTGTGGCATTAACATTTTTGTACACGGACCTATCTGAGGACTGTCTGAGAGACCGAGGATTGTTGACATAAATAATGTGAGTCAATTATGCACTTTTATTTAGAATAGACTTTTTGAGGGGGGGGGACTAATGGTGGCAGGGGTGGAGGGTATTAAAGGAGCTTTTAGTGTTTAAATAAGTGTGTTATAACATTTTTTAAAAAATCTTTTTGGAGTCTGTGTTGTTGACTTTGTGTCAACTCACCTCTAACCCCCAAGGACAGACAGGGTCTGGTGGAAAGCTGGTTAGAGCACGGTCAACAGGGTTTTTTATGTTTTTATAGTTTTATGACTTTGGTAAATTATTTTGATTCAAATTGTTGCCTGAACCTGATGTATGGTCCAGTTGTCTGGACTGGCTGACATCAGTGGAAAACACATTCTGCTTTTTAGGCAAGTATAACTTATGTGGCATAACTTTATAGCTAGAAAACACACTTTAGCTATCACCTGGAACTGTTTTCCAGATGTGCGATTTTTTCAACATTCCTTGTGTTTGTGAAAGAGTGTTGTCCCTGTCATATAGGACAGAATGCTCTGTGAAAATGGCCAAGTCCCGGATTACTTGCTGTATGCTGGTTTTTGTTTGTAACACAAGGTTCCAGTTGTGTAGTTCTGAATGACCTGTCATTTGATATGTGGAACAGGTGGCCCTTGAACTCATAGGAACTCACCTGCCTCCACCTTCTGAGTGCTGGGACTCAGGACAAAGGTCATGACACTCCCAAGTCCCAGGTTTTTGGTTAGCTGCCATCTTAGTGCGTTTAGACAATGACACATAGTGTAATAAAAATTATCTGTCTTAATTACATAATTTATGGAATGCACTGAGCTAGAGGAGACTTTCACATGTTATTAGGAATCACTGAATGTTGAGATTAGTTTGGTCCTGCACTGGAAAAATAATGGTTGAAGTCTCTGCGTGTGTGTGTGTGTTTCTATGTGTGTGTGAGTGTCTCTGTGTGTATTAGAATGAGAAGTACATAAAATTAGATTGTAGATATGAGTGTGAGTCAGGCCAGAAGAACTGATAGCACATAAGACTTTCCCTTTGATTTTTTATCACAAGGTAGGAATGTATAAAGGACACAACTGCAAGTCTAGCAGGATTCTAGCAGGAACAGTATATTCTTCATTGTCCGCTGTGTTCCTGAAGTGGGACAGCCAGGATATCCTCATCTGCTCTTTGCCTCCTCTGTACAGAAGGAGGAAGGATGCTATAATGCCCTGGGATGGGGACAAAGGGCACTATGGAACAATGGCATGGAACTGCCCATGGCCCGAAAGATGGCTCTCTTTTCAGTCTTCTTTTGCCCAAGCTTTGTGGGTCCTCCCTTCCAGAGGACTACCAGTCCAAAGTTAGTGTGTGAGCTGGGGAATGGATTAAGGGGTCCTGTGAAAAATAAGGGATTTTAGTTCTCCTTTAGGTTAAGGCAGCACTTGGAGTAAACAGCCTGACATGGAGAGGTGTTCGTGTGTATTGGAGTGAAAACCTGTCCTTTGGATTTCCAGAGAGGGCTCAGTCCAGTTGGAGAAATACTTGCCATAAGGCTATGAGGTGGTTCCCTAACTTACAAGAAACAGGCTGAGCATGATGGCCCATGCTTAGAACCTAGTACTGGGATTCTCCAGCCAGTCAGATTACTCTACTTGACCTCCAGGCTTGTGAGAAACATTGTTGAAAGCAAACAAACAAACATAACAAAAAGCAAAAACAACCCCCCCAAACGCAAACATTATCCAATAAATAACATGAAAAGTTATTTATACACACTCAGTAAGACACACACATAGTAAACATATATACACAGTGTATACACATGCACGTATACAGTTAGAATATATGAGAGACCACTGGGATGGGTCAGGTTATAAAGAGCAATCAGTGGTAGAATCCTGAATCCTAGCCAGGACTCTCATTCTCAGATATCAATATTGTATAACTAGCTGGGTGAGGTGTTATACTATCTAATACCACTAATCAGGGAGCCTAGGTAGGAAGATGATTCCCGGAATTCTAGGTAGGAAGATAATAAAGGCTGCATACTGAGTTCCCGACTCTTCTTTTTTTCTTTGTATGTATGTATGTATGTATGTATGTATGCATGTATGTATGTTTACATTTGTATATGAGTTGCGTGACTTCCTCTAATAAAACTTTGTCTGTGGTACCCAACACCCTAACTCTTGTTTTACTCCTATATAAATTCTAATTTTTGTGGAAATCTGTAGATACTAGGTTGGTGTCCTAAAAATTACTTACATAAGTTTTCTATTATTAAAGTTTGGACATATTAATAAATCAAAAAGAAAAGCCTGATTTATCACATGGTTTCAACAATAATCTGTACATGCATAATCTTATTTTAATTAAACTTGATCTGCCTAAATGCAGTCATGTATTGTGAAAAAAATTCAAGATATCATGCCATTTAGATGTAGATATTTTTACATATTAAATACACTTTAAATTTTATTTATTTATATATATATATATCATTCAGATATAGAAATCTCTATATATTAAGTATGTTTTAAATTCTATCTATCTATCTATCTATCTATCTATCTATCTATCTATCTATCTATCTATCTATATATCTATTTTGAATTGTCAAGACAAAGTTTCTCTTGTAGTCTTGAATCACCTGTAATTTGCTTTGTAGACCAGGCTGGCCTCAAACTTAGAAATCTACCTGCCTCTGCCTCCTGGGTACAGGGCATAAAGACATGCATCACCACTACCCAGCCAAACTTTATTTATTTATTTAAATTTTTATTGGATATTTTATGTATTTACATTTCAAATGTTATCCCTTTCCTTGTTCCCCCTCTCCCACTCCCAACTCCACTTTTCATGCTTCTATGAGGATGCTCCTACCCACTCCCACCCACCCACTCCCACCTCACCACCCTGACCTTCCTATACACTGGCTAAACAAGAATTCACAGGACCAAAAGCTTCTCCTCCTATTGATGTCAGACAATGCCATCCTCTGCTACATATGCAACTGAAGCCATGGGTTCCTCCATGTGTACTCTTTGGTTGGTGGTTTAGTCCCTGGGAACTCTGGGGGAGGTGTCTGGTTGATTGATGTTGTCGTACTTCCTGTGGGTTGCAAACTCCATCAGGTCCTTTGTTCCCCATGCTCAGTCCTAGGGTTAACTGTAAGCATAGTCATCTATATCAGTAAGGCTCTGGCAGAACCTCTCAGGAGACATCCATATCACACTACTGTATCATCAGCAATAGTGACTGGGTTTGGTGATGCATATGGGATGAATCCCCAGTCTCTGGATGGCCTTTCCTTCAGTCTCTGCTCCATTCTTTGTCCTTGTATTTCCACCCCTGAATACTTTGTTCCCCCTTCTAAGAAGAACTGAGGCATCCACATTTTGGTTTTCCTTTTTCTTGAGCTTCATGTGGTCTGTAAATTGCATCTTGGGCATTCCAAGCTTTTGGGCTAATGTCCACTTATCAGTGAATGCATACCATGTGTGTTTTTTTGTGATTGAGTTACCTCACTCAGAATGATATTGTCTAGTTCTATCCATTTGCCTAAGAATTTTATAAACTCATTGTTTTTAATAGCTGAACACAAGTATGTCTTTTGCTCTTCAAATAAAGCTGAGAAACAACCAAACATTCCTTTTAAAACTGCAGACAATTTTTCCCCCATAGGAGCTAAGTTGTTTTTCTTATGTATTATGACCCATTAATGTTTGTAAGTGTAACCATGTATTAACTCTTCACAAAAATTAATTCCCTCAGTATAAGCAGGTTATCTGACCAGAGTAACTTTTAATTGCACCACTAAAAATATAAATATACACCAGTTTCTGATTTCTTGAAGCATTCTGCACCTTAGATTTTAATCATTGGAATGAACAATTGTTCAGGAGAAATTAATGTCAATCACAATATGACATGACTAATCAATAGTCCTGTTTCCCCGTGTAGTTGTTTCAATAAGAAATTTTTTCCCAAAGATGAAGCATTTGAACACATGGTCCTTGGTTGGTGGCACTGTTTGGAGATGTTAATCTTGTTAAAGAACGTATTGGGATGGTTTATGGGAATTTGTAAACTTCTTTAACAAGATTAACATTTGATTAGTCCTGTCATCCACATCTTTCTGTGCATTTCTACCTCTCTGCAGAACAAGTAACATGACTTACAGGAAGAAAGACTTGCACCTTAGGCAAGTCCTACCACGTACAAATGAGCAGAGCTGCTAATAGTGGGAAGCAATAGGAATTACTTTATGAAAGGTGGTCTGGTTTCTTTCTACTAGCATACATGCATAGACAGAGACATTGGACTAGAATCTTAATGTCCTTCAACTCTCCTATTCCTGTGTTTGATATTTTCCATATTGCTTTAACCCTAACAAAACATCTTTATATTATAGAAAGAATTCTACAAAAAACACTCTGGATGGTAAAGTTTAAGAATTCACATATTAAAACCTCTTTGCTCAAGAAGGAGTAATACTCAATATCTCACTAAATTCCTTTTGCTCTAAGAAAATGAAAAGAAAAGAATAGCTCCTAGATATTGTATCTAATACTCATTAGTAATTCCAAGTCTATGATGCAAGCTGCCTTTATTGGCCATCCAAGAACCTATGATTCAGTGCATAGTTTAGCACTGACTTTGCAGACTCAAAGTAGAACTCTGCCAGGCCCCTTTCCACAGCTTTCATGTTTCTTAAATCCAGTCCATCCCCAGGATAGCTGTTAACATGGCCATCTGTTTGTTGAGTGCCGATACACACCCAGAGCCATATCTCTGGAGTAAGACAAATGCTAGTCAGAAGGCACAAGTAATTGTGTTCAGCTTGCCTTAAAGTTCAGTCTACAGTGCCTTTAATTCCATTTAGAAACATTCTTCAAAATATTCTTTCTTTACTGTAATTGTGAGATTATTACACTTGTTTTTCTAACTCTTCATTCCCCAATGAATATATTCTGCAAATTCATAGATGCTCTAAACCCTTCATAGCAAACAGACGGTGATGGTGATGCTGAAACTTAGGTTATTAACATCAAAAATAAAAACACATGCAGGGATGAAGAAATGGCTAGTGTTTATAAGTCATGTATATATGCAAACGCGGGCCTGAGTTCTGATTCTCAGCACTGATAGAAAAACCTGGTATAGCTCTCTACATACCTGCCATACCTACACTGTGGGTGGTGGAAGGCAGATCCTGAGAGCTCACTGGCTGACCAGCCAGCCTAGCCAAGATGACAAGCTTCCTGTGCAGTGGGAGAGCCTGTTTTCAAGGCAATAAAGGAAGAAAGCAACGGAGGAGGAAATGTGACATACTGTCTGGCTTCCACAGGTACATGTGTGAGTCCACATACCCAAATATTCATGCATGCAATACACACAAGGCAACAATTTTTTTTTTTTTTCCGAAAACGTTATAGCAAGATGCTCTCAATCAGGGTTTGGTTTCAAATATTCCAAGTGATTTTGTTATTATGTACTTTCAAGAGTTAAAAGCCTCCATTTCTCAAAACTTTATAACTAAATTAAGTCTAAGGGACTGACACGGTATATGTGGTTTGTTATTGACTGCACCTTTCTTAGTGGCAATGGCTGTGTTTGATGCCTTTGGACATTATAACCAGAATGATGGCTGGAAGCCTGTGAGAGCAAAGAGTTTGAGGCTATGAGCATGAAAATTAGATTTGCATCAATTAATTTAAGACTTAGGTCTGTCGTTTTTAGTTTGATTGGCTTTAGCAACATTCTTCCCTCCATGACATAATGTTGTTATTGATTATTTAGGAATTTTATATAATGCACTCTGATCACACTTACCTCCCATTTCTCCCAGGTCCACCTCCCGGCTTTGCTTCCCCCACCCAAAATACACCAAGCCCAGTTTGTGTTGCCCTTATTCTCAGTGGAGAATGGTCAAACTCGCACAGGCATGCCCCTTAAAGGTAACTGAGTCCTTCATCTTCCTTTACCCTGCCACACCAACCAGAAACCATCAACTGGGAAGCTATACTTTAACATCGTTATTACAGTTTTAAAGGACTCCCTTCAATAGCTTCCGGTCTAGACTGTTTCTTCTTTTCTTTTTTTGGGGGGGGGGATGGGAATAGTTGTCACAGAAGCCTTCAATGTCTCTAATTCTCAGTTATGAGTCTGCAGTCTCCAAACTCATATACCACTGCAAAAGAAGTTTCCTTGTCCATAGCAGCTTCAGGCAGCCTGGATCATAGACTTCCATATGATTTCCTGTGGCAGCTCGGATTGAGGATATCAACATGGTCCCCAGCAGTAGCATGGACCACAATGGCCATCAACATCACCTCCATAGCAGTACAGACCATTGAGATATTTCAAGGAGGCTTAATTTGGAAGACATTTATCTTCCTTTATCTCTGATACCTTGTTGCTCAGATTTGGAGTGATAAGGTAGGTGGACAACAGGTCCTGAGGCAGGACCTGCATTTGCTCCAGGCTGCTGTTTGTGGGTAGCACCATGGCCACCAGCAGGTTAGGAAGCAGCAGCAGCAGCAGCAGCAGCAGACCATCAGCTGGGCTTGTAGGCTAATTGGCAACACAAGGCTAATGGGTGGCAGAGCAGGCTTGGTCATGGTCAGAGCCTCCTCTTGAATCTCCAGTTCCATCTTTCCCCACCTCTTAGCTGCTCTACCATCTTTTATCCAATCCTGTGAAACCATTTTTTTTAAAGCATCTTCTCATAAGACATGCTTTTTAAAAAAAGTTGTTCTGGAGATACTGTGTGCTCCACAGACTCATTCTCTACAGCCGCATCCTCTCTTGAAGCCCCAGTGGGTCTCTCAGGCTTCTCCAAGGTAATCCCCAGGCCTGGTGGGTGCTGCTGGTGGCCACCATCTGGAATCCTTCTCTTGACAACATTAGTCAAAAAAGAATTATGTTTCTGCTTGGGAGGTGTCTCAGTAGAGGACCTCAACTGCTCTTGTAGAAAACCTGAGTTTGGTTCCCAGTGCCCAGATTAGGTGGCTCACAACTACCTGTGCAGCTCCAGCAGGATCCAACACCTCTGGCTTCTGGGGGTATCTGCACACATGTATTCCCCACATGTATATAATAAAAATTAGAAAAATAAATCTTAAAAATATTTTTTTGTGTATGTAGTTTCCCTCTCTCTTTCTGTCTCTCTTTCTTTCTCTCTCTCTCTCTCTCTCTCTCTCTCTCTCTCTCTCTCTCTCTGTGTGTGTGTGTGTTTGTGTGTGTGTGTGCGTGCATGTATTTTATGTGCATGTATGCTTGGCTAGAGTTTATGTGCATGTGTGTGGGTAGAGGCCAGTGAAGGATACTGAGTGTCCTGTTTCTTCACTTTCTATTTTGTTAAGACAGGCTCCCCTGAGCCAGGAGGTATGTTGGCAGCCAGCAAGAGCAAATGGTCCTCCTCTCTCTGCCCTTTACACCCTATCTCTGTCTCTTGGCTTTTTATGTTGTTTCTGGGATTTGAACTCAGGCACTTTGTGCAGTGAGCTACTAAGCCATTGCTCTAACCCTTCATAAAATAGCTTTTTAATAATAATAGTTATAAGCAGCATTGCTTGTTTTCATAATGCAAACAAAATGCTTCAGATATGATCTACAAGGGAAACATAGTTTGAAGAATTCCTATGAAGAAAGCATGCTGTCATGGCAGCACTGTGTGTGTTGTGACATGCCCTGTACCATTCCCAAGCCTCGCTGTAAGGAAGGCTAACTTGATACATTTTTTTCAGTGAATTAACCACATAAAACCTCCAAATTAAGGTGACCAGTTGCTTTGTATTGAGTACATAAGAAAAATCAAATGATTGTCCCAAATTAGCTTTTTTAACAGCTGACAATCAAGTCATTGAACCTTGGCTCTGTGGTTACTACATCAACTGTTCTCTCCCACAGTTGCCTGCTGCAGGAAGCACTGCCTCTGTGGGGGCTTCAGGGGCATAGGTTTAATCTTGGCTGGCGAACTCCCTTATTGGTCTCTGGTTCCCTGGGTTGAGATCCTTCTTTCCTATTCCATGTAGCATTGTCTTCCAAATATGGTAACTTTCACCACTGCCTTCTGTGAGACAAAGTCCATGCTGCCCTTTGTAATCAGAACCATGTTAGGCCTGAGTCCACAGCCATGTAGATAGCTCTCATGTGGAACTCTTGGTCATCACATTCTTTGTACAAAAAGACTTCTGTCACATTCTCCTTTATGCACCAATACCCACAGCCTGCAAATGCACACACGCAGAGACTTCAAAATTAAAAACAGTCATTCTTTGTTATCTATGTATGTGTATGTGCAATTTGTACAGGTGCCCACCAAGGTTGGAAGCAGGTATCAGATCCCTTGGAAGTGGAGGTCGCCAGTGATTTCAATCTTCCTGCACTCTGTAAAAGCAGTGTGTATGGCTTTAATAGCTAAATCATTTCTGTAGCCCTGCCCAAACCTTTTCTTTAAGTTTTTGTTTGTTTGTTTTGAGCTGTTTCTTCTATTTGGAAGATTTTGCTCCATAAATATTTCTTCTTGATAACTGATTAGAGGCCATGTTTATATGGAACCTCCTGCATTTTCTTCATATGAATTTCAATGTTCGTGTTTCCCATCTACCCACCTCTTCTCGGAATGTATGTCTATTCCCATGGCTTGTAAATGCTGTTTGGTGCCAGTTTTTTTTTTTTTTTTTTTTTTTTGTTATTATTAGTGGCTGCAGGCATCAGACTACACCAAGTTCTGTCTCTGAGGGACTAGGGCTTTCTTCTTCACTTTTGTCATTCTCAGAGAACTTAAACTAGATTCCTGTAAGCCCCTGCACACAATGGGATTTCAAAGAAACTGGGAACAAAATATGGGTAATCCACCACTATTTTTGTTTGCTCGTTTGTTTTGTCTTTATTCTATAGTCTTTCCAGGTCTTGAGATGGCAGTTGTTTGGCCTCTGCCTTTCAGGTGCATGGATTACCAGTGTGGGGTGCTGTGCCTACCTCTTAACCAATGAAAACTGACAGTCGATGTAACTAACACATGTTCACTGTCTAGTTTAAGGGTAGATATGACAGAGTATTTTAAAACCATACTTAGAATATTGCTCTAAAATATTTTTGAGGAAGACTATAGGGGAGCAGCTCAGTAGAAATACTACTACTTGTAGTATGGTTGTGAGATTTGTAAAAGTTAATATCATGAGACACAGAGATGGTTCAGGGGGTGAAAGTGTTTGCCACAAAGGGTGACAGCCTGAGTTCAGTTCCTGGGAATGGCATAGTGGAAGGAGATCCTCCATGTCACATGCACAGTAAGTAGACAAATACATAAAGAAACAAATACGTGTCACTTAAATAAAATTTAATATTCATCTTCCTTTTTTTTCTTTGAAAAGCTGTTAACTTCTTACTAAATAATCTTATCTGTCTTCAAATATAAATGTATCAACAGAAAACTGATTCCTCGAGTCTTTATCTCTTAATATTACTATGAATTATTACTTGAGAAATTTTAAATTATTACTTGAGAAAACATCTTAGAACACTTTAAGGCTTTGAAACTGTAAATGATCTCCCAAGGGAAGCGGGTGACAGTATTCTTTGTGGCTGTTTTCAAGTGTGTTAGCAGATTCTTGGCTAGCTGAGGTCTACTACTCCTAATTGGAAGTATTTTGGCTTTGGCGTCCTTTGGAAGATCTCCCAAGCTTGGAGGGAAATAAACACACTCCAAGAATCAAGGCTCCTTTTAGAAATTCAATTTTAAATAATTTTTTTTCAGGGATTCTGGCTCCAGCTCTCAAACATTCCCCCCTTCCCCGCTCTCAATCAATGTTAAATTCCTTTCCTGTCAGCTTCCCAAACCAGCTTTTTCCTGGGCTCCTAAGGACTTGAAAGATTTTGGCAAGCTTATGAGGGAAACGGGTGGGAGGAACTTCCAAAGAGGATAAGTGAGAAATGATGTTTCCATCTCCCCATATTCTTGGCTGCAGATCGTTTTTCTATGTGGGAGAAGAAAATGCTGGAAGTGTTTCAAGCACTCCAGAGAAATTCAAAGAGCTGGACTCAGGGGCTGGGTACATTAAATCAACAAACATGTAGCACGTGCTGGAGACATGGTCTATCTAGAACTTCAATAGCACAAGCTGGACTTTTAATATGCTAGGTTCAGCTCTGGCGACACAACACTTGCACTGGTTAGTGGCAATATGGAATGTAAAAAAATAACTCTAAAATTTAGCAGTTGGTTTCTGAATTTATAACAGAAATGGTAAGAGGAGACTTTTGAGAATAGGAAGTTTTGTGAAATGATTCACTTTTAAACTTCTATAAAATAATCAGGAATGTGTTGCAGAAGATGGATGTTTGACTACACCTTAAAGAATTATGATAATATTACCAATGGAGGTGTGTGTGTGTGAGTGTGTGTGTGTGAGTGTGTGTGTGTGTGTGTGTGTGTGTGTGTGTGCGCACATGTGCACATGGTATGTAGCCCAGTATAGCCTTAAACTTCAAAGTGTACCTATCTCATCCTCCCGAGTACTAAAATTACAGGCAAGGGTCACTGTTCCTGGCAATAATAATTATTGTGATTTGTCTGACCACAGTGTGCCCAACATGTGTTACATGCAACACACACATTTCCTTTAGGCTGAATACTATGAAAAGTGGGTACCATATGATTTTTAAATGAGTATATGATTTACATGTGAAAAAAGCATGGAATTTGTCTTTCCGAGACTGGCTTATTTTGCTTAGCACGATGAGCACCAGTTCCACTTACTTTCCTATAAATGTCATGGTCTCATTTTTCTTTATATATGTATAAAATACTATTTCATATAAATATGTTGTCTGTCTGTCTGTATGTATGTCTATCTATGGATAGACTTTTATGTGGGTTAATTTTCATAGCTACTGTGAATAGTACAGTTATAAGTTGATAAGTATGCAGTGTAAGCATTTCTCGGGTACATTGACTTAGGGTCCTTCAGAATTATATGGAAGAGTGCTATGGCTTGATATATTATTACTTTGTTTTTAAACTTCAACACTAAATTCCCACACAGTGGAATTCTCTTACTAGCTCTATCTTAGCAGCTCTATCTTACCAGCTGGGTATATAAACCCTTCTTTTTCCTGTGTCCTTAGTGACATTCTTTTTTTTTTTAATTTTATTTTTAAACAATTTATTCTTTGAGTTGTTAATATGTGTAGATGGTATTAACCTACGAATTGTCTAATCTTCCTGTTTTCAGACAACCTTCTCTGACCCTGTGTAACTCTCTCTAAGTCATTAGTTTCTTATTCTTTTTATTTTTATTTATTTATTTATTTATATAAGTACACTGTGGCTGTCCTCAAACACACCGGAAGAGGGCATCAAAGCCCATTACAGATGGTTGTGAGCCACCATGTGGTTGCTGGGATTTGAACTCAGGACCTCTGGAAGAGCAGCTGATGCTCTTAACCTCTGAGCCATCTCTCCAGCCCCCTTAGTGACATTCTTTGTCATTTGCTTTCTTGCTGTAGCCATTCAGGCTGGAATAGATGAGTTCTCAAAGAATATTTAATTTGCATGTTTCTGAATGGTAAGGATGTTGACACTTTTCCAGAGTCCATTGGCCATTTATATTTCTTCTTTTGGGATGTTTCTTCAGATCCCTTGTTCATTTGCTGATTAGATGATTTGTTTTGAGGGTTTAATTTTTACAGTTCTTGATATATTCTAGATATCAATATCCTATCTCAAAATGCAGTTGGTAATTTTTTTTCCCTATTCTGTAGGGTCTTTTTACTCTGGTGATAATTCATTGGCTATGCAAAATCTATCTATCTATCTATCTATCTATCTATCTATCTATCTATCTATCTATCACTAAATCATGTAAGACTGATAAACCATGTATGACTTATGTGATAAACCATGAGGTTTATAAGCCATATAAAATTGATTAAAGCACAATAACATATCACCAGACATCACAGCAGAGAACATGACAGTGCTATGGAGCATGTTCTATGAAGTTAAGAGTTATCTAGGTAATTTTGCAAATAGAGAAAAAGCAGGCATGTTGAAATGTAGGAGGAGCAAAGCTAGATAGAAGGAGAATAAAGAAGAAAGGATACCATGGAACAGAAAAAAACAAGCCATTAGGAAGACACACAGACATAGCCATCAGGACTCCTGGCCAGTCCTCAGAGAGCTGAGAACCCAAAGGAGAGGCACTAGGGCTCTCCTTCCTAAGCCCATCTGTGAGCCCACACACTCTCTCCACTGATTATCTGGGGAGAGACCGCCAGAACTCCAAGAGTGCAGGGAATGCAGTGCAGATTGGGAACTTACTGTTCTGCTCTCCAAGTGTGCCCAGGACCACAGGCAGAGCCTCGAGGCGTGCCCATAGAAAGCTGAGCACCCAGAGGAGATGCAGGAGTGCTCTCCATCCTGAGTCTATGAGTGAGCCCTCACACTCTCTCCTCTGACTATCTGGGGAGAGACCTCCAGGAACTCTCAGGGCACAGGTATCACGGTACTTCTTGGGTCTGTACATTTCAGGTCTCCATTTGCACCAAGAGCTAGAGCCAGCCCATTGTCATCAAAACTCACAGCCTGCCCATAGGGAGTTGAACATCCAGGACCAATCTCCCTTCAGGAGCCCACAGGCCTACAGACACACAGGAGAGACAAGCTTCATTCAGAGACAACAAGATCAACTAACATCAAAGATAAGAAAATAGCAAGAGGCAAGCACAAGAATCTAAGCAACAGAAACCAAGACAACCTGGCAACATCAGAACACAGCTCTCCTATCACAGTAAGTAGTTTATACCACAACACACCAGAAAAACATGATTTGGACTTAAAATCATGCCTCATGTTAATGATAGAGGGCCTTGAGAAGCACATGAATTACTCCCTTAAAGAAATATAGGAGAACACAGATAAACAAGTACAAGCCCTTAGAGAAACATAGAAAAACACAAGCAAACAGATGAAGAAATTAAACAAAATCATCCAGGATTCAAAAATGGAAATAGAAACAATAATAAAGAAAAAACAACAACACAGAGACAAACCCTGGAGACAGAAAACCTAGGAAAGAGGTCAGAAGTCATAGACACAAGCATCACCAACAAAATACAAAAGATGAAGAAGAGAAGCTCAGGGGAAGAAGATAACATAGAAAACATTGCCACAACAGCCAGAGAAAATGTAAAAATTAAAAATCTCCTAACAGAAAACATCCAGGAAATTGAAGATACAATGAAAAGACCAAACATAAGCATAATAGATATAGAAGAGAGTGAAGAATCTCAACTGAAAGGACCATTAAATATCTTCAACAAAATTATAGAAGAAAACTTTCCTAACATGAAGAAAAAGTTAACCATGATCATACAAGAAGCATACTGAACTCCAAATAGATTGGACCAGAAAAGAAATTCTTCCAGACACATAATAGTCAAAATACCAAATAGTCAAAAAGAAAGTATATACTAAAAGAAGTAAGGGAAAAAGCACAAGTACATAAAAAGGCAGACTGATCAGAATCACACCAGACTACTCAACAGAAACTATGAAAGCTAGAAAATCCTGGACAGACATCATACAGACCCTAAGAGAACACAAATACCAGCCCAGGTTACTATATCCAGCAAAACTCTCAATGACCATAGATAGAGAAACCAAGATATTCCAGGACAAGAACACATTTATAGAATATATGACCACAAATCCAGTCCACAAGGAGAGAAACTGCACCCTAGGAAAAGCAAGAAAATAATCATGCAAGAAAACCAAAAAAAAAAAAAAAAAAAAAAAACCAAACCAAACCAAACCAAACCAAACCAAACCAAACAAAAGGTAATTCTACCTCTAACAACAAAAATAACAGAAAACGACAATCATTATTCCTTAATATTTCTTAACATCAATGGACTCAATTCCCCAATAAAAAGACAGACTATCAAAATGGATATATAAACAGGACACAGCATTTGCTACATGCAGGAAACCTATGCCAACAACAAAGACAGCACTACCTCAGAGTAAAAGGTTTGGGAAAATCTTTCCAAGCTAATGCTCTCAAGAAACAAGCTAGAGTAGCCAACCTAATATCAAATAAAGCAAAATTTTAACCAAAAGTCATCAAGAAAGACAACAAAGGATAGTTTTTACTCATCAAAGAAAAAAAATCTATCAAGATGAACTCTCAATCCTGAACATCTATGCTCTAAATACAAGGGCACCCACATTCATAAAACAAATCCCACTAAAGGTCAAAGCATATTGCACCACACACAATAATAGTGGGAGACTTCAACACTCCACTCTCATCAATGGACAGATCGGGGAAGCAAAAACTGAATAGAGATACAGTGAAACTAGCAGATGTTATAAACCAAATTGATTTAACAGATGTCTATAGAATATTTCATGCTAAAACAAAAGAATATACTTTCTTCTCAGCACCTCAAGGCACCATCTCCAAATATGACCATATAGTCAGTCACAAAACAGGCCTCAACAGATATAAGAACATTGAAATAATCCCAGGCATCTTATCAGATCAGCATGGAATAAGGCTGGTCTTCAATAACAACAGAAACAAAAAAAGCACACAATGCTCTACTCAATGATAGCTTGGTCAAAGAAGAAATAAAGAAAGAAATCAAAATTTTTTTAGAATTTAATGAAAACGAAGGTACAACATATCCAAACTTATGGGACACAATGAAAGCAGTGCTAAGAGTAAAACTCATAGTTCTGAGTGCCTCCAAAAAGAAACTAGGGAGAGTATACACTAACAGCTTGACAGCACACCTGAAGTTCTAAAACAAAAAGAAGCAGATACACCCAAGAGGAATATACAGCAGGAAATAATCAATCTCAGAGCTAAAATCAACCAAATAGAAACAAAAAGAACTATAAAAAGAATCAATAAAACTAAGAGCTAGTTCTTTGAGAAAATCAACAAGATTGATAAACCCTTAGCCAGACTAACTATAGGGCACAGTGGAAGTATCCAAATTAACAAAATTAGAAATAAAAGGGGAGACATAACAACAGAAACTGAATACATTCATAAAGTCATCAGATCCTACTACAAAAGCCTATACTCAGCAAAACTCGAAAATCTAGAGGAAATGGACAATTTTTTAGACAGATACCAGGTCCCAAAGTTAAATAAAGATCAGATAAACTATCTAAACAGCCCCATAACTTCTAAAGAAACAGAAGCAGTCATCCAAAGCCTCTTGAAAAAAAAGCTCAGGACCAGATGGGTTTAGTATAGAATTTTACCAGACCTTCATAGAAAACCTAATATCAATATACTTCAAACTATCCCCCAAGATAGAAAAAGAGGGAACACTACCTAACTCATTCTTCAAAATCACAATTATGTTCATTACTAATCCACAAAAAGATCCTATAAAGAACTTTAGACAAATTTCCCTCATGAACATTGATGCAAAAATACTCAGTAAAATTCTTGCAAACCAAATCCAAGAACACATGAAAATGATCATTCACCACAATCAAATAGGCTTTATTCCAGGGATGCAAGAATGGTTCAATATATGGAAATCTATCAACATAATCCATAATATAAACAAACCCAAAGGAAAAAAAAACCCACATGATCATATTTTTAGATGCTGAGAAATCATGTGACAAAATTCAATACCCCTTCATGTTAAAAGTCTTGGAAAAATCAGGAATTCACGGCCCATACTGAAACATAGTAAAAGCAATATATAGCAAATCAGTAGCAACATCAAATTTAATGGTGAGAAAGTTGAAGCAATCCCACTAAAATCAGGGACAAGACAAGGCTGCCCATTCTCTCCTTACCTATTCAATATAGTACTGAAAGTACTAGCCAGAGCAATCAGACAGCAAAAAGAAGTCAAAGGGATACAAATTGGAAAGATAGAAGTCAAAATATCACTATTTTCAGATGATATGATAGTATATTTAAGTGACCCCAAACATACTACCAGAGAATTTCTACAGGTGATATACAACTTCAGCAAAGAATCTGAATATAAAATTAACTCAAACAGGCAGAGCAGAGCCTGGCCTACATGCAACCCGGATTGGCGGCTCATAGAGGCTGAGCAACTGGTGAGTGGGAGACCTAGACCGCAGGGGAGCAGAGAAATCTTTGCAGAGTGCACAGGGAAAGTGCACCCCCTGCCTTGCCCTGCCCTGCCTTGCCTGATCCAGCAAACAGAAACAGAATGTTGGAACTTCTGCTCACACCCAACGACTCTGAGGCATAAAAAAGGGCTCGACCCATCTGACACCTGAACCAGTGGAGAACCAGGGACACAGACCAGATACAAGGGAAAAGCAAGAAAATATCACTGACAACAAAATGGCAAGAGGAAAGAGAAAGAGTATATCCCAAGGGAACCAAGACAATCTAGCAACACCAGAGCCCAGCTCTCCCATAACAGCAAACATCGGAATTCCAAACACTCCAGAAAAAGAAGACACAGACCTGAAATCATACCTCAAGATGCTGATAGAGATACTTAAACAAGATAGGGGGGGAAAGCAAAAAGATTCAGAAGCTTTTAAAGAAGAAACAAGAAAAACACTCAAAGAAATCAAAGAACTAGAGGAAAACAGAACCAAAGAAATAAAGGAATGGAAGAGGGAAATTAAAACAGAGATTGACACAATAAAGAAAACACTAAAAGAGATAACCCTAGAGTCAGAACACCAAAAAAAGAAATCAGGAGTCACAGTAGCAAGCATTTCCAATAGATTACAAGAGATCAAAGAGAGAATCTCGGGGGCAGAAGACAACATTGCAAACATAGACAAAACAGCCAGAGAAGATGCAAAAAACAAAAAGCTCCTAACCCAAAATGTCGAGGAAATACAAGACACAATGAGAAGACCGAACCTAAGGATAATAGGAATAAAAGAGGGAGAAGAGTATCAACTAAGAGGCACAGTAAATATCTTCAAAAAATCATAGAAGAAAACTTCCCTACCCTCAAGAATGAGATGACCACGAGCATAAAAGAAGACTTCAGAACTGCAAATAGGTTGGACCAGAAAAGAAATACCTCCCGACACATAATAGTAAAAACATCAAGTGCCCAAAGTAAAGAAAGAATACTAAAAGCAGCAAGGGAAAAAGGTCAGGTAACATATAAAGGTAGGCCAAACATACTCACACCCGATTTCTCAACAGAGACTATGAAAGCTAGAAGAGCCTGGACAGACATCATGCACTCCTTAAGAGAGCACAAGTGCCAGTCCAAGCTGCTATACCCAGCAAAACTATCAATCACCATCGATGGAAAGATGAAGATATTTCAAGACAAATCAAAATTTATACAATATCTGACCACAAACCCAGCACTACAACGAATTATAGGTGGAAAACCCAATACAATGAGGGAAAATACAGCCTAGTAAAAACAAGAAAACTCCTAAACAAGAAAACTAAAAGAAGAAAAAAACACAGACACAACTCAACCCAAAAAAGCAAAAATGGCAGGAAACAGAAACAACTACTCCTTGTTATCTATCAACATAAATGGTCTCAACTCCCCAATAAAGAGACATAGACTATGAGACTGGATACATAAACAAAATCCAACCTTTTGCTGCATACAGGAAACTCATATCAGAGACAAAGACAGACACTATCTCAGAGTAAAAGGGTGGGAAAAAAACTTCCAAGCAAACAGCTCCAAGAAGCAAGCTGGAGTGGCTATTCTAATATCAAATAAAGTAAATCTCCAACCAAAAGTTATCAAAAAAGATAAGGAAGGACACTTTTTACTCATTACTGGGGAAATCTGTCAGGAGGAACTCTCAATCCTTAACATATATGCTCCAAATAAAAAATCACCCACATTCATAAAAGAAACCCTACTAAAGCTCAAAAAATACATTTCACCCCACACAATAATAATGGGAGACTTTAATACCCCACTTTCACCAATGGACAAATCAGGGAAACAGAAACTGAACTAGGACAGTGCAAAACTAGCAGAGACTTTGAACCAACTAGAATTAATAGATATATACAGAACATACTATCCTAAAGTAAAAGAATACACCTTCTTCTCACCACTCCATGGCACCTTCTCGAAAATTGACCACATAATTGGACACAGAACGAGCCTCCATCGATATAAGAAGATTGAAATACTCCCATGCATCCTCTCAGATCACCATGGTCTACGGCTGGTCTTTAACAACAGCAAAGACAACAAAAAGCCCACATACACATGGAAACTAAACAATGCTCTGTTAAAGGATAGCAGTGTCAAATAAGAAATAAAGAAAGAAGTTACGGATTATCTAGAATTCAACAAAAACGAAAACACAACATACCCAAACCTATGGGATGAAATGAAAGCAGTATTGAGAGGAAAACTCATAGCCCTAAGTGCTTCCAAAAAGAAACTGGAGAGAGCTCACATCAGCAACCTGACAGCACAGCTAAAAGCTCCAGAACAAAAGGAAGCAGATATACCCAAAAAGAGTAGACAGCAAGAAATAATCAAAATTAGGGCAGAAATACACCAAATAGAAACAAAAAGAACCATTGAAAAAATCAACAAAACCAAGAGCTGGTTCTTTGAGAAAATCAATAAGATTGATAAACCCCTAGCCAGACTAACTAGAGGGCAAAGAGAGAGTATCCAAATTAACAAAATCAGAAAAAAAAGTGGTGACATAATAACTGAAACTGAGGAAATTCAAGAAATCATCAGATCCTACTACAAAAACTTATACTCCACAAAATTGGAAAATCTGGAGGAAATGGACGAATTCCTAGACAGATACAAGGTCCCAAAGTTAAACCAGGAGCAAGTAAACCATCTAAATAACCCTATAACACCTAAAGAAATAGAAGAAGTTATCAAAAGCCTCCCAACCAAAAAAAAGCCCAGGTCCAGACGGGCTCAGTGCAAAATTTTATCAGACATTTATTGAGGATATAACACCAATACTATGCAAACTATTCCAAAAGATAGAATCAGATGGAATATTACTCAACTCATTTTTTGAGGCTACAATAACCCTCGTACCTAAACAACACAAAGACCCTACAAGGAAAGAGAACTTCACACCAATCTCACTTATGAACATTGATGCAAAAATACTCAACAAATCCTTGCAAACCGAATCCAAAAACACATCAAAACCATCATTCATCATGACCAAGTAGGCTTCATCCCTGGGATGCAGGGATGGTTTAACATAAGGAAATCCATCAACGTAATCTACCATATAAATAAACTCAAACAACAAAATCACATGGTCATCTCACTAGACGCTGAGAAAGCAATCGACAAAAACCAACACCCCTTCATTTTAAAAGTCCTGGAAAGAACAGGAATCCAAGGCCCATATTTAAACATAATAAAAGCAATATACAGCAAACCAACAGCCAACATCCAACTTAATGGGAAGAAACTTGAAGCAATCCCACTAAAATCAGGGACTCGACAAGGCTGCCCACTCTCCCCCTACCTATTCAACATAGTACTGGAAGTCCTGGATGGAGCAATTAGACAGCAGAAGGAGATCAAGGGGATACAAATCGGAAAGGAAGAGATAAAAACATCACTCTTTGCCGATGAAATGATAGTGTACTTGAGTGACCCCAAAAATTCCATCAGAGAACTCCTACAGCTAATAAACAAGTTCAGCAAAGTGGCTGGATACAAAATTAACTCAAACAAATCAGTAGCCTTCCTATACTCAAAGAACAAACATGTGGAGAAAGAAATTAGGGAAAAGGTACCCTTCACAATCGTCACAAAAACTAGGAAATACCTTTGTGTTACTCTAACTAAGCAAGTGAAGGACCTGTATGACAAGAACTTCAAACCTCTAAAGAAAGAAATTGAAGAGGATCTCAGAAAATGGAAAGATCTCCCATGCTCATTGATTGGAAAAATAAACATTTTAAAAATGGCCATCCCACCAAAAGCAATCTACAGATTCAATGCAATCACCATCAAAATTCCAACCCAGTTCTTTATGGAATTGGAAAGATCAATGTGCAATTTCATATGGAATAACAAAAGACCTAGAATAGCGAAATCCATCCTCAGCAACAACAAAACATCTGCGGGAATCACTATCCCTGACCTCAAGCTATATTACAAGGCAATTGTGTTGAAAACTGCATGGTACTGGTACAGAAATAGGCATGTGGATAAAAGGAATAGAAGAGAAGATCCAGAAATGAGCCCTCATGTATATGGTCACCTGATTTTTGACAAAGGAGCTGTAAACATTCAATGGAAAAAGGACAGCCTATTCAACAAATGGTGCTGGTCCAACTGGCACTCAGCATGCAAAAGATTGAAAATAGACCCTTTCTTATCTTTTTGTACACAGCTCAAGTGTAAGTGGATCAAAGATCTCCACATTAAACCAGATATACTGAAACTATTAGATGAGAAAGTAGGGAAAACCTTAGAACACATAGGCACAGGAGAAAATTTTCTGAACAAAACACCAATGGCTCAAGCTCTAAGGTCAAAGATTAACAAATGGGACTTAATGAGATTGCAAAGTTTCTGTAAGGCTAAGGACATCTTCAAGAAAACAAAACGGCAACCAACAGAATGGGAAAAGATCTTTACCAACACCACATCAGATAGAGGCCTAATATCCAAGGTGTACAAGGAACTCAAAAAGCTAGACACCAGAGAATCAAATAACCCTATTAAAAAATGGGGTACAGAGCTAAACAAAACGTTTTCAGTTGAGGAACACCGAATGGCCGAGAAACATCTGTTGAAGTGCTCCACATCCTTAGCCATCAGGGAAATGCAAATCAAAATAACCCTGAGATTCCACCTCACACCAGTCAGATTGGCCAAGACCCAAAACTCAGATGACAGCAGATGCTGGCGAGGTTTTGGAGAAAGAGGAACACTTCTCCACTGTTGGTGGGGATGCAAGCTAATACAACCACTCTGGAAATGTGTCTCAGAAAATTGGATATAGTACTACCTGAAGACCCAGCTATTCCACTTCTGGGCATATACCCCAGAGACACTTTAATACACAACAAAGATATATGCACCACAATGTTCATAGCGGCCCTATTTATAATAGCCAGAAGCTGGAAGAAACTCAGATGTCCTTCAGAAGATGAATGGATACAAAAATTGTGGTACATATACACAATGGAATACTACTCAGCCACCAGAAATAATGACTTATCCAAATTCTTAAGAAAATGTATGCATCTAGAGAAGATCATCCTGAGTGAGATAACCCAGTCACAAAAGAACAGACATAATATGCAGTCACTGATAGTAGGATGCTAACCCTAGAGGCTTGTACTCCCCCAGAAACAACTCACAGACTGTATGAAGTCCAAGAAATAAAGAAAACAAAAAAAATCTATATATCTACAAAACAAGAAGACTTTTACTATTTCCATGTTGCATTTTGTTTTGCATGTACTTTACGCTTATTGTAACTATTAGGTTTTCAATGCATACTGTCAAGCTTTTGAAAAAAATCAAGTACTGACTAAAAAATATATTAACATGGTTTTATGTAAAAATTATTTTAATGTCTGAAAAAACAGTACTGACAAAAATGTATAATTTTAAGCAAAAAAATGTTTAAAATCTTTAAAAAACATTAACTCAAACAAATCAGCAGCCCTCTACTGAAAGGATAAAAAGGCTGAGAAAAAAAAGTAGAGAATTGATACCCATCACATTAGTCACAAAGAATATAAAACGCCTTGGTGTGACCCTAACCAAGCAAGTGTGGAATCTGTATGACAAAAATTTCAAGTCTCTGAAGCAGGAAATTGAAGAAGACCTCAGAATGTGAAAAGATCTCCCATGCTCATGGATTGGAAGGATCAACATAGTAAAAATGGCCATCTTGCCTAAAACAATTTATAGGCTCAGTGCAATCCCTATCAAAATTCCAACTAAATTCTTCATAGAATTAGAAAGAACAATTTTCAAATTCACTTGGAATGATAAAAAAACCCAGGATAGCAAAAACTATCAACAATAAAAAAACTTCCAGGGGCATCACCATCCTTGACCTCAAGCTTTATTACAGATCAATTGTGATAAAAACTGCATGGTACTGGTATAGAGACAGGCTGGTATATCAAATAGAATTGAAGACCCATAAATGAACCCACACGCCTATGGTCACTTGATCTTTGACACAAGGGCTAATGGATAATAGACAGCCTCTTCAACAAATGGTGCTGGTTCAACTGGCAGTCAGCATGTAGAAGAATGCAATTCGATCCTTTCCTTATCTCCTTGCACAAAGCTCAAGTCCAAGGGGATCAACAACCTCCACATAAAACCAGGTATACTAAAATTAATAGAACAGAAAGTGGGGAAGAGCTTACAAAGACAAAGGGGAAATTTTCCTGAATAGAACACCAATGCCTTAAGCACTAAGATCGAGAATCGGCAAGAATGACCCCATGAAATCGCATAGTTTCTATAAGATAAAGAACAATGTCAAAAAGACAAAATGGCAACCAAAAGAATGGGAAAAAAATCTTTACTAATCTCACATCTGATAGTGGGCTAGTAACCAATATATACAAAGAACTTAAGAAGGTAGACTCAACAGAGTCAAATAATCCTATTAAAAAAGGGGTGCAGAGCTAAACAAAGAATCCTCAACTGAGGAATATCAAATGCCTGTGAAGCACTTAAAGGAATGTTCAACATCCCTAGTCATCAGGGACATGCAAATCAAAACAACCCTGAAATTTCCCCTCACACCAGTCAGAATGGTTAAGATCAAAAAAATCAGGTGACAGCATATGCTGGTGAGAATGTGGGGAAAGACAAACATCCCTCCTCTATTGGTGGGGTTTTAAGCTGGTATAGTCACTCTGGAAATCAGTTTGGCAGTTTCTCAGAAAATTGGACATATTACTACCTAAGTACCCAGCTATACCATTCCAGTACATATATCCAAAAGAAACTCCTACATCTAACAAGGACACATGTCCCACCATTTTCATAGCAGCCTTATTAGCCAGAAGCTGAAAAGAACCCAGATGTCCTTCAATAGAGGAATGGATACAGAAACTGTGGTACATTTACAGAATGGAATACTACTCAGCTATTAAAAACAATGACTTCATGAAATTCCAGGCAAATAAATGAATGGAACTTGAAGTTGTCATTCTGAGTGATGTAACTTAGTCACAAAAGAACACTCATGGGATGTACTCACTGATAAACAAATACTAGCCTAGAAAGCTCGAAATACCCAAGAAACAATTCACAGAAATTATGAAGCTCAAAGTGAAGGAAGGCCAGAAGGTGGATGCCTCAGTCCTTCTTAGAAGGGAGAACAAAATACTCATGGGAGAAAATGAAGGGTCAAATAGAGGAACAGGGATTCAAGAAAAAAATCATCCAGAGACTTCCTCACCTGGGGATCAATCCCATATGTACCCACAAACCCAAGCACTATTGCTGATGCCAAGTAGTGCTGATTTGGATGCCTTCTCAGAGGCTCTGCCAGAGCCATACTGATACAGAGGAGGATGCTTGCAGCTAACCATCAGACTGAGCACAGGGACCCCAATGATGGAGCTAGAGAAAGGAATAAAGGAGCTGAAAGGGTCTGCCACACCATGAGAACAAAATTATCAACTAAACACACACAGACACACACACACACACACACACACACACACACACACACACACCTCAAAATTTCTTAATAATGAAAAGCTAGAGCTTTTTTTGTTAGCTTAGAAGATCCATAGAACTAATATAGCATCCATTTGTTTGTTTCTGTTTACCTTTTCTTTCCTTTATTTTTGACAGAGATTAGCATCTTGAAAGTGCTAATAATTATTTGTAAATTCAATTGAGAAGCGGTGGGTCTAGAGATATGGCTTAGGGGGCACAGGAGCTTACCGTTAGGCCTAATGACCTGAGTTTGAGCTCCAGGTTCTACATGGTAAGAGCCCCAATTTTTACAAGTTATCCTCTGATCTCCATAAGCCTGCCATGGCATGTGTAAATGGACACATGTGCAAACTCTGTGTGCATATACACACATATACAATGCATACCCACACAATAAAGAAAGGTATTAAAATTTATAAAATAATTAAAGAACTGACTCTCCAGGATTAAGTTTATTTGTTTATGTACTTGCAAAAATAGAGTCTCTTGTGATATGACACTCTACAGGAGTAGATATGAGTCACATGAGAAAAATGACAATGTATGTCAAGAGAGAGTGAACATGAGGAAGTTCACAGGGAGATAAACAGAAGGGTGGCTTAGCTGTGTAGTGATAAAAAACAAAAGAATTAAAATGGCCAGGTTGGGATCATATGTAATACTTTGATAGCCTCAAGATTTCAGTATTTTATTTTTTAAAAAAGTAATTGAAGATTTAAAATTTTACCTTTATTGCTTTTAAAAATAAGTGTGTGTATGTGATTGTGTGAGTACGTGCATGTGAGTGCAGGTACCTCTGGAACCTAGAGACATTCTGATGTTGAGGTTACAGGTGGTTATGTATGAGCACTGGGAACTAAGCTGAGATCTCCTGTAAGAGCAGCACCCACCTCTCCCCATTCCAGCTCACGGGGGATAGTTTGAGTAATAGGAACATATACTCAACAGTGTGTTTTAAGAAACCTCTGGTAGCATCTGTGGAACAGTGGTTTAAAGGGAGGGATACCCTAAAGCCGAGGCATAACAGGAAGTCACAGACACATGACTGTTCTTTCTCCATAGACTAGGATCCGCCATCAGAGCAGTAATGATAGGAGTAAAGGAGGCACACACGAGTCCATATAGAAGAAAATCTTTAGATCTTCATGATATCATATGAGCATATACAGAAAGACACGTTGGATACAAGATCTTACAGTGAGGTTGTGTCACTAGGCACATGGAGAGCTTTGTGAAAGCAGAATGCTTAGTTGGAGCAGAAAGAGAATTTAAACCTATTACCATCCACATTATGAAGGACACATTCAATAGAACTCAGGGTTGAATGATGGAGCTAATGTCCAAAGGAGCCCTTTATAATTGGAATCAACAAACTGTACCCTGGTATGCCTGGCTTCTTTTCTCAATAGTATGGCTATAAAAACGTCGTTTGAAATTTGACCATGAGTCTTCAGAAAGAGTTACTTAATTTTAACAAATTTTGAGGTCTTCTAGTTTTCTTTCTGTTATTGATTTGACTTAATCCTGCTGAAGTCAAAGAACATTCTTGGTGTTACTTCAGTCCTCTGAAATTTGTTGAGACTTGTTTTATGGCCTAAGGTATTTTCTATTTTGGTAAATGTTCCATTACACAGGAAAGTCAAGTGCAGTGTTCCCTAAGTGTCAGTCCAGTGATTTGCTTCTCATATTGTTCTGACAAGTTCTCTCAGATGTTTTTTTAATTGCTTATTCAGGCACAGAGAGTACATTTCCCTCTGCTTTCAATTTACTTAGTTTGGCTAACTCTATTTCTATGTATTATCCATCCATCTATCTACCTACCTACCTACCTACCTATCTATCTATCTATCTATCTATCTATCTATCTATCTATCTATCTATTTATCTACATATCTATCTACCTACTTTTCTACCTAGCAATCTATTTATCTATTTGCCTATCATCTATTTATAAATCATCTTTCTCTCTCTCTATTACCTTATAGATTGAAACTTGCTTAATATGTGAAGATTGACAAGTTCGTTGTATTATGCCATTAAATGAGATTTTTTTTTTTCCATCATGGGATAAATTTCTTGTCAGCACTTTTTATTACATTTAAATCTAGTTTACCTAATATCATTGTAACCTCATAGATTCCTTTTGGTTAGTGGTTTGCATTATTATCTTTTTGGCCTTATTCTATATCCTCTTCATAAGGATGCCTAGTGTACCTGAAGATACAGAAAGTCAAAGTTGGGGAGGCCAAAATTTAATAAAAAGGAGGAAGCAGAAAGAGAAAGGGGTCAAAGAAGGGACAGAAGGAAGAGAAAGAAGGGGATGAGGAGAAGAGAAAGAAGGAGAAATTTGGAAAAAATGGGAAACTAAGTATTTCCAGCAGGGTGGCAAATTAAGCTTGGTCTTTGCTTCCACAGAGACACTTGTCATACTGAAGAGGAACGAGGGCAGATAGAGATCAATGGAAGCTTAGATTCAATGCTATGCTTTAACTAATAACATTTTGAGTTTTCTGTGAGGAGTACACCACAAGCTTAAGTAAATAACTATCACCAAAAAGGAACTGAAGTGGGGCCTGGAGAGATGTATCGGCAGTTAAGAACACTCATTACTTTGCCAAGAGGAAATTGTTCAATTTCCAGTATCCACATATGGTTAACAACTAACTTCAGTTCCAGGGAACATGCTGGCCTCCTCTGATCTTTGTGGGTGCCAGGCATGTATGTGATACACAGATGTACACACAGGCAAAACACCCATATATATAAAATGCAATTAAAAGTGAAAAAATATGAGCATCAGATTTAACTAATATTGTTTATAAAATTTAGCTGTTGATGGTACAATATTTTCTATTCAAAACAGATAATAAACTTAAAGCCTAGCATAAGCTTTTGGGGAGGGTTTCAATAAGTTATTACAACATCCACCTCCTCTTGCAGTTGATGCCTTGGCTTCTGCTTTCTAAACCCTCCTCTCATTCCAGTTATGTATGACTGCCCACGCTCCTTTGGTTTCAGGCAGGACATTCTTGTATTTGCATCCCTAATAGGATGAATGAATGAATGGTCTATTACCACTGTTCCCCGAGAGTCAGGGGTAGAAACTGAATCCTTCTGGAATGATACTGAGCTGGATCATTTTGACTTTCCCTTGCTCCAACCTCTCAGTGAGACACTGTTTTCTATTTATACACAGAATGAAAAAAGTGTATAGTTAAAAATTATAATTTGGCTGTCCAAAGGAACACTTTGTATTCGTAAGAAAATGAAAAAAAGAAATGGAGCAAGCTTATTTGTAATATGGACCAAATTCCAAGAGACAGTTTGGTCCTTAAAAAACTATGGAACATTGAGCACAGAACAACACACTTGCCCTGTGCAGGTAATCTCCTACCAAGGTTCATAAAAGAGGACACTGTTGGCCACCTCATCGACCAACTCCTTCTGAGAGGTAATACCCACATACCACACACACACACACACACACACACACACACACACACACACACACACAAATATGTGTGTGTTGCTACTGGGAACCCAAAAGATGCCAGTCATCTCAATTTGATACCTTGATACCTTTTTTGATAAAGAGGACATTCAAAATTTCTCCCTTGATTTAACAAAGTGAAATCAGCTTAACCTTCTTGAGGATTGATGAAAGGTATAGAAAGCACACAAAATCTTAGAAGAGCATGTAAATCATTCTCCGTGGGTAGGAGTGTGGGAGTGTGGGTGTGGGTCATGATGCAAGTGTTTACATTTGAGAAAGGAGTCTCCTCTTTGTTCTAAATCTATGGGCAAGAGTGTGTATTCACTGATAGAAAATGCAGAGTTGGTAATCAAGTCACCTTACACCTTCTTCTTCCTTCCTCTACTCCCCCTTCTTCCTCCTTCCTTTCCTTCTCCCCCTTCTCAAATCAGGGTCTCATAGGACCCAGCCTGGCATCATACTCACTAAGTAGCTTATGGTGACTCTGAGTATTTGCTCTTCCCGCTCTCATCTCCCAGTTGTTGTGATAATTGATATGTGATAGCACCTTCAGCCTGTCCAGTGCTGGGAATTAAGCCCTGGAGTTTGTGAACACTAGACAAACACTCACCGGTTGAGCTAGTCCCCTGATAATCTCATCCATTGTAATGAATTGAAGGCCACCAGCAGAGCATTTGCTTGTGGTTTCTATAGTGACAGTAGTTTAGGAACAGTGGAAGTGGTATGTATAAGTTTAGGTAATGACCAAGTATCCCTTACAGATAATACAGCTCTTCTTCATGTTTCTGTTTTTACTATATAAAAATTAGAAAACAAAAACAGAGAAAATAAAAGTAAAAAGAAAACATGAAAATATTATTCATTCTGGCCTCCAGAAGCATGACGTCTTCTGTGGTTCATCTATTCAGACCATTATTATAATTTTTGGCAACTAACTCAATCTACTTTTGTCTTGTCAGTAATTTGGTATAGGTTAAGTAGATGGTCTAAATTATCTAAGGGAATGCATTCAGTTTAGTAGGTACACTTTGACAGTCTGAATTTAACAGACACATTCTAAAAAAAATACACATTATCAAAATTTTAGTTAAGAAACTAACACTACTGCCAGCCGGAAAGGCGGCTCGTACAGGCTGAGCAACTGTGACCTGGAACAGATCTTAGGAACTTCTGTTCCCACCTGGAGACGACTTCAGGACGCAGAGCGGAGCCTGGCCCAACTGCCAGCCGGAAAGGCGGCTCGTACAGGCTGAGCAACTGGTGAGTGGAAGACCTAGGCTGCTGGGGAGCAGAGGGATCTCTGCGGAGTGCACACGGAAAGGGCACCCCCTGCCCTGACCTGCCCTGTCCTCCCCGATCCAGCGACCGGGAACAGATCTTGGGAACTTCTGTTCCCACCTGGAGATGACTTCAGGACGCAGAGCGGAGCCTGGCCCACCTGCCAGCCGGAAAGGTGGCTCGGAGAGGCTGAGCATCTGTGACCAGGAACAGATCTTAGGAACGTCTGTTCCCACCCGGAGGCGACTTCAGGACGCAGAGCGGAGCCTGGCCCAGCTGCCACCGGGAACCTGGTCTGCCGGGGAGTAGAGAGATCTCTGCGGAAAGTGTACCAGGGACACAGACCAGATAGGAGGGAAAGGCAAGAACATATCACTGACAATAAAATGGCAAGAGGAAAGAGAAAGAGTATATCCCAAGGAAACCAAGACAATCTAGCAACACCAGAACCCAGTTCTCCGATTGTAGCAAACATCGGAATTCCAAACACTCCAGAGAAAGAAGACACAGACCTGAAATCATGCCTCAAGACGCTGATAGAGTTACTTAAACAAGAAAGGGAGGAAAAGCAAAAAGATTCAGAAGCTTTTAAAGAAGAAACAAGAAAAACACTCAAAGAACTCAAAGAACGAGACGAAAACAGAACCAAAGAAATAAAGGAATGGAAGAGGGAAATTAAAACAGAAATTGACACAATAAAGAAAGCGCTAAAAGAGATAACCCTAGAGTCAGAACACCAAAAAAAGAAATCAGGAGTCACAGAAGCAAGCATTTCCAACAGATTACAAGAGATCGAGGAGAGAATCTCGGGGGCAGAAGACAACATTGCAAACATAGACAAAACAGCCAGAGAAGATGCAAAAAACAAAAAGCTCCTAACCCAAAATGTCCAGGAAATACAAGATACAATGAGAAGACCGAACCTAAGGATAATAGGAATAGAAGAGGGAGAAGAGTATCAACTAAAAGGCACAGTAAATATCTTCAACAAAATCATAGAAGAAAACTTCCCTACCCTCAAGGATGAGATGACCACGAGCATAAAAGAAGCCTTCAGAACTCCAAATAGGTTGGACCAGAAAAGAAATACCTACCGACACATAATAGTAAAAACATCAAGTGCCCAAAGTAAAGAAAGAATAATAAAAGCAGTAAGGGAAAAAGGTCAGGTAACATATAAAGGCAGACCAATCAGACTCACACCCGATTTCTCAACAAAGACTATGAAAGCTAGAAGAGCCTGGACAGACATCATGCACTCTTTAAGAGAGCACAAGTGCCAGCCCAAGCTGCTATATCCAGCAAAACTATCAATCACAATCGATGGAGAGACAAAGATATTTCAAGACAAATCAAAATTCACACAATATCTGACCACAAACCCAGCACTACAAGGAATTATAGGTGGAAAACCCAATACAAGGAGGCAAAATACAGCCTAGTAAAAACAAGAAAACTCCTAAACAAGAAAACGAAAAGAAGAAAAAGATACAGACACAACTCAACCCAAAAAAGCAAAATGGCAGGAAACAGAAACAATTATTCATTGATATCTATTAACATAAATGGTCTCAACTCCCCAATAAAGAAACATAGACTATCAGACTGGATACATAAACAAAATCCAGCCTTTTGCTGAATACAAGAAACTCATCTCAGAGACAGAGACAGACACTATCTCAGAGTAAAAGGGTGGGAAATAAACTTCCAAGCAAACAGCTCCAAGAAGCAAGCTGGAGTGGCTATTGTAATATCGAATAAAGTAAATTTCCAACCAAAAGTTATCAAAAAAGATAAAGAAGGACACTTTTTACTCATTACCGGGGAAATCTGTCAGGAGGAACTCTCAATCCTTAACATATATGCTCCAAATAAAAAATCACCCACATTCATAAAAGAAACTCTACTAAAGCTCAAAAAATACATTTCACCCCACACAATAATAGTGGGAGACTTTAATACCTCACTCTCACCAATGGACAGATCAGGGAATCAGAAACTGAACAAGGACACTGCAAAACTAGCAGAGACTTTGAACAAACTGGAATTAATAGATATATACAAAACATACTATCCTAAAGTAAAAGAATACACCTTCTTCTCACCACCCCATGGCACCTTCTCTAAAATTGACCAAATAATTGGACACAGAACGAGCCTTCATCGATATAAGAAGATTGAAATACTCCCATGCATCCTCTCAGATCACCATGGTCTACGGCTGGTCTTTAACAACAACAAAGACAAAAAAATGCCCACATACACATGGAAACTAAACAACGCTCTGTTAAAGGATAGCAGTGTCAAATAAGAAATAAAGAAAGAAGTTACGGATTATCTAGAATTCAACAAAAACGAAAACACAACATATACAAACCTATGGGATGCAATGAAAGCAGTATTGAGAGGAAAACTCAAAACCCTAAGTGCTTCCAAAAAGAAACTGGAGAGAGCTCACATCAGCAACCTGACAGCACAGCTAAAAGCCCTAGAACAAAAGGAAGCAGATATACCCAAAAAGAGTAGACGGCAAGAAATAATCAAAATTAGGGCAGAAATAGACAAAATAGAAACAAAAAGAACCATTGAAAAAATCAACAAACAAAGAGTTGGTTCTTTGAGAAAATCAACAAGATTGATAAACCCCTAGCCAGACTAACTAAAGGGCAAAGAGATAGTATCCAAATTAACAAAATCAGAAAGGAAAGTGGTGACATAACAACTGAAACTAAGGAAATTCAAGAAATCATCAGATCCTACTACAAAAACTTATACTCCACAAAATTGGAAAATCTGGAGGAAATGGACGAATTCCTAGACAGATACAAGGTCCCAAAGTTTAACCAGGACCAAGTAAACTATCTAAATAACCCTATAACACCTAAAGAAAAAGAAGAAGTCATCAAAAGCCTCCCAACCAAAAAAAGCCCAGGTCCAGACGGGTTCAGTGCAGAATTTTATCAGACATTTATTGGGGATATAACACCAATATTCACCAAACTATTCCAAAAGATAGAATCAGATGGAATATTACCCAACTCATTTTTTGAGGCTACAATAACCCTCGTACCTAAGCCACACAAAGACCCTACAAGGAAAGAGAACTTCAGACCAATCTCACTTATGAACATTGATGCAAAAATACTCAACAAAATCCTTGCAAACCGAATCCAAGAACACATCAAAACCATCATTCATCATGTCCAAGTAGGCTTCATCCCTGGGATGCAGGGATGGTTTAACATAAGGAAATCCATCAATGTAATCCACCATATAAACAAACTTAAAGACCAAAATCACATGGTCATCTCACTAGACACTGAGAAAGCATTCGACAAAATCCAACACCCCTTCATGTTAAAAGTCCTGGAAAGAACAGGAATCCAAGGCCCATACTTAAACATAATAAAAGCAATATACAGCAAACCAACAGCCAACATCAAACTTAATGGCGAGAAACTTGAAGCAATCCCACTAAAATCAGGGACTCGACAAGGCTGCCCACTCTCTCCCTACCTATTCAACATAGTACTGGAAGTCCTGGCTGGAGCAATTAGACAGCAAAAGGAGATCAAGGGGATACAAATTGGAAAGGAAGAGATAAAAACATCACTCTTTGCCGATGACATGATAGTGTACTTGAGTGACCCCAAAAATTCCACCAGAGAACTCCTACAGCTGATAAACAAGTTCAGCAAAGTGGCCGGATACAAAATTAACTCAAACAAATCAGTAGCCTTCCTATACTCAAAGGACAAACATGTGGAGAAAGAAATTAGGGAAAAGGTACCCTTCACAATCGTTACAAAAACTATGAAATACCTTGGTGTGACTCTAACAAAGGAAGTGAAGGACCTGTATGACAAGAACTTCAAACCTCTAAAGAAAGAAATTGAAGAGGATCTCAGAAAATGGAAAGATCTCCCATGCTCATGGATTGGAAAGATCAACATCTTAAAAATGGCCATCCTACCAAAAGCAATCTACAGATTCAACGCAATCCCCATCAAAATTCCAACCCAGTTCTTCATGGAATTGGAAAGATCAATGTGCAATTTCATATGGAATAACAAAAGACCTAGAATAGCGAAATCCATCCTCAACAACAAAATAACATCTGCGGGAATCACTATCCCTGACCTCAAGCTATATTACAAGGCAATTGTGCTGAAAACTGCATGGTAGTGGTACAGAAATAGGCAAGTGGATCAATGGAATAGAATAGAAGACCCAGAAATGAGCCCTCATGTATATGGTTACCTAATTTTTGACAAAGGAGCAGTAAACATTCAATGGAAAAAGGACAGCCTATTCAACAAATGGTGCTGGTCCAACTGGCACTCAGCATGCAAAAGAATGAAAATAGTCTCGTTCTTATCTCCTTGTACAAAGCTCAAGTGTAAGAGGATTAAAGATCTCCACATTAAACCAGATACACTGAAACTATTAGATGAGAAAGTAGGGAAAATCTTAGAACACATAGGCACAGGAGAAAATTTCCTGAACAAAACACCAATGGCTCAAAGCTCTAAAATCAAAGATTAACAAATGGGACTTAATGAGATTGCAAAGTTTCTGTAAGCCTAAGGACATCGTCAAGAAAACAAAACAGCAACCAACAGAATGGGAAAAGATCTTTACCAACACCACATCAGATAGAGGCCTAATATCCAAGGTGTACAAGGAACTCAAAAAGCTAGACACCAGAGAATCAAATAACCCTATTAAAAATGGGGTACAGAACTAAACAAATGATTTTCAGTTGAGGAACACTGAATGGCCGAGAAACATCTGAGGAAGTGCTCGACATCCTTAGCCATCAGGGAAATGCAAATCAAAACAACCCTAAGATTCCACCTCACACCAGTCAGATTGGCCAAGATCCAAAACTCAGATGACAGCAGATGCTGGCGAGGCTGCGGAGAAAGAGGAACACTTCTCCACTGTTGGTGGGGTTGCAAGCTAATACAACCACTCTGGAAATCTGTCTGGCGATACCTCAGAAAATTGGATATAGTACTACCTGAAGACCCAGCTATTCCACTTCTGGGTATATACCCCAGAGACACTTTAATACACAACAAAGATATATGCACCACAATGTTCATAGCGGCTCTATTTATAATAGCCAGAAGCTGGAAGGAACCCAGATGTCCTTCAGAAGACGAATGGATACAAAAATTGTGGTACATATACACAATGGAATACTACTCAGCCACCAGAAACAATGACTTAACCAAATTCTTAAGAAAATGGCTGCATCTAGAGAAGATCATCCTGAGTGAGATAACCCAGTCACAAAAGAACAGACATAATATGCAGTCACTGATAGTGGGATGCTAACCCCAGAGGCTTGCACTCCCCCAGAAACAACTCACAGACTGTATGAATTCCAAGTAATAAAGCAAACAAAAAATATACATATATTCACAAAACAAGAAGACTTTGACTATTTCCATGTTGCGTTTTGTTTTGAATGTACTTTATGCTTATTGCAACTAGTAGGTTTTCAATGCATACTGTCAAGCCCTTGAAAAAAATCAAGTACTGACTAAAAAACATATTCACATGGTTTTATGTAAAATTTATTTTAATGTCTGAAAAAACAGTAATGATAAAAATGTATAATTTTAAGCAAAAAATGTTTAAAATCTGTACATTTATCTTTGTTTTGCAAAATAAAGTCGTTTTAAAAAATAAAAAAAAAAAGAAGGCTTAAAGGAAGATGTTCCTTCCTCTCCAGGCTACCAACAACTCTACCAGTTGTCCCCAGCACTGCCTAGAGTAGTGATAACCATTAGTTGTAGGCAATCCTCAAACTGTCTACATGTCCAAAAGAAAATGCACTTTCTAACATTTCTCTAGCTTTAATCAATTCATCTTAAATACCTGATTGCAGTCACATCAAACAAATATAGAACTAAGGAATGATTTTGGAATGCTGCTTTTGAAAATTCCATTGGTTTATTCTGAGACTTCTTATAGTCCTAGGGGAGTTAAATGTCATTATTATTGTCTATTTTTTGATGTAAAACCATGGTTGTGGGGCTAGAGAAATTGCTCAGCAGTTAAGAGTATAGGCTGGCTTTGCAGAAGGTCTAGGTTTTGGTTTTTTGCAAACAACTGGTAGCTGGCAACCATCTGCAACTCCACTTTCAGAGAATCCAATGCCTTTTCTCTGGACTCTGCAAGCACTGCATGCACACACAACAGTTGTAAACATGCAGGCAAACGATTCATTCAAATGAAATAAAACAAATCTCTAAAGAAATAAAGTCAAACATCTTCTTTAGCATTTACATGAGGTCTTGTTTGCTCCAGATGATTGCAGTCTTCACAGCTTTCAGAAATAGTGTGTAGACTAGAAAATCAGTCACATCTGAGTGCGCCCAGGTTCATATCAATACTCTTTTTACCCAGTGTTTGTATGAAGACAAGTGTGTGAGTATTGGCTTTGTCTTTATTGTGTTTCTGGAACAATTTTTAGCACTGGAGACTGGCAAATTAATAAATGTCGGTATTGATACTTCTAAGGACTAAATGAATGGCCTCCTGTAGCTCTTTCTTGGATTGGGGAAATAAAGAGAAAGGTAGTTCTGTGTGTTACTGGTTTATTATGGCACTGAAACCAGAGATCTGGAAGCTTCCATATGTTTTTCCTCTATTTCTTTCCTCTTTTCTGTGTTTGCTGTCCTCCTTACCCCCCCCTTGCTTTGACCATCACAGTAGGTCATATATACTGTTTTGCTTGCTTGTTTTTCTCTCTCTTGCTGTATCACACGTAGCTGACACTGTCACTTGCCTAATATCAATCATCAATGAGTTCACATCTAACTACACTCTAGATGCCGACCTTCAGATTCTGAGTTGCTGAGGACTATGTATATCACCATCTCCCAGCAGTCTAGATGCCCTGTCCCTCACACACTACACTCCAGCAACCAGGTGAAGAATATCTCCTTAATCTCTTTTTCATCCTTTCTTCTTTCTCTATACACTTCAACTGCCTGTGTCCGACTCTCAGCAACAGTCTCTTATGTGCATTCTTCCAAATTATCAATGCATTTGCTAGAACGGCCTTGAGAAACACAAATGAGATGCTGCCTTTGAAGAGAAACTACAGCAGCATGTGGCCCTTCCGTTTAGTAGGTCCCAGCATCTGTAGGAGAGGCCATGATTTTTCCATGGTACCTTAGCACTAGAAGACCTGGCCCTGCCTTATTTTCTGCCTCAGCTTTTGTGATTCCCATGCCCCTCAACTACTGAATGACCATGAACTTCAGAAGACTGCCAATCAGCTGGGAAGTCCCATTCTCATGTGATGTTTGCTTCTATGTTCAATAACTTCTAGTAGTTTTGAAACTTGTCTTCCTTTTCTCGAAACCCATTTAATTAATATATATTACACATAGTGATGTATTGCCATATGCTGTTTCTGTACATGAAGATGTAGTGAAATCAGATAAAAATCCAACTTCTCTAACGAATACTAGTTCTTAAGGTGACAACATTCACATCCTTTCTTTTAGCCCTTTGAGTCCTGTAGTCCACAGCTGCTGGGGACCACTGCTCCACAGTGGAATGGCACCCTGAACAGATCTTGCTGCTAACAGCAGTATCACTCATTGGCTAGCTGTGAGTCCTCGTACAAACCGCCTTCCAGAACCCTGACTAAGGATAAGGAGAGAATGGATGAAGGACATGTGTGCGCATGCTGGGATGGGGCTGCCTGGGCTCTTAGATGGAGAATCACAGGATGCTGGAAGCAAAGCACGTTTATCATATACAGTGGAAATGGGAGGTGGGGCGACTACATACAGATAAACAAGGAGGAAACTTGAGCTTTTCTCAGTAGATGCAGTCCGTGAGGGGGACCATATTCAAACTGTAAACATCCTGGGGGGAAACTATGGTGGGCATTTTCTGCACACATTGCTAACATTTGTACGGAGATCTGAGGGAGGCTTTGCCATCCCTCTGAGCTTCATCCAGGGAAGGCTTTGTCAATCCTATGGCACTGAGGCATCAGGGTCCTTGACGCAGACATACCTATGTCAACGATACATATTTTCTTAGCCCTTCGCTCGTCCCTATAGGCCAGTCTTTCTCCACTCTTCCTCCCACAGAGTCCCTAAAACCCACTGCCACCATTCTGCTCAAAAGTTTCTCTGAGATCATATATGAGTGAGCTCACACTGAAAGAGTTTCTAGAAAGCTTTCCCTTAATACCCTTCCTTCCCAGAATGGGTAAGATGGATGTCCTGTGTTTCCACAGCTCAAATGGTCCATTTGGTAGCACTCAGTACTGAGTTTTAATTGTTCACTGAATCAGCATTTAAAGAAAAAGATAAATAGACAGACAGACAGACAGACAGACAGACAGACAGATAGATAGATAGATAGTATGCCACAGCATGCAAGTAGAGGTCAGAGGATGAATTTTTTTTCTCATTTTTTATTAGATACTCTGCATTTACATTTGAGATGTTATCCCCTTCCCTGCCCTGCTCCCATCCCCCCTTTCCCCTCCATTCGCCTTCATGAAAGTGCACTCCCTCCTAATCACCCTCTCTACCCCATTGCCTTGGCATTTCTCTACGTTGGAAAAGCATGCCCTCCCTGGACCAAATGGCTCTTCTCTCATTGATGCCAGACATTTCTTTTATGATAGGACCCAGCAATTAAATTTTGATCATCAGGCATGTTTGGCAAGTGCCTTTACCCACTATATTCTTGGCCACACCTCATTTTGTTCACCTTGTTAGCACATATGAGGTGCAGCAAGTTTCTGTCAGGACCCATCAAAGGCTGTCTGAGACCCTGCAGAGCCAAATACAGGCTGGCGAGTCCGCATGAATGCTGATGGTGTTTTTGTATCTTTGTATTATTGTTTGATGAGACTAAAAACAAAACAAAACAAAAAGGTAGTTGAAGATTGAGTCAATCAACATGTTCTCTAAACACTGGGATATAGCACAGATTAACTTTGTTTAGAAGCATACCTTATTCAATTTTACGGCAGTATTTTGCTTCCCAAGTAACCACATATGCTTGCACACTGCTGCCTTGTATGATGGAGAGCATCTGCAGCCTTGCCCTTGACCTTTGCTTGATCAGTGGAACCAGAACGATACCAATATATATGTATATACTTTTCAATACGCAGGCAGAATGAGTCTGAGAATATATCTACTACTATTTAAAAGATGGTTGTTTCTTTGCTAAAAATACTTTTGATGAGTCAGCTGCCTTTTAAGACTTCACCACATGGCCAGTGAAGCCTTGGGACCCTGGATCTGTTGTACAATTAATGTAAACATAGGAAACTCATTTTGTGTTGATCCAAGTTTAAGATGCTTTTAGTCACAGGATTTCTGTAAATACAAACTTTTTCAGAAGAGGCCTTGTATATACTTTTTGGTCCAACTTGGCGTGTTTATTTAATCTGCAGTGACTCAGCTTTCTGGCTGCTTGCAGAGCTTGGGGTGTGTGTTCTCATGATGCCAAGAAGGCTGGTGGCTTTAATCTGAACTGAAGGCACTCAGAAGGGCATTTTCCTCTACAGAATGGTCATCTGGACTTCTCTCTGTTATGAAGCTGTGCACAGAATAGTATAGACTATAAAGCTGACTCTAGTGCAGATGCTTCATACGTACAGAATTATTATTATTATTTTCTTTTCCATGGAAAGGACAGAGCCAGTCACGGGACCAACTGACACCCATGTTGCCCATTGTCTTATGTTTCTCTTCTGCTTATCCCAGAGGGAATACAAAGGAAGAAGCTGGCTTAGGAGGTCACAAAATGCAGCTAACTTCTCAGAAACTCAAAGAAGAGGAAGAAGACCACACTATCCTTATTTAAGTAAGCTTGCCTTACACTGTGTCCTGAATCACCAGCCCCCCACCTCACTTGACCTCTGCTTGCCCGTTCAGCAAGTCTTAGCTGTGGCCAGCTTTTGTTTTCCCCTCGTTCCGAGGGTCCCCTCTAATTTTGTGATAGTTCCCTGAACTGTGGTGACTAATGCTCCTGAGCCATTGGAAGTACTGGTTGCTTCAGGGTCATCTAGCTTTCCACATGGCACTCAGCTCATGCTGGTCACCAGAGGCTGTCTCCCTTTTGCTCTTTATAGTGACATTTCTTGCCATCATAGGTTTCAAGTAAGGGCTCGGAAGAGGTGTGAAGAACCATTCTGCGGGCTCCATCCCTTGTCATCAGTGATGGTCAGCAATACAGGTAAGATTCTTCCTGATAGGCCTGCATCAGGGGTTCCAATATGACCAAGGGGTTTAAAGGTTTTATGTAAATTGGGTTCATTACAAGCTTAAACTCAGATTACATCTAATACTGAAGATTAGATAACCAAGTAGCATATACCCTCTGTGTTAGGAGACACCCCAAAACTTACTCCTTTCACCTATGGACAATTGTTCTCTACTTGAGTCCTCATAGGCCTGGGGGATTCACTACATTTGAGGGAGCTCCTGCTGCATTTGTTCAGGTCTGAGAGAAATTTCTTTTCTTGTTGAGCTGATACTTTTTTCTCTTTTTGTGGTTGGCATCTGAGGCAGCCTGTCTTCATTTCTACTTGGAGTGTCTGCAGGTGAGTCTCATGGTCCCTCAGTCTTCCAGGCAGAGTGCCCTTTCCCACTGCCTTCCATTCCACGGCTGTGGTTTTACCACCAGCTTGAGAAGTGATTCACTCATCAATAGTCTGTTTGTAGTTCCTGTAACAGTTGCTCAGGTCTAGAGATGAGGTCTTATCACTGCTTTCATTGCTTATGAAATGAGAACCGCAAAACTCAGAACACTCTTGAGTATGTGATGGGCCTAAAATGTGTCACAAGGAGACTGTGATGTACAGTTTTCAAGTTTTAAATATTAGTTCTACTGTGACTCATTTTACGTCTATGTGGTAGGTGCGCCAGACATCTTCCCAGAGTATGGTGCTTATCCATGTTATATTTCGTCTTCTCGGAAGGAATAATCATTTTAAGTACGGTTTCTGGGTGTGATGTGACTTCATACATCTCTGTGCTTTGTAAATGGACCTTCACTGCATCATTAAAGCACAAATGGCCAACAAGATGCAAATGATTCCCCTCAAATTGTCCCTAGCAATCCCATTCTCAATGTTCATCTTTTAACTGGAGTACCTCATGGTTACCCAATCACCTACATTGTACCTGATTGTAAACAAACTAAACCATTTCTCCCCCCATTTTTTTTTAAGCAATATTACAAACCATATTGATAAAACGCTTGATGGAAAATCCACAGAATATGCATCTTTATTAAAGCAAAACGTGAAGATAATTCTGTACAACTGCAAATCCCCAGGGCATCCAGATGCTCCTGTCTTATGTGTCCTTTTTTAGAGCCTACAATCACCTGTCCTGGATCTTGTTATACAAACTTACCATTTCAAAAGTAGACCCTGGTGGGGAGTTGTTCTGATGGCTTTCGGGATGATGGGAGTGGAGACACAATGAGTTATCTGGGAAGGACTTTGGAGACCAGCATCCGAGTGCAGATCTAGTTTAATTCAGAAATTCACTGGCACACACACATTTATCATGCAATCAGGTAAGGACATATTGCACTCTAATCTAATAATCTTGAATGGCTGGCAACTGTATCATGTGAGGGTGTATGTGAGGAACAGCATGTCCTGGCAGTGTGTCTGTGCACATGGGGCATGAAACAGGCAATGCCCTGGGCTTGGCATCCTTTTGTGGGTTTCTGGCATATTGGACCCCATTTTGTGTCATGTAGATCTGGAAACTCAGGTCTGTTCAAGAAGCTGGAGGAACAGGCTGTGCCTCTCACATTCCCTGTCTTTTAGAGACAGCATCTGGGCAGAGACTGTGCCACCAGACCCTGGTGTTGAAAACAAAGCAAAACAACCCAAACCCCAATTCTCCCAGCCTTTTTTTTCCTTTGTCCCTGCCAAACTATCATTGAGTCATATTTTGAGAACTCATGCTTGCCCAAGCTGTACTTTATCTACTAGGAAATGCAGTTAATGTGAAGCCATTTGGAGATTATAAGAGTTCCTAGAAGGCATGGTTGTTCCTCACTGCAGACATAATCATGTCTCACCATGCAGATCCCTGGCTGTATTAAACAAATGTCTTTCTCTTACCTTGTTGGTTCAAGATAAGCTGATTCAGAGGTGGACCAACATTTTTTCACGCTGTTAAAACTGCTTCTAAGTTGGGAATCCTGTTACCCTTCTACCACCAGAGGCAAACACGTTTCAGAGGAGAAAAGAACCAGTGCTACCTTGCTCCTCAGTATTCTAGTTTGCCTTTCATTATCAAGGTGCAACAAGCTGTTGGCGCTCCATCCATGGCTTCCATTGTCTAGGAAAAAACAAGACATTTGCTATGAAAACAACTTTCTTTATCTACTTTGTCTAGAACTTCACAAGACGGCAAAAAGAGAACAGAGCATACAATACCTGAGCAGGTTCATTTTCACTCTATGAAGTTGATTTAGATTACTTAGGGTAAGAACAGTTACTTGGTGATGCAGACTCATCTCTCTTGAGTCCTTTCTCCTCCCCTTCCCTCTCCTCTCCTTTCCCTTTTCCTTTTTTAAGAGAAAGTCTCATGTATCTTAGGCTGCCTCCAACTTTCCATGTAGCCAAAGATTCTCTTGGACTTTTGATCTTCTTGCCTTTCCCTCTTAAGTGCTGGGGTTACAGGGGATCAAACTCAGGGCATTGTGCATCCCAGGCAAACTTTCTATTTCACTAAGCTATAGGCCCAGCCCACAGGCCTTCTTTCCTCATGTCCTTCAGTCTTGTACTAGCCCTAAGAAGTAAATCTGGTTTTGACCATGGGAACTGCTGCAAAAATTATCAATAATGCTCCTCCACTGACTATAAAAATGTAGAGATGTTTCATCTGGAAATTAATCTTGTTAGCCTACTTTTCTGTTTGTTTTTGTTCCTGTGGTCTGTGTATCCACAGTGGATTCTTCAACTTCCTCTTCTCCTTGCTGCTTTCTGGAGATTGCTGGTTACTTAATCAGAGCAGTGTTGGCTCTGGCTTGCCACCAGAATGAGTCACATTCACTTCCAGATTCTTGAGTCATAGAGCTACGAATCTTTTACTTCTTGAAAAATCTTCTGTAAGTTTTCAAGAGGGAGCATTTAGTAAGCAGTTTTCTGTCCTGCTAGGTCCTTGCCTTGTTCCCAAGCAATGTGATTTGTCTGGAACTTTCCCTGTTCTCTTCTAACGTTGGATGAATGACTTCAGTTTATCACTTCTCCTCTCCTGTCTAGTGTGTCTAGTGTTGCTTTCAGGACAGTAAACAACCCAACCAGACCCCTTTTCACTTTTACTGGATATTTTTAGATTTACATTTCAAATGTTATCCACTTTCCCAGTTTTCCCTTCATAAATCCCCATCTGATTCCCCCTCCCCCTGCTTCTATGAGGGTGTCTCCTAACCACCTAACCCCTCCAGCCTCCTTACGCTGACATTCCCCTACACTGGGGCATAGAGCCTTGGCAGGACCAAAGACGTCTCCTCCCACTGATGCCCAACAAGGCCATCCTCTGCTACATGTGCAGCTGGAGCTATGGGTCTGCCCATGTGTACTCTTTGGATAGTGGTTTAGTCCCTGTGAGCTCTGGTTGGTTGGTATTGTTGTTCTCATGGGGTTGCAAATCCATCCATCTTCTTCAATTTTTTCTCTAACTCCTCCATTGGGGACCCTGTTCTCAGTTCAATTGTTTGCTGTGAGGATCTACTTCTGTATTTGCCAGGCTCTGCAAGAGCTGCTCAGGAGACAGCTATATTAGGTTTCTATCAGCATGCACTTCTTGGAATCCGTAATAGTGTCTGGGTTTGGTGGCTGCATTTGAGCTGGATCCCCAGGTGGGTCAGTCTCTGAATGAGCTTTGCTTCAGTCTTTGTTTCAATCATTGTCTTTATATTTCTTCCTGTGAGTGTTTTGTTTCCCCTTCTAAGAACTGAAGCATCAACACTTTGGTCTTCCTTCTTCTTGAGCTTCATGTGGTTTGTGAATTGTATCTTGGGTTTTTTGAGGTTTTGGGCTAATATCCACTTATCAGTGAGTGCATTGTTAAGAAAAAGATGAAGAAACCGGGGCAGGGTTGTATGGCCCACAGAGGTGTGGTGAGGCCTAGGGCGAAGAAGATGCCTCTGGGGGGCCCATGTTGGGACTCCCTTCCCCCTGAGGGACGAGCCATATAATGATATAGTACAGAATAGAGTTTATTCAGGTCATGAAAGAGTTAAGAGGGTAGTAGAGGCAGAGAGATGGAAGAGAGGAATAGAGAAGTAGAGGCTAGCCATGAGCACTAGTTGAGTTGTTTCTCTTTCAACATGATAAAACACTAGACGCCGTATAACAATTTTAGAACATTATTAAATAGCAATACAGTTAGTTTTTGATCTTTCAAACCTAATTAATTTTACAATGAAAACAATCCCAGTTCACTAAATATCACTTTACTTCTAAGATGTGACAAAGCCAGTGGAGATATGTCCCATATGAACTCAGTAATTGTCACTTTTACCTTCATTCTCTTTCCTTGATCATCCCCTTATCCCCTCTTCCCTTCTAGCTTGCCTTCTTTTCCAATTATGCAGTGTTTCAAAGTGACCAGAAGAGGGCACTATGCTGCAGCGAGTCTGGACATCACATACCTGAAAAGTAGTTTTTGAACTGAAAGAGATAATGAGCTCATAAAAGTTGTTACATACATGAATGCTTATTGGAATTTACTTACAGTGATTTACATGATCTGACATGATTGTATAGCTCATAAAACAAATCATTTTAACAGCGTGGTTAGTTTGGTACTCTTTCCTCCATGAAAAGCAATTATTGTTCATTTAGCCCTGAGAAGGATATCCTAAATAGGATACTCTATCAAAAGAAGACAAGTTGTACTAACTCGTGTGACTTTTCAGCATGTGCCTGCTTTATTGGTTGGAAACACTGTATAATTTCTTATTTTTAACTTAGTGAGAATATATCAGCTTTTCCAAGATAACTAGGTTGATAAACAAGATGTTCAATGAGCAATCTGAGCCAAATATACCTTTTATAATAAAAAAAAACACACACATACACACAACATAGATTTTATAGGTGGATAGACTTCTCCTTAGAGGCTTGGTCCCAAACTGGAGTTCCTGGAATTTACAAGGGACAAAGCAGGCTACTTTCCTAAATAGAACAAAGTCCCATTTACTTGTTAAGACTAAAGCAAAGAGAGAAACCCTGACACCCTCTAGAGTCACACTGGAGTTAAGAATTTAACAGCACAAATGCATGCTAGCACACTCAGTCACTTTAAAACAAATTGGACATTGTTCCAGAATATTCTTATCAGCACATGATTTTCTTTCATACAGATATCAAACTTTTCTTTAAAAAATAATTAAAATATCATTCAATGCACATTTGGACCACCACACCTCAACAGGTCAAGAATTTGGCAGCTATTTGTTTTGAAATGAACCGTCTACTAATATGCATGCAGTATTTTTTTTTTTTACAGCCCTTAAAGAGATGTTTAGGGAATCAATTATTACTGTTTTTTTAATTTAGATCTTTACATCATGAAATCAGACGAATATGAGGGGGGGTCTATTGTAAATTTTGTTGAGTCTTCTTGTGTTTTCTGTTTCTTCTGTGTAGAGTTTGGCCATTGGTTAACAGTTTATGCTGCCATGATTGAAGACATAGTTTCATCAGCACAGAATCAAAGCAGGTGTTTGCTTCTCTTTCCAAATTTTATACTATTGTCTAACAAATAACATACACATGGGTATTACTCTTCCCACTTCCTATTATAACTTGTATATTTTCCTCATTATCATTCTCTTTGAATTCTGGAAATTTGGCCAAATTTTGAAATATTCATAATGAACCAAATGCAGATCTCATCTTAAGTTTCTCCTCATACCCTCTTCATTAGGAGCATTAATAAAATATATTCCAGAAGGATTAAAAACTCTCTCATGCAATTATAACAGCTGCTTTGCTTCCCACGTTTCTTGAGGTTTCTTCTCTGTTCCCTTGTGCATGTCTTTATCTTGATTTTCTTCCCCCCTTTTGTGAGTCCCGAGTGTTTTCTCTCTTTTAGAAATGTATTTATATTACTTACAAGTCCCTCTGTCTGGGTGTGTGCACATAAGTGCAAGTGCTCAGGTAGGCTAGAAGCATTGGACCCTGGAACTGGAGATACAGGAGGTTGTGAGCCACTTGATGGAGGATCTAGGTCTGGTCCCATTCAAGCATAGGGAGCTCTTAACTGCTGAGCAATCTCTTTGACTCCTTAGTGTGGTTTCTTTTATTGCTTGTCTTAAAGCCTCAGTATAATAGTGAAGACGTTTCCATTAGTCAAACTATCTATTTCTACTGCAGCTTTAAGAGTCTTTGCCTTCTGAATGCCATAGCAATAGGTTTTACGCAGATAGTCAGTCTCCTTTGAGATTAAATCACCACACTTGTAATGTGTCTTTTTTTTTTTTTTTTTTTTTTTTTTTTTTTTTTTTTTGGGGACAGGTCAAAAGAAATTAGGAAGCAGTTGCTGAACTAAGGCCTGGGCTTTTGTTTCTGGAGACTTCCTTAAATGAAGGCAAGAGACACAGCCAAGAATGTGCATCCAAATGTTGTTTGTGTTCATAAGAGATTGTGGGCTAAGGGCACACACATTTTAGCCTGGCATGTGTAGGTCATCAGAAGGCAAGGTGGCTGCTTCTCATGAACTTACATTTCACACTTTGTCCTCCAGCTAGAGATTTGGAGACACACATGCTTTCCAAGGAGTCTCCAAAGAATTTTAAAAATTACTTTCATTTTCCCAAGGTGAAGCAGCCATATTATGAGTAGAAGTTGAAAACGATGAAGTATTACGAAGAAATATTCTAAAGATTTTGTGAAGTATAAACAATTATCCTGAATTAAAAAACCAAAGGATTCTTTCCACATCTTGCTCAAGAGACATTGAGAAACTTTAGGATGTAGATAAGTAAGTGAAGATACTCACCTGAAACCACCACGGTTAAACCACCATTATTAACATCAGGCAAGTGTTTCTCCTCCTGTCCTGTCTTGTCCACTCCCCTCCCCTCCCCTTCCCATTTCTCCCTTTTCCTGCCCTCCCCTCTCCTCCCCTTTCCTCCCTTTTCCTCCTCTTCCCCTTCTCCTCTCTTTTCCTCTTCTTCCCTCCCCTCCCTTCTTCTCCACCCTTTTCCCTCCCCTACCCTTTCTTCCCCCCTCCTCCTTTTTCCTCCCCTCCCCTTCTCTCCCTTCTCCTCCCCTTCCCTTCCTTTCCCACCCCTCTCCTCTCTTTTTCACTCCTCCCCTCCTCTCCTTTTCTCTGTTCTCCTCCCGTTCTCTCTCTTTCTCCCCTCTTCTCTCTTTCTCCTCCACCCTGCTTTCTCCCTTTCCTGGGTTCTCCTTCTGTGTAATATGTATACACATGTACTCACACATAGATGGCTTGTAGGTAGATGGAGACATCATTATAAAAACATCATCACAGGATAATGTAATTCTAAGACAATGGGTTTATATTACAAGACTGAAGAAATTATTGCATTTTATATGAAAACTTGTTAGCTGTAAAAGGGTCTGGGCTTTAATGGACCTTGGACATATTTTCTAGGACAATTAAAAAAATTCTGGGAGCAATTTATGTCAATTTGCAATTTATTCTAATCTCTGGGTAGGTCTCAGGGTCTTCTTTTAGTCCGTACTCTGGTAATGAAATGTCTATGAGGCATAGGGCCTTACCCTACACCATTACAGAAAGACAACGGAGCTTCTAGCTCTATAAACCGTGGACTATGTATGTATAAGGGCCAGGTATATATCAGCACCGCTGCAAACCCATCGTAAGTGAGAACAAAGTGGAATTCATTCCTTTCTTGGTTGCCTCTCAAAATAGTAGATAATCCATGTGGGCTGAAATGAAAGAAAACCAGAGAGGGCGGGTAAACCCGGCCATCTTATTTTTTCTGTGGTGAAATTCAGGAAGGAGTAAAGAAATGTAATTTCTCTCACCGGGAAGCAGTATTGAAGTCAGTGTGTTGACTTTTCGTCAAATGATAACTTAAAAATTGACTGGGAGAAATGTGGGCTCCATCCTAAGACTGATCCCAGAGAGAGCAACAACCCTCTTCCAGCAGGGACTGGGCAAGGATGAAAAGCGTTGGGCTCACGTACTGTCTACACAGCCCTGGAAATCTTGCAGGCACTTGCCTCCCAGGCAGTCTTCTCAAACATCCTCCCTCGTGCGTAGCAGATGTAGAGCTTCACCCTTATGTGGGTCCTGAACAGTTGGAGCAGGGGCTGTTCCAGAAGCTGTTGCCTGCCTGTGGGACCTGTTCTACCCGCTGGGCTGCCTCCTCTGGCCTCAGTAGAAAAGGAAACACATAGCCTTGCAGAGACCGGAAGTGCCAGGGTGGGAGGGATACCCAGGGGGCCCCCACCCACTCAGAGGAGAAGAGTAAGGGGGATGGGGGGAGAATTGTGGGAGAGAGTGACTGGGAGGGAGGCAAAGAGTAAATAAGTAAAAAAAATTAAATTAAAATAGAAAAAATAGTATCAGTCATTGGAATGGTCTGCAGTCACTTTCTGGTGACAGCAGCTGAGTTCAGAAACCATTCTTGGGATCTTGATTTACTCTCTGCTTTGTTGAGATGGCAAGTCATAGCAATTTAGTCCAGAGTCATGTTCTCCTGGCCCCCACCAAAACATGAGACTTTTGCCTTGACAAACGGAAATCTGAATGAAGTCTACAGCTAGGATTCTTCTGTTTAAAAGATTAAAAAAAAAAAAAAAAAAAAAAAAAAAAAAAAACCCAAACAAAAACAGTATGGAGTCTTTCAAGGCTAAATGGCAAAGAAACGAACCAAAGAAGAAGAAAAAAATGTCTTTTCAGTAAAAGGTTTCTAAGACCAACTTTAAAAGAATACCATGTAATTCCAATAGCATGAGTGAGCACATTAGATTCATGGTTCCATTAGCAGCAGAACGGAGCTGTGAGTCTGAGTCACAGGTGAGCAGTATGCTGGGAGGTGCTTGGCTTCTGTCACATTGTCTGGGTAACTGCCTAGCAAGGATGCAGCAGCCTTGCTGAACAATGGACACACTGTTCACAATACGGAAGGAGACCGGTTCGGTTGTTGTCATCACAAGTTCCTCATAGCTTACTAGCTCATGGGGACATCAAGTTTCATAACATTATCCAGCCGATTGGGCTCATCTGTTACTGAGTGAAACTAGCCAGGTGGAAGAGAGTAGCAGTCTGGGGTTTCCACTTCCGGCTTCCTCTTGCTTCCCCTGTTTTGGTTTAACTGGGGAGTCAGATGCTAGAGTCAGGACAACGATAAAATCTAGTCAAACTTCCACGGACATAGAGATAATGAAGAGTGAGTATTTGTGGAGAGATCAGATGGTCCTCTAATCACTGTCCCCAAGGATGGGAAACCAGCAGTTCCTCCGACGGTACAGGCTCAGTGTTCTTAGTGGGGCTGGAATAGTCCTCAGTTGCAGACTGATCGTTCCCCACTCTGACACAGCACTCTTTTTTTATTTTTTAAATTGGATATTTTATTTATTTACATTTCAAATGTTATCCCCTTTCCTGGTATCCTCCCTGGAAACTCCCTATCCCATCCTTCCTCCCCTGTTCTTATGAGGGTGTTCACCCACCTACCCACTCCTGCCTCCCTGCCCTGGCATTCTCCTACACTGAGGCATTGAGACTTGCCAGGACCAAGGGCTTCTCCTCCCACTGATGTTCAACAAGATTATCTTCTGCTACATACGTGGCTGGAGCCATGGGTCTCTCATTGGCTGGTGGTTTAGTCCCTGGGAGCTCTGGAGATCTGGTTGGTCTGACAGCACTCTTAGCATGGTGCTTGATGTTTTGTGAATTATCAAGATGTTCCACCGTGTCTATTGAGTACTGTATCCATTTCATTCTCGTGTGATCTTAGTACTGATGTCTCAAGGCTCTTTCCCCAGACGTGTTATTTCTCCTCACTCTATACTGGCTTAACTTCAGCTAAAGGCTACAGAGACACCTTTCCCCTGGCTCTCTTCTTTTGAGACTCGACCTCTTAGCTCCAGCTGTTTAGCTTCCCTGAACACCCAACTCTGGCAGCTCAATTCAGAGGTTTTCTGGGCTCCTACTAGGTCATAAACTTGCCCAGTGTTTGCCTGAAAACTCTCCAGAGATCCAGGGTTATCACAGACGTCAGGTGTTTTTTTCTTCTCTTAGTGCCATGTGCTACCTGATGTACAGTGTCTAAATCATAATTATCTATATATTGTTCATTTTTAAGTCATTACATGAAGGAGAGGAGAAAAACATATCTTGACTGTAATTCTCATTGCTGTTTTCATTAAAAATTTCATGTGATAATAGTGCATATTATCTCTTATACTAAGGAGCTAGTTTTCCATCTTCAGCACTGAGGAAGATTATGAAGAGAAGTGTCACAGTCCTGGCTGTGCTCCTTGAAAGCACCACAGAGGTTTGCAGAACTAATTAGCTAGGGTGGACCTCGTATGATATGGACACCTCTGTCTTTAATTTAACTTCTGATACACATGAAATACAGCCTTGTTTGAAGACAGAATGTACAGACTTTATTTCACAAATCTCTCTATGTTCATCCTCTTAAATACCTACCTCCTCCCCAGGCCACATTGTAAGATGACCTTTAGGACACACAGTGAGTAACAAATCTGTGATTTGCAAGCACTTTATTCTAGGCTTGTGTTTGATCTCACCCAGCGTTAGAGATCTAGCTTGGTTCACATTCCACAGTTTAGAATAAAATAGAATGCATTATCAGTAAAAATTGATTTTGAGAGACTAAAATTGAATGTTCTTTATGCTCTCTTTAACATCTCTAGTTGATGGGACTGTGATAAATATCTTTATGACACAAATGTAGGTGCCTAGACAGTTATCTGCTATGCTCGTCTCTAACATCTGCGGTCAAGTGCATCAGAACGCAAATAGGGTTGGTTTGAGAAATCCTGTCATTTAATTAGTTCCAGTGACAGAGATGAACTTAAAGTGGCAGCGACAATTTAAAGGCTGAGGTAGATTATTAGAGTGAAATGGTACGTTTATTCAGGCTGCCTTTGGACTAGCTGTGGAATGAAATAAAGCCTCTTTCGTCTTCCAGATGGTACAAGCAAAAAGTTAAAAGAAGCAAAACCTTGGATTCTTGGTGCCTGGAAGCCAGTGGTTTCTCCATCCAAGAGCCGAACAAACTCGCCTTTGTGTGCACATGTGACAGCCCTTTGAAGTCCTGGCATCCTGACTGGTAACTTTTTCTATCTGGCCATCTTCAATCAGAGGAGGTTGGGAAACAGAGAGGGGAAGGACCAAGAAATGTAGGTGTCAGTCTGACTGGCTCCAAGCCCACTGGGTAAACATGCCAGCAACCTTCTCACAGAGATTACTTTTCAGAAATGGAAAGGGAGTGTCCAGCTTCGTTTAGAATCAAAACGAGGAAATGACTCTCAGCTGTCTACACACAACAAAACAACACACCCAGCGGAGCGGCGGGGCCTTGTGTGCATGGTATGGCAGACAGGATTTCTCTCCAGAGTACAAAGTCCAGGTCATCTGCAAGAATGTTTATACTGCGGAATCTGCAGTACCTGGCCCTGGGGTCCTTTTAATAAGACTCATGGTCTTTGTTTTCTTCTAAGATTTGCCATAGACCTTCCCTGAGACAAGGGTCTCTGCTTTTCTGGAGGCTCTCTTAACTGACTTGCATAGGAGGTTGAAGGAAGGGCCTTTTGTTTTGGGTTTAGGAGTTTGAAGCTCTGAGGTTCAGTTTTTCCCTTCAGCCCTAACTTCTTGTGTGGTCTTTCTCCACAAGCAATAATTTCCTGTTCTTTCTGAAAGACTAAGTAGATTGTGCCAGTGACACTCATAGGGAAGAAAGAAGGTTGGATTCAGTTTCAAATCCTTTGAATTAATTTTTAAACACCAAAGGCTTTAGCAAGCATTGATTTCCAGGTTAGCAATAGGCCATGAGGAAAAGAAAACAACACAGAAGGAGAGAACCATAGCACCCTGTATTCTGGAAAATGACAATAGTCAAACATTTAAAAACTACGAACAATAAGAAAATATCCAGTCACAGGCATCGATGGGTAATGTTAGCTATATGAACTGTATTTTAGACAGAATATCAGTTTTGATGGAATTATTTGACACATATTCTATAAAACAAAATTTAATATGGGTTAGCTATTAAGGAAACAATGTTTCAACTCATAAAGAGAACCCAAATGTCCTTCAGTAGATGAATGGATACAAAAATTGTGGTATATTTACACAATGGAGTACTACTCAGCTATCAGAAACAATGACTTTATGAAATTATTAAGAAAATGGCTGCATCTAGAGAATATCATCCTGAGTGAAATAACCTAGTCACAAAAGATCAGACATAATGTGCAGTCACTGATAATGGGATACTAACCCCAGAAAGCTCTGAACACCCCAGAAACAACTCACAAACTATATGAAGTTCAAGAAAAAACAAAGGCCTAAAAGAAAAAAAAAAAAAGAAAAGAAAATGAAAAGCCATTATGCTTATACTTTACGCACCAAGAAAACTTTGAGTATTTCCAGGTTACATCTTGTTTTACATGTACTTTATGCTCATTGTAACTAGCAAGATTTTAATGCATACTATCAAACCTTTAAAAAAATCAAGTACTGACAAAATGTATTCATATACTTTTATGCAAAAATGCTTAAAATCTGTACATCTATTTTTGTTTTTTTTTTAAATAAAATTGTTCAATTTATAAAAAAGAGAAGTAGTTAAATAAAGTAAGTATATAGTCTAGATAAAGAAGAGCTGCCTTTATCACAGTTAACATCAAGGTTAGCCAAGATGTGAGCTAATTCACCTTAATAATTTGGATACTTATAGAATTAGAAACAAATGAAGTGATAACTCACAAAATTGTTATTTATATTATTTCAGGATCACTATTGCATCTGTGATTTTAGTTTGCTTTTGGCGGTGCGGGAGCAGTTAGTTAAACTGTTGCGTCTGGTCCTTAGACTCTTAAGGCTCCCCAAAACCATTTTATTGAGTTTTGTCACTCTTCATATCTGCAATTTCTCCTTTCTGAATGGCAGCCTGGTTTATAAGGCCTGATGTTGGACAAATTAAAATCATACAATAATATATTTAAATATTAATACCATGGTAAATATTAGACCTTTTCTCATCTTCTTGAACTTTTACTTGGTATTAATGCAAGACTTCTGTAAGGAGGAAGTCCTTTCTTTTCAAAACTCTTAGAAGAACTACCACACTCACTTGTCTCTCACACACTTCCAGGCCATTCACATGTTGGTGCCCATCACACTTGTTGCACACACAAACACATGTGAATCTACGCTCAATTTCACAAATAAGTTTAATGTCTTGGAAGCATTGCCAATGAACATGAGACGAAGAGACACGATTAAACAAAATTTCTCAGTTTAAGGTCTCAAAGTCTATTTTTATTGATACTTCCCTATTGTATCATTTCCTTAGTGTACTGGGCTGCACTGTAGATATCAACTTCCAGTTAAACAAAAATGCTGTATCATAGGCAGATAAGAGCAGCCACTCTTGTACTGCAAAGGTATCGGCTTCAGTGTGTCAGACAGAGAAGCAGGTTTTGCTCTGCTTCAAGTGGGTCCCATAAACATTTGTCTCCTGAATTAAGTTTTATGTGATAGAAAAACAATTTTTTTTCTTGTTTTTCCCCACCATACCAGGAGGCACTTGCTCCACAATGTTCATAGTGGCCTTATTTGTGATAGCCATAAGCTGGAAACGATCCAGATGTCCCACAATGGAAGAATGAATACAGAAAACGTGGTTCAATGAAATTCAGCAATTAAAAATGAGGACACCATGAGTTTTGCAGGCAAATGGATGGAAGTAGAAAAATCATCCTGAGTGAGGTAACTCAGACCCCAAAGTACATGCGCATGGTATGTACTCACTAATAAGTAGATATAAGCCAAGAAAGTAGAGAATATCCAAAGTACAATCCACAGAACTCAAGAAGTTTATCAAGCCAAGGGTCCAAGTGAGAATGCTTAAATCCCACTTCTGAGGGAAAAGAAAGTAATCACTGAAGGTAAAGAGAGGCAGAGACCTGGGTGGGAGAGGGGAGGAGTGGAAAAGGGGAACATGATCAGATATTGGGGGAACCAGGATAGAAGCCCCCAGGGCAAGCAATGAATGGAAATATGCAACCTTGGAGGTGGGGTAAGGTGGGTGGAGGCTCTAGAAAGTACCAGACACCTAGGAGGAGAGAGACTATCAGGACTCAAAGGGAGAGACCCTAGATGAAATGTTCAACCGTGGGGAGAGAGAACTTGTAGAGCCCACCTCCAATAGAAAGATAGGGCATCAAGTGGAGATATGGGGTTGTCATCTATATAAAAAACTCTCCAGGTTGCATCTTGTTTTACATGTACTTTGTGCTCATTGTTACTGGTGGGATCTTTATCACACTATCAAACCTTAAAAAAAAAGTACTGACAAAAATGTATTGTATAATTTTATGCAAAAAATGCTTAAAATCTGTACATTTATCTTTGTTTTATAAAATAAAGTTGTTAAAAAAAAAAACAAAAAAACTCTAACCCAGAATTGTTCCTGACTGAAAGAACTGCAGGGACAAAAATGGAGAAGAGACTGAGGGAAAGGAGGTTCAGTGACCAGCTCAAACCGGGACCCATATCAAGAGGATGCTCCAAGGCCTGACACTATGACTGATGTTATGCTGTGCTTACAGACAGGGGCCTAGCATGGCTGCCTTCCAAAAGACCCAATAAGCAGCTGACTGAGACAGATACAGATAACAACCAACCAATGGACTGAAGCTGGGGACCCCTGTGGTTAAATTAGGGAAAGGCTGGAAGAAGCTGAGGAAGAGGGCGACTTCATAGGAAGACTAGCAGTCACAACCAACCTGGACACTCCTGAGATCTCTCAGACATTGAGCCACCAACCAGTCAGCATACAGCTGCTAATATGAAGCCCCAACACATATACAGAAAAGGACTACCTGGTTTGGCTTCAGTGAGGGAAGAGGAGCCTAACCCTTGAGAAACTAGAGGCCCCAGGGAGTAGAAAGGCTGGGTGTGGGGTGGATAGGAGTGGGTAAGGACATCCTCTTGGAGACAACAGGGAGGAGGAATGGGATGAGGAACTGTGGGAGGGAGGATCACGAGGGGGTAATGACTAGACTGTGAAAAATTAAAATAATAATTATAAAAAAGTGTTTTATTACTAAATTTCAATGATGCACAACCAAATGGGATTCTAATAAATACAAGTTTCAAAGATAAGAGGCAGAGACAGAACTAAAAATAGATAATTGGCTCCTTGGTTCAGACTACTTACACAACCAGAACTAATAAAATCAGATGGTTGACTCAGTGGTGATTTTCATAATGAAGACTTAACTATTGCTATCAGGACAATTAATGACTTTTATTATGGAACAGGAAAAATAGGTGGAAACCTTGTTGTTTACATCTCTTTGGAAGAAAAAAACCCATAGTGGAAATAATGAGAATCTTGAGAATGTTGGTGAGTGCTGGCTACTTACTTCGGTCAATAAAGTTACAGAGGTGAGAGCTGAGCTCAGACTGCAGTGAGTCAGCCTTGAAGCAGAGGCAGAAACACCTATTTTCTTACAGAGCTGCTTTGTGTGGGCAGTCTGAGCTATAAATAGTCTGTGACTCTTGGCTTTTGAGGTATTGAGGGTCTGAGAAAGGCTTCTTTTCTGAGAGCTCCAGTGACATCAAGTGACAGAGAGAGGCAGAGAGGTATTCTTTAGTTGATGATGATGCTATGCTATACCCCAGAGCAAGCACTTTAGGCAGTGGGGACAGGATCAAAGATAGGATGTCATTTTCACATTCAAGGCGTTTTTATAAAGTGGTCTCCAACCGGTTAGCCATTCATTTGGCAGAAATGTCAATTTAAAAAGACAATAAACAAAAGGGAAGAGGCACAAATCTAGAGAGATGGTTATGTGGTCAAGAGTGCATTGCGCTAGTTTAAGACCCAAGTTCAGTTCCCATCTCTGATGTTGGGTGGTTTTCAGTAAGTCTGGGGGACACAATTCTTTTCTCTAGACTTCACAGGCACCTGTATTTACATACCACATACAGACAATAATGTATACATAATTTAAAAATAAATATAAATCCCCTTTTTCAAAGTGATGACTATTGCCAGGCTGACAATATTGGTAAGTCCTTACTGATGCGATTATGGAATTATTTGAAGGCAAGTATATCAGAAGCCTACAAATATTTGAGGAAATGTACTGGCAACATTTTTTTTTTTTCAGTTCCAGTTGAACAGAGGCTGAAGAGGCCTCCTACCCTACCCCCAGATGTATCCTCTAGAACACAGTGATGATAGAGACCATGGAGATCTCCATGGAGACAAGGCTTTCCCAGAAACAGTGAATATGAAAGGAAGACATTCAAGCCTCCCTACCCATCCTCATTTATATTTATTTTCTTTCTTACAAACAAACAAACAAACAAAAATAAAAAACAGAAAATGAAAATAAAACCAAGAGACAACCCAACATAAGGACAAAACAAATGACCAATAAGATTTTTTTAAAAAATGCCCAAACAAAGCAAAATGAAACCAAAAATCCACAAAATTACCATTGGGATCGTTTCATGTTGACAACTGTCCCCTGTGGGCAGCAGATAGCTAGAGAGGAAGCAGAGTCCCTGGCCTGCCCCATAGTTGAAACTTTCTAGAGCTGGAGTGGTTATGGGCTCAGTGCCTGTGCATGTGCAGGAATGAGCCTTGGCTCTCACAGAAAGACAAACAACTGCTCAAGTCCTGAAGGGGGCGGAGCCAGGACTCAACAGCCAGTGTAAAATGCTAGCTGGGCAGCAGAGACATAGGAAACCGTGGGGAAAGGTGAAAAGTCATCGACTTGAAAGGACACTTGGTAAGTCTTTAAGGAAAGCGTTACAGATTAAAAAGAAATTCTGTGTTTAAAAGTGGAGAGGAAACACAATGACACAATGACATGATGCCCATATGATTTTATTTCACTTATCAGCATGGAAATATTTTGAAACAATTACAATTTATATATCCTTTAAAAGAAAGATCAGAATAAAGCAGACTTACAGAATGTAAAGACTAAAAAATTAAATGCTTGATTGAAAACTTTAGAGGAAAAATTAGAAAGGTTTATAATAATGAAAGCAATATAAAGATGATAGAGATACAAAAAGGGAAAAAGATGAAAAATGTAGCCAAATCTTAGAAGAAAAAAATATAAATGAAATTGAGGAAAAATACTGAGATAGAGAAAGAGGAGGGAAGGCCAGAACCCACAGCACCACTTTGTAACAAGACTGCAAAAAGACAGTTGATATCAGTTACAAAGGCCATCTAGAGACTGCTCCTCCTGGGAATCCATCCCATAAGTAGCTTCCAAACCCAGTCACCATTGATGGTGTAAAGAAGTACTTGCTGACAGGAGCCTGATATGGATGTCTCCTCAGAGGCTCTGCCAGAATCATACAGATATAGATAAAGATGCTTGCAGTTAACCCTCAAACTGAGCATGGGGACCCCAATGGAGGAATGAGAGAGAGGACTGAAGGAGCTGAAGGGGTTGCAACCCCATAAGAAGAATAACAATATCAACTAACCCCCCCCCCCAGAGCTCCTAGGAACTAAACTACCAACCAAAATGTACTCATGGAAAGACCCATGGTTCCAGCCACATATGTAGCAGAGGATGAACTTATTGGGTATCAACGGAAGGAGAGGCCCTTGGTTCTGTGAAGGCTTAATGCCCAAGTGTAGGAAAATGCCAGGGCAGGGAGGCAGGAGTTGGTGAGTTGGAGGGGGAACATCGTTATAGAAGAAGGAAGGGGGAATGGGAGAGGGGAGAACCCAGAAAAAGCATAACATTTGAAATTTAAATACATAAAATGTCCAATAAAAAATTAAAAAAGGAAATCGCAAGAAAATAGCCCAAAGAGATTTTTTTCTGCTTTGATAAGAGAATTAAAAGAAGATGAAAGAAATCTTCAAGATTGTCAAGAATTTGCGTAGTAATTCATAGAAGCACAAGATTTAAAAATATTTAAGGAAGCAATAACAACCTATGGCTTACATTCACTATGAGTGAAACAGATCCTTAAGTGGGCACTCAAAATCATATAATTTCAAAAGATTGAGGATGACAGTCATCTTAGAGCCTGGCTCTCAATAATAATGACTAACACGGTAGAAAGATGTGGCTTCTATCATGGAGCAAGGAAACAGGACTAGAGGCACTGATATTGTCAAGTGTCAATTACTAGGTGAAGGCCCATATATATTTTTTTAAAGATTTATTTATTTATTTTATGTATATGAGTATACCATTGCTGTCTTCAGACACACCAGAAGAGGGCATCAGATCCCATTACAGATGATTGTGAGCCAGCATGTAGTTGCTGGGATTTGAACTTAGGACCTCTGGAAAAGCAGTCAGTGCTCTTAACTGCTGAGACATCTTTCCAGCCTGGCCCATATTTTGAATTGAGAGTAGAGATTGCTCTCGATCATGCTCTCCTAGAACAATAGCCTTACATGCTTGGGACAAGGCTGAAGAATAGAGACAACCTGAGTCATTTGCAAAAAGATTCCAAGGTTCAAATGAAATTTTCACTAACTTTTTACAAAGACCAACTACATCTCTAAAGAGAACAATATCAGATCTAAGTGCTAGAAAAATTTTAATTGAATCGTTAGCTAATCCTGGATGCTAAAAGGGTATTAGGAACAAATCTACACCTCTTTATGAATGGATTTATAGTACTACAGATATAGAATCCAATGCCCACAATTCAGTTATGGCTGGATAAACAATTATGGGGAGATAAAAAAGACAAAGTTCTCATTGCTGTGTCTGTGAAGAATCAGGTCATTCTTGAAGGACTGTAGACAAACAGAATTCATCTATACTACTACTACTGCTGCTGCTGCTGCTGCTGCTGCTGCTGCTGCTGCTACTACTACTACTACTACTACTACTACTACTACTACTACTACTACTACTACTACTACTACTACTACAATAATTCCAGGAGAAAGATTTCTGGAAAATGTAGAGGCAACAGACTTATGAGGAACAGGTCATGAATGTAGATCATCCAAAGACATTTGAGGTGCTTCCTTGATGTTAGAAAACTGACGAAGGGCCCGACTCAAGGCCCGACAAAAAGGAACATGAGCCATTCATTTCCTGTCCACCAAGGAAAGACTGTTCTGAAAAACAACTTGAATAATCAAAGCCTGATAGAACAAATAGAGTTGCTCAAAACCTAAGTAAACTATTTAACAGAGATAGAATTGCTCCTATGGATTAAACAGGAGATTCTAAGGATACCTAAAAATAGACATTTGGTAAACTACTGTAAACAATAAGAAACCAGTGTTAAAATTACAGTTAAATGGAACTGATATTGACAGATTAGTGGACACGGGAGTTGATGTAATTATGATATCATAAGATTCCTGGACTCCAGTTTGGGTACTTCAATAAAGTGATATCACTGGGAAGTCTTACCACAAGGATTTTGAGTAGTCCTACCTATGTCAATATTTTGTACAGTAGCCATTAAAAATTCGCAAACAGCTTCCTTAGTCCATAATTTATTACTATATGGATAATATCTTACTGGTTTGTTCAGATACTAGTACCATAGAAAGAGAGTTTTGCCTTGCTAGGGATTACAAATTGCTCCTGAAAAAATACAAAGATGAGATTCTTCTATTAGCTATTTAGGATGTAAGATAGATCTACAAAAGATCCGAGACCCCAGACTGCCTCACTGCTGTCTCCTCAAACAACTGCATCCAAGAGAATTTCAAAATTCAGTGTCACAAACTGTTTCAGTCAGGACTTCGCTTAAGCCCTGAGCTTTCTCTGCATGCGGAGACTGGGCAACAAATGCTGCTCCTAGCTTTCTGAAGACTCAATAATACTTTATTTTTCTTAGAGCCCCTGCAAAGGAAAAATGATGCACCCAGACAGCAGGATGCAACTTTAAGAGAGTGATATCCCCAGTCCCAAGGGTTAGGGTAGATGGTTTTGGTTGTTCAGTTATCAATTAAGGGGTATTAGTTATAAGTTGTTATTGTCTTAGCCTGGGAGGAAACAAAATAAGAGGTTAGATTTAAGATTTCTCTTTCCTTTTCCTTTTCTCTCCTCTATCTTCTTTTCTCTCCTATCTGTTGTTAAGGGGGAAAAGGAAAAAGAAGGGATGAAAAGAAAAAATAAGAATATAGGAATAATAGGCATAGAGGGCAAATTACTGAATTTACTCCTAAACCATAGCGCTATTACTAACCAAAAATCTTACATTGTTATAGATCTTTGTATATCAATAAAAATTAAGGTTTTATTTGGTTACAACATACTATGTAATGACTTTTTAAAAAGTATTATTCCTATGGAATTCTTTAAAAAATGCATTGTTAAGTTCTAGTCCAGTTGAAAGATGCTATTACAAACTATTTAAGATAATTTAGAAATGCAAGTTAAAAGACAACCAAACTCATGGTCATATTAGATACTAGTCTGGTTTATTACATAAATATGGTTACAATTAAGTTACATAGAAGAATGGCCCACCATGCATTAAACTACAAGGAAATGAGAACTTTAATGAGGGCAATAATAACCTATTTTAGATGGTTCATATATACATTATGCGTGTCACTGCCACCATCATATGTAGAGAAGCCTCATCTAATGAATACTGTGTTTACTCCCACTGAACAGACAAGAACATTGAGGCTCAGCGGCTTTCTACTAAATGGACAAGCTAAAGAGTTGGTCTGGGTCATGTGACCTTGCAGCGTGTGCACACATACTTACCTGTGTGGTTGCAACAATTCTCTACCCTTTAGCTTTTCATTTACTCTGTATGAGTGAAAGTGGGCCTGGGACAATGCAAAGACAAATGCGTAGTATTGGAATAGCTGCTGTTAACAAAGATGCAGCCTAAGAGCCTCATCGCACAAGAGCCTAGGGAATATCTTGGATCTGGGACTGAAGTGAGGGGACCCTAGAAACAGTCGTTAGAGACACCGATGAGACTCTTGGGAACACTCCGTTACTTCCCAGGGATGGAAGGCAGACTTGGAAGCACAGCTTTCTAGTTGTAGGCAGGGATGCTGAGCCAGTGTCTTAGTTATCACTACTGCGATAAAACACTATGACCAAAAAGCAAATCAGGGAGGAAAAGTTTTGTTGGAGGAAGTCAGGACAAGAACTCAAGCAGGGCTGAAACTTGGAGGCAGGAACTGATGCAAAGGTCAAGAAGGGGTGCCACTTATTGGAGGCTTGTTTCCCCTGGCTTGCTCTGCCTGTCTTCTTCCAGAACCAAGGACTACAAGCCCAGAGATGGCACCACCCACAATGGGCTGGGCCTTCCCCATTGATTACTAATTGAGAAAATGCCCTATTTTTCTCATGGTGGTACTTCCTCAAGAGGAGGGTCCTTTCTCTGTGATGACTCCAGCTTGTGTCAAGGTGACACAGAAACAGCCAGTACACATACCTGTACTGCTTACTATGTGTATAGCTGGAGACAAGTTAGTTAAGCTGTCTGCCTGGTACTTCATCTCTGGGAAGATATTTCTTCCAAAAACAAACTTTCCTTTTTATTTCACGACTGTCAGGAGCAAGGAATCATTTATGCATGAAAAACCTTGAAAACCGCACCTGGCACACGGGAGGAGTTCAGTAAGTGGTGGTGACTGTCGTTTTATTATATTGCACTTCCCCTCTCTGTCTCCAGCTGTCAGGTCTAATATAGAGAGCTGTTTTCACTGGAAGTTGGGCCAGGCCCTGATGGGGGAGGGGTGCAATGAGCCTCCCTTCTCTCCCGACCCCCCCCCCTGCCCCAGGCCTGATACTGATACTGTTAGTACAACTGGACCTATCTCATTTGGCTCAAGAGCTCTACCTTAGCCTTTAGTAAGGACAACAGGTAATAGCAGCTAATGTTTGTTTAGCAAATGGTGAGAATTTTAAACACTTTCCATAGATCATAACCTCTGTATCAGTCTTACTAGATAGCACTATGGGTAAAACACACACACACACACAAACACACACACACACACACACACACCACATTCTAAGAAAACCAACCAACAAACAACAGAATAACCCCACAAAACTGTTTAAAAGTCAGCATTGGGAGGAAAAGTCACTGTCTCAGCTATCTGCTGTGTTTGAGTTCTGTGAATGCAGAGGAGCTTCTGCTATTTGGGGATCCTTTTGTCTTCTTTGTGTATGTCTGTGTTTCCTAAACTGGCTTCTGAGAGAACCAGCAGCACAAATGGTATCACATTTCTCAGAATGAAGATGGAGTGAGAAGTCCACCCAACGCAGTCCCTGGTGCTCAAGACCCACTTAGTGTGGAAAGACCAGTGTGTGCTGACTGTGTGATGTCTGCCACCATTTCCTTCCTCCTCAGTGTATGCATTCATTGAACTGCTTAACCACAAATGTCAAGTCAGCTTGTGAGGCAGGGGGATTCCTAGAAATGAGTGTGACCCAAGTAGACAATGAAAATACATCAATCATTTCTTATTCACTCTGTGCTGGAGAGGAAGCAGCTGTGACAACCAGGTTTTCTTCACATCTCCTTTTCACCATTGCTTCATCCTGCGTGTCTGTGAGATACACTTACTGCTGGAGTGCTCTTCTACATGCATAATTTCTGTCCACGCTGAATCCACATGAACTGGAGTTACCAGTCTCATTCATCTTACATTTCTAGGGCTCCTAGGATCCAGCTATATGAAGAATTTGGGAAATACATTAGATTTGTAGTCTTTAGTGAGAGAAATCCTTGGACACAGGAAAGAACACTAAACTAATTCTATCTTTATAATCTCTACATGTGTTTCTATTTTAGGGAAATTATATCTTCAAAACAGTTTTCTCCCCCTTTGGCAAAGATCAAACCCAAGGCTGGGTAAGAATTCTACCACCGAGCTACATGTACATTCCCAACCCATCACTTAAAATTATTTTAATCAGATTCTTCATGTACACAAAAGCCGATGGTTGAGTCAGACCTACCCGGTGTCACGGCAATTCCTGCTCTGTCTTGTCCATGACAAGTCCATGTTCTTAACTTACTGCCTCTCAGGGTTTCCATTTTATCCATGTCCTACTGATTTCTCCCTTGCCCGTCAATCACCGCCATCAATTCAGTACTAATGCTACAAATATCTTCTCAGTATGGACATTCTCCCAGTCCTATATCCCCCTGAGGTGTTCATCTGTTCTATTGTGACCATTCGCTGTGTCATTCAGAGGTGTTCATTCACCCACCCACAGGAGATCTGTGTTTCCTGGATCCATGCCTTCCAGGGCTGGGTGTTCCTCAGAAAAAAGCAGATGCCCAATGTAAGACTATCACCCATCTTTGTAAAAAATAAACACAAATTCACTGAGGCATCCAAGAACAACAAAATGAGAAATGTATCATGTAATATCTCTGCTATAGGGAGGCATTTCTGTGTGCTCTCAAAATGGTTGGGTTTTTCTAAGCATTTACCAAAAAAAAAAAAAAAAAAAAAAAAAAAAAAAAAAAAAAAAAAAAAAGAAAAGAAAAAGAAAAAAGAAAAAAAACCATTCACGTGTGAAAATTTACAAAGATAGTTAAATAAGGAGTCTCTAGTTGCCTATATTCGCCAATGCCTCATACAGATATACACGTACTTGTGCTTTTTCTTTCTTTCTTTCTTTCTTTCTTTCTTTCTTTCTTTCTTTTTTGTTGTGCTAATTGAAGGCAACTAGCTACCATTGCAAAATTTGTGTCTAAGTATCTCAGCATAAATCTCCACATTCTAAGAATAATTTACAACAAAACCATACTACTGCTTATATACAGAAGAACCGTTACTATGAGGTCAGTATGAAAAGTTCCAAAATGTCATTTGTTCTTGTCAATAAAGTAATAGCAACAGCCCATAAAAGTGTGTCTTTTCCAGAGTCAGTTGCCAAGAACTGCTTTTCACTTTGAGGTTTTAAAATCACTGATTTTGATTGTCAAGTTGATTGAATGAAAGAAAGGCTGGGAGTTAGCAAAGCATTCCTCGGTACATGTCTGTGGTGTTATTTCTAGCAACAGCTTGGTCACTGAATACCTACCCCTGTGTCAGCTGCCTAATGAATGGACTGCTCCCAGATGAATTCGCATTGGCTGTGCTGGAACATGGGGTAAGGTAGAGGAGGATCTGAGCCAAGGACGATGGTTATTAATGTACATCCTTGGGAGTTGTAGCTGGCTCGATACAACTTCTCTCCTTGTGTGCTTCTTTTCTCTGTTGCCATGATGTGTCTATTCTGCCTACCTACCATGAAGAACTGTCTTAGAACCCTGACTCTTCTCTTTAGGCTGTTTCTGTCAGGTATTCTGTCACAGTGATCAGAGAAGTAATGAATACAGGATCTTTCATCTATAAGGGTTTCCCATTGGAAAGTATCTTAAGTTTACTTAACTATAGTTTATTAACATTAACTATAGCTAATTAAAAAAACTGGCAATTAATCCTATGAGTCTAAACACAAGAATTGACTCATGTAAGTGTCACTGTCACCAGGGTATAGGAAAATTCATTCCTTCACTACTTTTCCTTGAAATGCCTTTCTGTGTTCTCACTCTCTCATGTTGGCATGGCAACCGTTGACCCCACTGACTGCACTGAGCATACCTAGGCTCAAAGGTGTGGTTCCCCTGCAGAATGTCATAGAAATAGAATCAATAATATGTTCAAATTGGATTTTATTCCCATTGTATGATTCTATTATACTTCACAATGTCTAGGGTATCAAAACTTTATTTACTTTCAGTTATAAAGACTCACTACCGTTTTACATCTATATTTACTAAACAAGATTAGAATTGTTTCCAGGTTTTATTGATTACAAATAATGACACTGTACATATTTAGACACGAGTTTTATGTGAACGTAAGTTTTTATTTCCATAAATATCTAGACGTGGCTGGTAAGTTCACATGGTAAGTATAAATTGAAAAGAAAAACAAAAACAACCCTTCCAAAACATTTGCCAACAGGCACTCACTTTGAATTCTTGCCGTAGTGTAGGAGAGGTCCAGCTGCTTGTGCCTGCCTACAGTTGGCATTCTGTTCATTACTAATGTTATCCTCACATGTGTGTTTCCTAACTCTAGGATTCTTGGTGGAAAATTTGTTTGTCTTTTGCTTCTTTATTTTCATATTGTTGAATATCGGAAGTTTTTCATGTGCCCCAAATAAAACTCCTTCATATATATTGTTTATGAACCTTCAATTTGTCTTCCCTCATTTTTTAATAGAATGTGCCAGGGATCCAAAGTCTTCATTTGGATAAAAAACTAATTTATTTATTATTTATTCTGTGGGTTGTGCTATTGATGCTTAAAATGCATTTTTTTGTCTGAAAGGCAAGAAAAATTTCTTTTGTATTTTTAAGGCATAAATGGCATAATTGGACTTCCTCTTTTCACTACTCAGTAAGAATTGTAGTCATCCCACTCTCTCTTTACATGTTTCCCTCATGTAGGGATACTTTCTTCCTGTCTTCTCAGAGCACATAACACTCATGTGCTGCCCTTTTATCTATAACTCCCTTCTCTTATAACTCACTTCAGTTTATAAAAGAGGAACTATGAGAGCTTCCCCTGATGTTTCTTCTGTTACTTCTGACTCATCTGGAAACCCGTGTAGACAGGTCTTCACTGCTTTTTTTCAAGGAAAATACTGAGGAGAGAAATGTGTGTATTCGTGTGTGTGTGTGTGTGTGTGTGTGTGTGTGTGTATGTATGTGTGTGTCTTCATGTACATGTAGGTGTGTGTGTTGCTTGATAGTGTTCATTGTGTGAACAAATGTAGTGGTTTAGATGGGAATTAAACTCAAACTATGTATTAAGCTTCATCAATGAGAGCCTTTATTCATGGTATCTAACTCAATAAGAAAATAGAAAGTATGATAAATAACAAAGATGGGATTAAAAAGTAGTGACTTTTGCTTTTCCTACAACATAGAAGAGGTATGCTCTTCCATTCTTCTTTTAGCAGGAGGCTGCACAAATTCAATCAATACCCTCAGCTGATCTTTCGAGAGAACGCTCATAAACCTTTGTCTTCTGCCAGGCACTGAGCTTACGAGTGAGTTCCTTTCCCTGTTTGTGAGTTTTTTCCTGCCATCCACCCTAAAGGTGGAGCTAAGGGAATTGGTTTATACCAGGTTCGAAAGCTTGCTATTTGCTAAACAGAGAACCATTCTTTGCTTTCATATAAAAAAATAACACAAGGCTATCAACACACATTTGTTCAACGGGTTCGTAAGCTGGTACATCAGAAGCACCTGCAGGGTAGGATCAGGGGGAATGGACATTGTAATCCACTTTGAAGACCCCAGTGCCTGGCAGATTAGCTGGTGCATTTGGGAGCACAGTCCCAAGTTACCGAAGACCAGCATCCTGAAACTTAAAAAATGAAAAAAAAAAAAAAAAGGAAAAAAATTACTTCTACAAAATTGTACCAAATAAAAACATTTCATGATTCATAGTTTTGTAGATATCTGAGTGAATGGAGTCAGCAAAAAGAAACGGAGTATCTATCTATGTGAAGTTTCTATAAGAGGTTTCCCTATGGAGTATCTATCTATGTGAAGTTTCTATAAAAGGTTTCCCTATGGAGTATCTATCTATGTGAAGTTGCTATAAGAGGTTTCCCTATGGAGTATCTATCCATCTATGTGAAGTTGCTATAAGAGGTTTCCCTATGTCTTTTGAATGGCCTTTAGTGTTATTTATCCCTTTCCATATCCCCTCCTCTACCAGTCCGCCAACATTCCAGTTTAACCCTATCTGTTCCATTATTACCCTCTCACCCTTTACAACAGAACATTTTGTCTCCCCTTCCTTGAATGATCTTTTGCCCCCACATGACTTCTTATTAATTTCATGACTTTTGTGAACATTCCAAATTGAAAAAAAAGTATCAGAAAATTTAAAGCTAACACCCAGATATGAGATAAAACATATTTATCTTTCTGGGTCTGGGTTACTTCACTCAGCATGATTGCTTCCAGCTCCATCCATTAACTTGAACATTTTATAATCTCATTGTTGTTAATGGCTAAACAATATTCCATTGTGTAAATATACTATGTTTTCATTTAATTATGTAAATTTAATTACCCATGATTTATTTTATGTTAAATTGTTTTCATAAATTTTTGGTTTGTCCCCTTGGGGTCAGGGAGGGTACATGTTGGACTCTGTCTACAATGTCTAGCTTGTGTGAAACTTTCGGTTCAGTTCCTGGCATCAAAATTTGATGCTTGTTTTTGCTTGGCCAGGAGAATAGTATTGAGTTTGAAAACTGAAGAGCAACTTCTCTTTGCAGTTTGCTTTTGGAAGCAATTAAATACATCATGTTTCCTCCCTTGAACAAGTCAAATAATTGAGGCTAAGAATTGGAAAGATCTGTGTGTGTGGAAGTTTGGGGAGGAAAAGGGAAAGGTAGAAGGAACTTCATTCCTATGCTTTCTGTTCACATCTCACTCTAGTGTGAGACCAGCGACTTCTCCAGGGGTGCTAAAAGGACCCCGCACTGAGCTTCCAAAGCTTTTCTGTGATACCAATGAAACATGTCTCAGCAATTCCTTCTGAAAACCATCCAATGGGCTGTTAAATCATAGCACACAGTTTTACAAATGGAGGCAATTGACGTTTCAACTCCAGGTTATTAGAGGTGCTTGAACGTAAAGGCTGATGTTAGCAGCAGAACCACACCTAAGCTGAAAAGCAAGTCTTTTGATACTGACTTTGAATGTAAAAAATAAAATGGAGATATTTTAGCAGTTCTGAGAAATACACATCTATACAGTGAGGTGGTTACTCTACATATACCCACATAGGGGTGATTGCCCTACACATATGTACAGAAAGACTCACAGCGAAAGAATACTCCAAAGCATGAAAAATTACTACATGTGTAGGATTCATGGGAAATAACATGTTCAGCTTAAGAAACAAGGGCATAAAGACCGGAGGCATAGGCTTTGACAAGAACTGTGTGGCATTATCTGTACATGAAGACAATACGGTGGTATACTAAATATTTAACTGATGGTCCAGGAGACTTAGTAAGAACATGTTAAGCTGGCCAGATACAAAACAGACAGGTGAGACACATTCCTCACACTTCTGCACAGACTCACAGGTCAGTTTGCTTAAGGGCCTAGTGTAACTGATCTAAGCATATTCTGAATTTTGCCTGTTTTCTCACAGAATTCAAGCCAAGAATCAAGATCCCTTCATTCTGATCCTTACCCTCCCCCCCCCCTTTTTTTTGGTTAATCACGTTTTTTTTTTTTTTTTTTTTTTTTTTCCAACAATACCCTTGCCTACACAGACATGCTTCTGCTCTTAGCACATTAGAAACATCACCTTCAAGCACCTCTAGTAACCTGGAGCTACAACCTTAGTGTCCACTTGTAAAGATGGAGACGAAAAACCCACTGGAGTATTTTTTTTCAGAAGGAAGGAATGATCTTCTCTGGCAGTTGTTGAGAAATATTTCATTTGTGTCACAGAAAAGCTTTGGAAACTCAGTTCAGGATTTTTTGAGTATTTTGCATGCTTTTGTTCCTGGAGAGGTAGTTAGTCTCACTGTAGAATCCTGCACAGCTCCTATGGACTAGAACACCAATCATGAAGCACACATTGAGAGCCCCATGGCTCCAGTTACATATGCAGTGGAGAATAGCAGTGTCTGGATCAAGGTGAGGTCTTTGGTCCAGTGAGGGCATGCTTGCCCAGTGTAGGGGAAGCCAAGACACTGAGGTGGAGAGAGTGATTGGGAGCTAGTGCTCCTTCGTGAAGACAAGTAGAGATGGAGGGGGGTGGGAGTGGAGTGGGGAGAAAAAGATAAACAAACCTCTATCAGCACAATTTGGCATGCATTCACTTCTAATTTAAATGATATAAAAATTATTTTTTTGTCTTATTGAAAAAAAATGACATAAGAACAGAAAACTTTCTGAGCATGGGCACTACAGATCAGGACTGTTCAGGTGTCTCTCTACCATTCCTGTCTCTGTGACCAAAGTGTAACCTGTGCTGGAGTCAACATCTAGTTTCTACAAACCTGTCCCTGTCTCTAAGTAGGAACTGAAGGAGCGCTAACTTCCTTCTTTTCATGTCTTTTGTTTGTTCTTTGTACTGCAGGTGGCCAGAGCCATCAAATGGTTAGATCTCAAACCTGAGATAAACAGTCACGATGCCTCTTAACATGTCCAAGATGATGCTTGTCACCTGGTTCGTCTAGTTTCCCTCATTCTCTACCTGTTACAAGGGTCCTCCTTGCTGTATGCCCTGCCCTCTACCCTGTAGTCTCCAGCCAGAGGCCAGAGGATGGGTTGTCTTCCCTCCAGCTGCTCATTCCCTATATAATCCAATCATTTTGGTTATGCTGGTTTTATCTATTTATTTATTTACATTTTACCCCTTTGACTTCTCGGTCTCATGATTTTTGTATTTTTTTTGTTGTTGTTTTAATTTTTGTTTTTTATTTTCTTTTGTGAGGAAGATTGCCAGGGCAGAGGGCAGACGAGAAGGGAGGTGGAGTTGAGTGGGGCTGGGGTGCATGATGTGCACTTCAAGAATTAATTAAAGTTTTTTTTTTTTTTGAAAAAGAAATGAACACACGTGGCTTTCCCTTACGTGAACAACAGCCCCAGTATTCCAGGAAGCTATCTGTCTTTGGGCAACTGGAGCTTACAGGTTAAAGGAATTTTTGTTTTATAGATCTCTTAAGCACAGTAATTTAAAACTTAAAACATAACTTTAACTCTCATACCTCCCAGCTCAGGAGCTGGTCTCTCCCAGATGTCTCTGCCTCTGGCTATGTTCTCTCTTTTATCTACAGTAAATTAAACATTACTATATGAGCAGTCGTATCTTTCTCTTCCTCTCTGTCTCTCTGTCTCCTTCCTTCCTTTCTTCCCTCCATCCCTCCCTTCCTTTCTTTCCTCACAAATATGGCATGTTTGGATGCTTCAGAGATAGACTGGGCACCTCACAGTCACAAGCACTGCGGAAAAAAGTTCCATCCAGTTTTTCAACTGGAGATAAATGGTCCCTAGCCCACAGTTCTGTCCTTTATGTCAAAAAGTCCTTAGTTCTGGATCCCACGGAGCTTTATTCACCCTGATGTGCCCTTGGGCTGAACAGTATTAAAGGAGAGATTCTGTCTAAGGTAGAACTGGAGGCCAGTCTGAAAGGCTGATGTAATCTGCCCACCTCATACCCATTCAAACCTGATGACTAAAGGAGAGAAAATAGTAGAGGCAATTACTGAAGGTAACAGTCATATAGAAGGGAAGTTTCACTCTTCAAAAGTAACTGTTTTTTGTCAATTCTTCCAAAGCACACATGAATATAGAATTTCTGGTAATGGGTTAATATGCCCTAGGGAAAGAACATGATCTCAAGTTTCAGTGAGAGCAAGTGATAAAGCCCATTCCTGACACACAGCTCCAGTGGGAGTCCTTAGAGTTGTGTGAAACATTTTGGAGAATTACAGACACTTGCAATAGGTGAAGAAGTTATCACTAGATTCACAGGACATGCATTAGGTCTAGGTCTACTGTGTTTAGAAATGGCTTCATATTATATATTACCACATTTCCCAACACACTCTTTTTAATGTTGCTAAAGTCTCACTGATATATGACCCTGGCTACGGCTTGCTGTATTGACCACTGGGTTGTTACTGAGGCAGAGGAGAGGTAGTAGAAAACCTTCCAGTGATAAAGCTTAGGGTGAGGGCCACTAGAGATGCTTACCTTGGGAAGAGATTAGGCTAAGTCTCACATGGCACTTGAGCTCTCAGTGACCAATTCTTGGACTCTTGTGATCCATCTATCCTTGAACTCTTCTGACCACTGAGCTTTTGTGAGAACCAGTTATAAAAATGAAGGTGACCCAGAATCGCTCTTTGGCTGCTCTGTGAAGTATTCTTTCTCTCTTATACAAACTCCTGATACTCGTCATGAAGTCCTCACCTGAGTGAAACGAGTTGATCCTGACATACTCCGGACTCTCCAGAACTGTGAGCTAAGTTAGCCTCTTTTCTTTACCATGTTAACCCACCCAGGCATTTTGTTACAGCAATAAAAAGTAAACTGTAGAACTACTACGTTAAGTAAACTTTATGTACTATAACAAATAAAAGATAACGGCAATTGCTAATTCTTCAGATATCAAATTAGCAAACACTATGGCATAATTTTTAAAGCAAAGACTTATATATTTGCTAAGGTTATAATTCAAGTTGGATTTAAGAAACTGAGTTAATTGGAAGATTGAGTCAATTTTCTTCTGCCAAAACTTTTGTAAATCTCATTTTTGGCAACTTTGTTATATATAAACACCGAATTTAAACGCTATGCCTCTGTCTCATTTCATTGAGCCACTTTTATATGTGAAGAATTGATTTGTGACATGAATAAGACATTTTCTGGGCGAGATTTCAGCATAAGAAAAATATCTTCCATGTAAAATTTCCTCTTTGATAGCACGGAAAGAGTTTAGCATAATTAAGGTCTAAACAATACTAATTCTGAAATTAAATAAAATATAGGGAAAATTAATGTAATGGGTGATAACATGAAAGCAGATTTTTCTCCTGACACCAGGAGAGTCGTTTGTAGAGTCGGGTTTTTTGTTGTTGGTAGATTGACAGATTGTGCAGGGGTGAAGATGGAGGCATGGCTGAAGCAAACAGAGATTGAATGTTACAGACAAATTGCCTTTCTCGAAACACCACTGGCTGTCCACTGACTGTTTATGGAAACAGAGTATGGCTTTGACCTAAATTTTTAAGATGCCACATAGTGTAGCATGTTCCTATTTTAGTTTTGATCAATTAATTCAAAGTGATTTAGAGCTTCCAAGATACACTGCCTTCTGTCTTATGAGAGTCATTTCTTTTTTCCACAGTCTTCTCCCTGTTTATGAACTTATCCTTTTTGTAAAACAGCAATATGCTTAAAGTCTATATTTAGTGGCTAGTGTCAGTGGAGTTACCATGTCTGGCAAAAATAAAAACCAGCGATATTTCAGAAACTGATGTTTTGTGGTTTAGGCTGTCTTTAATATCTCACCGGAAGTTAGTTAAAGTGTGCTGTATTTCTTATAAAGTATATTTTATCTGTTTTCAGTTTAGTGCCTTAGCGACAGATGCCAGGAAATTCCTCAGTCCGTGGTTCTAATTGAAAACCTGGATGGGCACTGAGACATTCCACACTTTAAAGTGAGATGAAAAGGGTTAGAGATCTAAATATCTTGGTTTGGAAGAAACCTGAGGAATTTCAAGGTTTTTAACCTTAAAGCCATAAACAAGTGAGCTGGCAAAGCCTGACTTATTTCCCAGCATTCTGGTGGAGCTCAGAAGGTGTGGCCCAGGCAAGGGTGCCAGCCAGCAATATCTCAGGGTTTATAGATACATGATCCCAGGATGTCCTCATTCTAAAAGCATGTGTATTGATAAGTATCCTGATTCCTGCAGGGAACTGCAGCTTGCTTTGATCATAAGACTCAGGTCTGTACTGTTCTTCCTGGTTAGTCAAGCGCTAAGGCTTCTGCCCTGCAGACAAAAGGCAAGCGATGTTATCACTGAGTGGGTGTGGATCTCCAGCCTCTCTGGTTGTGCACCTTGGGTGTTTGTTTTGATGTGGTTGCAGACCATATCAGCAGTTGCCATTTTAACACCGACCTTTGGCTGGGCTTTGTTAAAACGGAGTGGCCTCAATATTGTAGCAATCTGCATACAGATGAGGCCCCGAAGTATAGCCAAGCTTCGATCTACCAAATACTTCTGCAAACAGCTCTCTCCTGGCTTTCTCTCATGTAGCAATTGGTGCACCATGAGTGAGATGCATGTATCAGAGAAAAATAAAACTGGAAATACTCTGGGGCTTTGAGTGGAAGGAAATTAGAAACCATTGGTTTATCTCCCACACACACAGTGAGTGGTCTGCAAGGTAGTAAAGGCAAATCAGGTTTTTTAAATAATTATTTTATTTGTTTACATTTCAAATATTCTCCACCTTCCTGGTTTCCCCTCCATGAGTCCCCTACCCAATCCCCATTTTCTTTGCCTATAAAAAGGTGCTCTTGAACTACCCACTCAATCCTGCCTTACCCATCTAGCATTCCCTTTCTCTGAGGTATCAACCCTCCACAGGACCAAGTGCCTTCCCTCCCATTGATGAAGTAGTCCTCTGCTACATATGTAACAGGAGCCATGGACTAGCCCATATATACTCTTTGGTTAGTGGTGTAGTCCCTGGGAGTCCTGAGATGTCCAGTTAGTTGATACTGTTTTTCTCCCAGTGGGGTTGTTATCCCCTACAGCTTCTTCAGTCGTTTCCTCAACTCTTCCATTGGGGTCCCAGGGCTCAGTCCAATAGTTGGCTGTAAGTATCTGCATCTGTCTTAGTCAGGTGCTGGCAGAGCCTTTCAGAGGACAGCCATACCAGGCTCCTGTCTACAAGCACATCTTGGCATCAGCAGTAGTGTTAGGGTTTGGTGTCTGTGAATGGAATGAATCCCATGGTGAAGCAGTCTCTAGATGGCCTTTCCTTAATTCTCTTTTCCATTTTTTGTCCCTGCATTCCTTCAGACAGGAACAATCCTGGGTTAACATTTTTGAGATGGGTGAGTACCCCATACCTCAACTTGGGGCAATGTCTATCTACTGGAGGTGGTCTCTTTAGCTTCTATCTTTCCCCTGTTGGGCATTTAGGATAATGGTAACTGGGTTCACAACCAGAATCTGGAAACAACCCAGATGTCCCTCAACAGAAGAATGGATACAGTAAGTGTGGTACATTTACTCAGTGGAATATTACTCAGCTATTAAAAATTGGAACATCACAGATTTTGCAGGAAAATGGGTAGAACTAGGAAATATCATCCTGAGTGATGTAACCCAGACCCCAAAGAACATACATGGTATGTACTCAGTGATAAGTGAATATTCGCCTAAAAACTCAGAATACCCATGATGCAATTCACAGACCATATGAATCTTAACAAGAAGGAAGGCCAAAGTGTAGATGCTTCAATCCCACTTAGAAGTGGGGACAAAATAGTCATGGGAGACAGAGGGAGAGAGGGACCTGGGTGGGAGAAGGGAGGGGGAGAAAAAAAGAAGGTGGGGAGCAGGGGGAACCACTAGAAAGTCCCAGATGCCAGGGATAATAGAAGCTCCCAGGATACAATGGGGATAACATTAGGCAAATCAGATTTTTGTCTTCAGTACAAATCCTGGCAGATAGACAAGGTAGGGCTCAGAGATGGGAGGTTGGAGCCTGGTCCATATCCAAAGTTGAAGGAGAACCAACAGAAACCATGGACGCAGGAAGGGTGGCTTTGAAGGCAGAAAAGTCTAAAAGCAATCCCAGGGAAATGGTTTTCATCAAAGAGTGGTCAAGCCAAGCATATTGCTTAAGAAAAATCATAAAAATGGTTGTAGTATGTAAACTGATTCCAGAATAAAAGTCATTTTGTGAACACTTGATTGGGATTTCTAAATTTAATCATTTTCATCTGCAACAACAAATGTCCAAACCACATAAGAAGCTCTGGCTTTGCATAATTTAACAGTTTTCCCCTTTACTTTCTGTCTACCAATATGTTTCCTCTCTCATTTTGTGATGCATTATATCCATGTTTCCTACTCATGTTCCACTGACTTCTGGCACAATGGTGATCACAGCATCCAAAGGCAGGAGTTCTAGGTCCACATTAATGCCCGGGTTTCCATAACTTCTCATACAATTGTTTGTGGACTTGGACTGGGTTGTTTTCATTAACATGTGATAATGGACTGGAAAGGTAGCTCAGCATTTCAGAGCTCTCAAAGCTGTTCTAGAGGACTTAGGTTTGTTTCCGAACACCCATGTTGAACTACTCATAACTTCAGCTTTAGGGGACCTGATACCTCTTTGTGGCCTCTGTAGGCAGCTGTGTGTACACATACGTGCAGGAGTGCACACGCAATCAAAATAGAAACATAATATCTACAAAGCACTAGGTTCATGTTTTCTGCCATGCAGGACACAGGCACAATGGTGGCTGTTTTTATTACTTATGTGCATGATTATTCTGAAAATTAGGCTAAATTGGTGTAGGAACGTGTTTAGTGAAATAGGATAACAGATGTATTCGAATGACATAAAAATCTAAGCAGTCAAAACAGAGCAAAGATGCACAGTTTAAAATATCAGCTCAGTATACACATTTTGCAGAGAGGTCCCATGCTATGCAACATGGTTTCACTCTCAACTTTGAGAGAATTAAATACTAAAGTTTTGAAGTTTCCACCCAAATTATTAATATGTCAATATGGAAAAAATTATTTGATCTATTTGTACATTTTTAGCTTGGGAATTGTCTGAACTGTGTATGGCCTGTTTTTTTTCCCCTGGATTCTGTATACATCTCTCTCTCTTTCTCTCTCTCTCTCTCTCTCTCTCTCTCTCTCTCTCTCTCTCTCTCTCTCTGTGTGTGTGTGTATGTGTGTGTGTGCACACACACATGCGCTCAAACTTGTATCTGTATTCCTCATACCTTAGGGTAATGAGGACGGCGGTTGGTTTTGGGTCATGAGTTAAGAAGCATGTATAGTTTTAAAATACAAATATAAATATTCTTACAAAATTGCATCATCCACAGAAGAAAAATATTTTTTCTTACTTCTGGCTGTATATCCAAAAGAATATTAATCATAATCACTGAGAGACAGCATCCTAAGCATGCCCAGTACAGAGTTATCCACAACAGCCGAGATAGAGAAATCTGAGTCTGCTGGCCAGCAAGTGAATAAAAAAGACGTGTCCTATACATTATGGCAACAGTGTTTAGCTTTAAGAAAATAAGCAGCCTTTTACTTGTGACAACATGGGTGAAGCCATCAAGGATAATGTGAAGTGGAACCAGCTAGTCCTATGAGAGATCATCAGCAGGAACTCACAGAGCAACTGCTGCTGGGGTTATTGCCATGAGTGATAGAGGAGTGTGCATTGCTGTTAAATGGCCATAAAATTTCAGCCCTGCTTGGTGAAAAACATTCTAGAGATCTGCAGTGCATCACAATGCCTAGAGCCAACCACAGAGCACTGCACATTGTAGGATTAATGAACTCCCTCTATGTTTTTACCAAAGAAGAAATAAAAGCCATAAAACAATGAAGAGAAACAAAGGAGGCTTTGGGAGGTATTAGGTAGATGCACCTACTATGATTATTGTGGTGATGCTAGCAAGAACATCAGTATGAAACTGTGTGCGTTTAATGTCTGTGTCCTTTATGAACTGACCATGCTTCAATAAAACTGTTTAAAAAAAAAAAAAAAACCAAAAGCCTTACTTTAAATCTATATTTGACATTTAGTCTGTGAGGGTCATTTGCCTTTGAGATGTACAGCAGCTGTTACTTTCCCTTCCACATGTCACTCTTTAGTACTGCTTGGAGGTAAGCATTCTCGTGCTAACACGTATCTGCCACTTTCTTTGATTGCCCAGTAGGCAAGTTCAGACTGAGTCGGTGAAAGTCAAGCAAAGCAGCGAGTACCAAAACTGAGAGAAGGGTGTTTGTCTAACCACCCACACAACCTAAATGCTCTCTTGGACTCTGCTGTGTGCCTAAGATGTTACCTGCCCCACACATGCAACTTTCTCAATATCAAATATTATTCTACAAGAAAATGATAAAAATACAAATATCATTCTCGCAAGTATAATCAGATTTGTGTGTTTCCAAAACACATGAGGCTAGTTTTAATGCCTGTGTCCAGTCCCACATCAGGTATCTGGTGGCCCTTGGATTTGGCTTTGAAGACTCAGGGAAGATGGAATATTTTCTTTGTAAGAAGTTTAAGGGTGGGTAAGAGCTATAAGAAGGAATAATTTTCTTTCTTTCTTAATGTGTATTGGATTTACATGATTTTTATTGTTAACCACTTTCTCCATTTTCTCCTGAATGGAAGTAAGCATCTACTAGTGTTGGCCGTGACTTAAGATGTGAGCACACAAGGGTCTTGGCTGTGCATGTGCTTGACCAACTTGTGGTATTTGGCCCATGGTCATCTTCAGACGAACAATGCTGTCTCTTTTTCTCATGACAGCACTGTTTTGCTCTTTCCCTAAGGTCCCCAGCCACTTTCAGTTTCAGGACTCCACTTTTCCCCTTGGTGTTTCTTCACCATTCCCTTTTCTCTTGGGTTCTACTTTTTTTTTTTTTTTTTTGTTCTACTTTTTAATCTCGGTTGTTTTTCAATATCTGTGGCAGTTTCATTACTTAATAAGTACCACATGTACACTGATATTTTCATTTTCTATCTCTGTCTACCTACTTGCCTTGAAGGGTAGGGAAGGTTTTTATAGACATTCTAAATTTGAAGGGTCTGACACACATGTATTTTCTTCTATTGACCTTAGACTTGCTTCTCTTCCCGTGCTTTCCTCTCTCAGTACCATAGTGGGATGTAATCTACAGTAACCTTTAAAAGCTTAGGCTGTGACAGAATCTCTTCATTGCCTGCAGATTTTCACCACCAGGAATATCCTCTCATGTCCTTTCCATTATTAGCTCTCCGGTATCCTACCTAGCACAGGATGTGTGATGCTATCCTATGCATTCTGTTGGGTTGACATGGTACTAGGTCTTTCTAAACAGACACTTTGTAGATTTTAATAATGCCTAGAGCAACATAATATTTGAATAGTTATTAACAGAAAATAATTCCCTCAACTCCACTGTCTTCCAGGAACACAATGAAGCCATACCTGTTTTCATTTGCCAGTTTCTTCTTGGCAATAAGCAATGTCCTCAGCACATAGAATGATCTTTTCAGATCCTGAAATTTGACTGAGTGACTTCTTTGTTTCTTGCAATGACCTGCAACTTCAGTTGCAATGCGTTTTGCTTCTTCTAAGTAAAGTGTCTTTCAAATCTGGTCTTTCTCACTATTCTCATTGGTTTTGCTTAGAAGAACTTTTCAAAAACTTGCCTACCACCAGTCCAGCTCTATCCAACCAGTCATTGGTGCTATTGCAGTCCAGACAAATGAAGCAGATGTGCTCTCTTTCTCCAGAATCATTGTAATCTCTACACTCAGTACTAGTTATTATACAATTCCAACCTTTCAGAGAATATGGCCATCGACTGTCAGGTTCTTACCTCTGCTGTGGCTGCTATGATGAGTGGTAATGGGAAGATGGTCACAATGACTTCCTCTGACTTTAGACTCTGCCTTCTCAGCTAAGAAAATTCTGCTTTAGTTTTCTAGTGCATTCTCATATTTACTTCTATTAATTTTTTTATCATCATTAGTCACAGTGTGTGACATTGAGGTCATCTTTCCAGAATTGCTACAACTATCGGCATGAAGAGATTTGTGAAAAATGTCCTCACACTATGTGTTGAACTTATCTTTTGGTTAAAACATAAAATGACCCATTTTGTTGCTTTCCGCCATTTTGTTAGTAATAGAGTGCACTTCTGGGTTAATTTTAAAAATATTAAAATTATTTTAAAGTATGTGTGTCAATGTGTGTATACATGTGCATGTGTGTATGTGTGTACACATGTTTGTGAGAAGAGACTCTTACAGGACAGAAGAAGGCATTGGATTTCCTAAATCTGTCATTACAGGCAGTTTATAAGCCACCTGACATGGGTACTGGGAACCAAATTGGGGTCCTGTGCAATGCAGTGTACACTTTTAATCAATGACCCATCCCTTCAACCTCCAGTTTCATTTAGAATACATTTTCCCACTCTTGATCTTTGAGTGGCTGAGTTGGAAGACATCTTGAGCATTCTATTCTCCACATTCAAAATCAAGTCTTCTTATTACTCCTTGCTTTCCTTCTTGGTCTGGGATTGACGCTGAAGGTCTCATTTGAAGACTGAGGCCACAGAGGACAATTTACCATTCTACTCTTCTGAGCATGATGTTCCTGTGGGACATACTAGAGCCCCAAAAAACTGATCAATAAACAGTCTAAATAGAAATAAATAATATCTTAAAATTAATGTGCTGGTGACAAGTGATTAACTACTGAGTTCCTGAAAAATGTGTTATTTATTAGTATTAGAAATCTGGGGCCTGAGAAAATGACTCAGTGAAAGGAATGTTTGCTGTGGAAGTATGAGGACCAGGATTTAGAACCTTAGCATCCAAATTAAAGCCAGGTGCGCATTTGTATCTATCATCCTAATGATGGGGAGACAGAGGTTGATGCATCCTATGGGTTCCCTGGCCAACCACCCAAGGGGAAGGGATGAATACCAGGCTCACTGAGAGCCCATAGACTGTGGATAATTTATGCTGAAAGTTGGGTTCAGTAAGAACTCCCTCTCTGCATTATATTTATTTATTGTCTATGTTAGATTGGTAATCTGTATTTTCTTGTAACTAGATGCCATACTTGTCTTTGAAAGATCTTTTGATATCCTAAATGCCCTTAAAGATCCAGCCTATGTTCTTCCATTCCCAAGTCCCATTTTTTCCTTTGTTTACCTGTACTTTCTGCATTACAGAGTCTAAGCAGTCTTGTTCTTGAATTGTTGGTAAAATTTGAGCAATTCTACTGCTGTAGTAAGTTACTCTAGTATCATACATCCAATAAAACAAAACTGTAATTTACTGTATTATTATAATCATCACATATCACTTGTATATGTTAGTAGGATTTCCTGTCCATGCATGCACTGAGCATCAATCATATCTTCCTGCCAACCTGTTCTTCTACTTTGTTATTTTGTTTCTCTATATCAGGATTTAATTTAGGTCCTTATCTACACTAGGCGAAGGTCTACCCATGAGCTGTAATTCTAGTTTTTCTATTTTTGACTCCTACCTCTTCATCCAAAGCCTAAGTCCCTACAAGCCCGGCTTAATTTCTTTCTGTTCCTCTTCCATTCTTTGTGTTTAGTGACTACTCTCCTGTCCCATATAGCTGTAAGGTTGATTTACGAGTTTTCATAAGAGTGAGGACATATAATATATATTTTATTTTGTTTGGCTTGCTTCAATAAATATAGTAGTCTCTATTTCTCTCCATGTTGCAAATGGCAAAACTTCATTCCTTTTTTATTGTTGAGCACCATACCAGCAACAGACATTTACCACATTAAAAATACCACAAATCTCCTAAGGGAGATTGAGATTGATCTCACATTTTGGCTGTTACAAGAAGTGTTGCAATAACCATTGGAGTGAAAGTATCTTTTTTGTTGTGAAGATAAGATTTGTTTTGGATAATCAGAATCAGTAGTGCAATTGTTAGATAATATGGTAGTTTTTTAAAAAATTTTTTGGAACAGTCTTTCTACTGTTTTCTTCAATGGCTTTCAGCCTTACGCCCCCTCTCTTGGGTTTAAGTGTCTGCTACTTTGGATCTTTCTAGCATCTCTTATCTCTTACCTTCTTGCCAGTAACTATTCTATCTGGGATGAGATGATATCTTGTTTAGTTTTGACTTCATGAGCAAGTGTGATAGAGTGGGTTTTTCATGTTTGGTTGTCTGTATGTCTCCTTCTGAGTAGTATGTGTCTGTTCTTTAGCCTACTGTTCATTGTTAGTTAGTTTTTTTTTTTTTTTTTTGAGTTTGTTTTCCAAGTATTTCTACACCCTGGATGTCAGCCCAGTTTCTATTCAGGCTCTTGACATGTTTCTTCTCTGTTGCTTGTGCTTCATTCCTAGATTCTTAGTTAACATTTTTGTTGTTGAGTTGGTTCTTGTACATTGTGAGAGAAAAAAACATGGCTTGATTTTTCTGTATCTTAATATTCAAATTTCCCAGCACTATTTATCAAACAGATTGTATTTTCACAGCTGAATGTTTCTGAAACTTTAAAACAAGGCATTCTAGCATAATACCAAGAGTAAAAATTGGAAGTTGGAGCCAAGATTCATGTATTTTCTCTTGGTACCTGATAATTTTCTCTATGTATGCATACCATGCATTTTAGCTGAAACAGTCATGAGATGAAATAGATTCAAATGTTTAGGTCAAGACCTTTATTGAGATGTTGAAGATTTTAGTCTTATCCAGCTGAAGATGAGCTCTGCTTGAGTAGATGTTTCCATCTCTGAGATAAATCACAGCCACTGATATACTGCAGTGTTCCTGGGTGTAAGTTTAATCTCAGACCATCTACACTATAATGAATATGAAGAATGTAGTTCTATTTCCATTCTTTCATAAAACTTGTTGGTTATTTAAAATATTTTGCTATATTTTAGATGAAAATTTTCATACTTATGAACTCTCATGTCCCAGATTTGTTACACAGATATTTCAATAGGCATAGCTACAGCTACTGATACTGTCCCTTTCTGTCCTGGGTGTTAGTCCATCACTGAAATTACAGCCAATAGAACTGAACAAGCTAACTATTCTAGCATGCAAACATGAAGCCTTGTTTGTGATAATGGGATTTGACTTGTCTTCTTTCTTTCACTTTTAATATTATCATAATGCTGATGCATCTGAATGTAATTAGCATGGGCAATCTTAAGAAATGGTTTACTGTACCAGAAAATATGGATTAGAATTTAAGTTATTGTTTTTTCCAGACACTGACTTTGGGGCCAGGCCAAATGGAATTTTGCTTCTTAGACTGTAATAATCAGTGTAACTTTGGGTGTGTGTTGCTAGATTAAGTCTACAAGTAGATTTTTCTCTTTTTAGTGACAATCACTTTTTTTCCTATGGTGTCAATTAGAAAGAAAACATTATTTTTTTGGAGATGTGCAGAAGGCGAGTAACAAAAATTCCTTTTTTCTTAACTTTTTTTTTTTTATCTTCAGCTTTGTTTCTCCTGTAGAATTGGGAGTGGTAGGAATTAATTTCTCTTACATGTAGATAACAGAGAGCTGAACCTTCTGACTAATGGTTTATATCCTACTCATGAATTATTTATGTGAAGTGGAAAGGCAAGAGAGAGAAAGATAATATGAAGATTGATCTCTGAAGAAATAATCAATAAAATATTCGCTGGACTCTTCTTAACAAATGTACAGTAATCAAATTGCATTTGACCCAGACTGAATCCTAGTTGTCTAAACATAAGAAAGCAACAAACAGTATCTTTTACATCAGAGTAGTTGATTAGGGTAGGGCATCATCTGGCAGACCCAGGTGTGGGATCTTCAAGTGACTCAGAAAACCTCTGAGATGAGCAAGTGACAAGTCTGTGGCTTCCTCTGGTTTATAGTTGGGGTGGGTTTTAGAATTCCTTTATAAGGAGTGGGTCTTTTTTTTTCTCCCTAGTGTGCAGGCTAAGGTAAGAGATGTAGCTGATGTTTTTAGATAGGAAGTTATATCTTGAAGTATAGAATATACTTCTTGGAGAACTTCAAATTCAGGCAACTGTGCATTTTGACTAAATTGCTAATTTCTGGAGATTTTAGAGAGGGCTTCACTGGCTTCACACTGACTACTGGATTCTATTTAACAGCACTGGCATTGTCTTGCAATTATTACTGTTATCTGTGCCTTTGGATATATTTACTTGGATGCTAGATTGATGAGGCAGGAGTGGGTGAGTGGGTGGAGGAGTGTCCTCATAGAGGCAAAGGGGATGGAGAGAGGAGAAATGGAATGGGGAGTTTGTGAAGGGGAGCTGGGAAGGGGATAGCATTTGAAATATAAAGAAATAAAATGATTAATAAAAATACCCCATTGCTTGTCATTTTTATGTAGGTTCTTTTGATTTATTTAGACTGAGAACTTAAAAACTGGTTTACACATATGCACACTGAGTTATGTGGTTTTATCTAAAAAAAATGGAAATGACAAATGGGGATGAGGAGAGACAAAAAGTGAGAAAAAGGATTGCAAAAAGTAAGAGATAAATAAGAGAAACCAAACAAAAGGAAGGTACATATGAAGAGTGGTACACACCTAAAATATACATGGACTAAAAATGAATGTGAGTTCATACTTCCACTTTGAGTTTTAACTTATTATTATCTGGTATATTATGTTTATGAAATAGAACACCTGTATTATGCATATTAATAGCATCATACGTAATTTTAATCAATAAACATTTGATATATATGTATATCATATATATCATATATATATATGTCACACATATAGTATATATGTATATATGCATATATTATTTATTATATAATATGCACACACTCAGAGCTAATATGTGGTTAGAGAATCAGAAATAATGCTAGCTTATTTAGAGCTAGGTGAGACTTTGGAACTTTGGAGGCTGGAAATAATCCCTCTATAGATGTATTACATCTAGGTGCAGAGCTTAAGAAGTCTGTGGGAGATTCACAGGCATCTGAAAAGCCCTTCTGTGTGTGGGATGGGATTAGCAACATGGGCAGTGTTATCTGTAAGGTGCTTAGTTCCACATTGTGTGGCAGGAATCATCATAGTAGGCCTTGTATTTTATTGACCATTTGAGTTTAGGTAGGATTGCTTGTACGAACATGGGTTTATGATTATTTATAAGGATATAGGTAATTGACCAGTGGCTACACAATCAATGAAAACTATAGCTATTCCCCGTGGCAGCCATTAGCTGTCAATAATTCTTCATGGGTAAAAGGACCATGCTATATCCAGAAGATAGAACTTCTAGCACTTTCCCCTGCTTTCTAGCGCTTACATTCTTCTTGCAATGTTTCTTGGGCACTGGAAGGGGTGAGGAAGTGTCCTGTCATAGATTTTTGTTTGGGGTTAGGCCTCACCAAGCCCACAACTTCCAACATCTCCTTTCTAACCCTCACTTAAGCTTTTTTATTATAGCGTTCTTTCCTCTATCTTTGTATTCCCCCTTCACGGGCTGTGACCTTATGCTCTAGTTTCTGCTTCCTGGACTCTTTAGGCACTCCAACTCAAATATAGAAATCTAAGAACTTATATATGAGAGAAAAAAATACACTATTTTGTCATTCTGGGTCTGGGTTATCTGGCTCAGTATAATATTTTTCCAGTACTATAATTTTCCTGAAATTTTAATTTCATTTTTATTCAGTAATAAATGTGATTATATTTTAATTATTTTAAATTAATATTAAAAACTACTTCAAGAATTAATCATTGTAATGAATTACATTAATTATAAAATTAATATACATTACATTTTTATTAGTTGCCTATTATTGATGGACATCTATTCTGATTCCACGTCATCAAAGACATGGATGTACAAGTACTGCTGTTGGCGAGTATAACCTTTTTTGGGTATACACATAGAAGTGGTATACCATGGTCGTTGGTAGTCCTAATTTTAGCTTTGTGAGAAACCTCCACACTGATTTCTGTGGCCAAATTGTTATACTCTCACCAACAATTCATGAGGGCTCCTTTCTCCCATATCCTCACTAGCCTTCCTTTCTTCCTTTTCTGTCTTTAAGATTTTACTATAATTATAATGTTTTCCTATTTCCTTCCTCCCTAAAAATTTTTCCATTTACTTCTTGCTCTTTTTCAAATTTACAGCCTGTTTTGTTTCACTCATTGTTACTGCACACACATGTGCATGTGTGCATGCGCACACCATTTTCAAATGTAATCTGCTTATTCTGTATAATGCCACTTGTGTGTATGTTTTCAGGGCTGACCATTTGGCACTAGTCAACCAAATGTAACTGTACCTATGGAAAGTCAACTCTCTCGTTCCCAGTGTTGCTCAGTTACCTCGTGTAGAGTGATGTTTAACCTTTTCAAAAATATTTACTAGCCATTTTTGTTTTCATTTTTTCATAACTCTGTGTTCCATTCAATAGTGTATTTTGAAATTTATACTAGGATATTTCACTAAATGTATCTCTTAAATGAAGCATTCACTACATGTGTCATTGAAATAGCAACAAGAATGTAGGGTTTTTCTGTGTAGTGTTCTAATGTACATATATCTTACTTACATGTTAACATAGATTAGATTTTAGAAACAAGATAACCTTGGAATTGTGTATAAATTTACAGACAGGTTCTGCAGAATAATAACTCTTTGCTTGATTAAACCTCGTACAGAGAATGGTGGACGGTGTATTGCATGTTTTGATATTTTCAATCTATTTCAACATGCAAGCTTAAGGAAAACCCAGGCATTAACATAAAGTTTCTGAGATTGTACAACTTATTCTCATATGCTGACAGATGAGTTTTACATTCTTGTAAAGTATGCAGTGATGTTAATATTCAAGATGCACAGAAAGAACAAAATGCCTTTCTGCCTTCTAACAAAATCCTTCCCATGATAAGTCAGAAAGATTGTTGCTATGCCCATCAGACATGACTCTGGGGGTTCCATGAAATGAGTTGAGTGATGAAAATAAGCAAATGCACACAGCAACATGAATCTGATTCCAAACATCTCAAACTTGTCACCTTGAAGTTTTGTATGGCTGTGTTCCTTCTGGAAGTGTGATGAGAAAAATCCCTTTTGGGATTGGTCCCAGTTTCTAGGAACAACCTTCTAGGAGTGGAACGAGTCCAGCCCTCCTCCACCTTCAAAATCAGCTCAGCATCCTTTCTCCTCTCCATCCTTAGGTATTCTCTAACTGTGGTCCTTCTGTCTCTTTCTAATAATTACACTGGGTGCATATTGGTCTTCCTATTATAAAAGCCTTCATGGTATCACAGCTGCAAACTCTGCTGTCCCATGTTAATGGCTGTTCACATGGGACAGGGTATAGGGTATAAGTATCTGAAGGTCTAAACCCAGCCTCCCATATGGAAAGCAGTGTAATATCTCTCATGAGAGTCCCAGTTCATATCACCCAAGCCCTGGGTTCCTTCCTTCTTCCCACTGTATATTTTTATGGTTTTGCTGATTCTCCCATGGTTGCAAGATATCTCCCTTGGCAAGCAGTGCGCCATTTGCCTTTAACACACTGAAAGATGGAGATGGAGTCACATCTATTTTGTTTTCATCCAGGAAGTGAAGCCCTGACCGTGTCCTCTACCTTCTAGACAGCACTAGTTACAGGGGTACCCTGTGCTCTGGGAGAGAATGTGATTCCACACATTTCTGCTTAGGTTCACACTGTAGTACTAGCTTAGGACAGATGTCTATGGGCACAGTATATTTTAGAGGGACCAAAATGAGAAATCAACTCAAGGTAATCCTAGAAAGAGAAAAGAAGAACTTTTCTTTTCGGAAGCTTAGTCCCATACCCATCTCCTCATAAAAGTCAGCATCACCAAGGCCAATCCCATGATGATTTCAAAATGTGTCAGTCAGGCCACTGGCAAGCCTCCTAGAAGCCAGATCTCATGCCTTTCACAGGGATAGTTTCAGCTAGGTCTGGCAGGAAAGCAGCAACTTTGTGTGATAGGGTCAACACCCTTGGGTTGTGGACCACATGGTCTCGAACTTCTTTTTATCTTCAGGTTGTCTCTGTACTCAAGATAAAGAGGGGAGAAAGAAGCAGGAGGGAGGATCTGAGCAGGCTCAGGAGGGTCTCATACATAGCAAGGTTTGGGGGGTCTCTAGCTAAAAAGAAGAGAAAGCTGTTTTCCCAGTATACAAAGCTATCATGTAGGGAGTAGATCCGAAAGATGGGAGACAGAACCCTTCTCCATCCATTGCATTTGACCCCACAGTTAAAGTGTGTCTCCCTTCAGGCTCCCTCCAGAGTTTCTTAACTCGTATTCTCTCAGAAGTAATCACAAAATAAAAGTCATTAGGGCAACTCTGCCTTAGTTTTTTACCTGCACTGTGTACTCAGGATGGTTATGATGCCCAGCGGGGCGCAGAGCTGGATGAATATTGAATGAATGGATGAGTTACTGCATAGCAAATGCTAAGAAAACAGTGAAATAGAGGTTATTCTATGGAATAAATAATGTCTCTGAACCATGCCTTGGCATGTATAGTTTAACTCCCCCTCCCAAATAACAGAGACTAGAGACACCTGTGGCACTAAAAAAAGCAACAAAAGCAAAAACATATAAAAAACATATATTTTGTTTGTAACATGGTGAAGTCAGTGATCAACTGGGTATCCTACAAGCAGTTTTACACTTAAACACACACACGTTTACACACACTTATTCACTGATATACACACACATAAACATACATATATATGCATACAGATACATACATACAGACACACATGCATACAGGCACTAAACAAACGTATTTACACACACACAAACACACACACACACACACACACACACACACACACACACACACACAAGAGGTGGGAGAGAAGTCATGGGTTTCTGTTGAACTCATTATTTTCCTGATGGAGAGGTCAGTGAAATGTTATATTGGAGAGAATCAAGCCTTAATTCTTTTAGGTCAGAACTTCTTCTGAAAGATATTTTTCTTCAGTGCCTTGGGAAACTGAACGTTCTCAATGGGATTAGTGGCATTTGCTGTTTCAAATTGAAACAGGATCTACTGGCCCACTCTAACTTTATAATCGGCATCATCTACTCTGTGGTCACTGCTGAAGTATTAGACCTAACCTAAGGAGGCAGGAAGTGACATTAGACTTTGTTCTGTTCTATTCCGGCCTAGAGATGGAGTCTGAGATAAGGAAAACACTGCAACTTTCCTGTAACACAATTCTTCCCTGTAGAGCCAAGGCTTTCACAGAAAAGCCAAAAGGGACTTTATGGTCAACCAAATTGCATATTTCTTTTGTCTTGCATGTTTCAAATGACCATAGATGCAATTCATTTTCCCTTCGCTATATTCTTGCAAATGAGGGAGAGCAGGACAGAGAGAAAGAGGGCTTGTAGAAACCTTAATTCCATTTACAGAAATACCACAGCAGTCTGCACGTATATCACATAATTATGTCTGAGGTAAGCTTAGGGAATGTAGTCATTTGTTCAGGGTTGTTTTTCCACTGCAAAATAGTCTCCAAATAGAATTATCAAGTCTATCAAATGTTAATTTGTTAAGAAAAACAGAATAGCTAATAAGGATAACTAGATTTATATTGTAATAGGGGATTATCCCAAAGGCTTCCACATCTCCAAAGGAAGCATTGTTGAGGGATGAGTGAGGGGAATCTTAAGAGACACTACACTTCTCGTTTCTATCAGCTACATGCTCTTACTCAGGGAAAGACCTATTAGGCCACCAAACTCACATCTTGGGTTTTCAGTGAGATCGAATGGCCCTGACTTTGCTCCTGGTTCTCATCTGTGGCTTGTCTCCTGTTGAAACCTTCTTACCACAATTGACATCAGAGAGAGGAAAGCATAGCCTGGCTCTCCAGGCCACTGGGAAAGGACAAGAATACAACCTGTGCCTCTCACAAACAGCAGGCACCAATGTGTTGGCAAGATCTTAGGGTCACTCAAATTTCCAGGCATGAATTTTGATTTTCCTCAGCAGTGGACACATATCAAAATGTGAAATGGCTCACTCTTTTTTCAGCTTCTAGGCTCTTACAGCATTTATAGCATGCTGGATTTTGGCAATGGTGGCGGTTCTTGTTTTCCATTGTTTCTTTTATAGCATTAGCTATAATTTGGAGAAGTTAATCTGAGGTAAAACTAAATTGCTTTTATATAAATACCTTGCTTATATTGTAGGTATGTTAGAGAGCAGAGAGTAATGAAATGGAAATTTTTGGTTATGTCACGTGGTAAAGAATAACGTGATGATGACTCTTGTGATGTTTTGCTCAGGCAAGATCCATGAGAGGACATGTTATGTTTGGAGAGAGTATAAGTAGGGTTCAGGAAACAGTAGAGTGGTGCTTGCATAGCTAGCTGTGCAATTCTTTGTTGGGCTGTCTCATCTTTGCTGATCTTCACTTTGTTGAGAGAGGCATGGCAGAAAACTCCCAGCATTCTGATAGGTCTCAGTCACTCCTGCTGACTTGTGCTGATTCAGAGGAGGCCTGGTGGTTTCTGCTGGACCATGCTGCTGTTGCTGATTTGTATTTGGTGATGCTATTGAAGTGGACTGATAGTATCCTGACAGAGATTGTAATCACCCTAAATAACTACTTTTAAACAGGTTCACATCTCCTTGTTCTATTAAGCATCTTTTCTTTCCTACCTTTAGAGAGGGGGCTAAAAGAGGAATCAAAGGGTTTGAGAACCCTTATTAAAGAAAGGTTTGAAAAATATAAGCCTACAGATTACAAATATGTCCTTCATTGTACAGCATTTCAGTGGATAGGAAGACAGGTAGGAATTTTGAAGAAATTGAAATTATAGTGAAAGCTATAGACATGCTCTCTATTCTGGCCCATAGCTATTCTGACTATTCCTGTCAACTCAGTCAGTCATTTCCTTTTCCTTTGTTAATGTTTTGTTTTACACCAATAAAAATGTCTAGAATTAAAAGAAACTGCATTATAGTAATTGACTGCACTATGCATATAACTTTGACTCCATAAATATTTGATTAGATCTTTGATTAAGAGAAAACCAATTAAACTTATCTACCTTTTGTCCTGCTTTTATTTTCTGTGGCAAGACATCATATTAAAGAGTTTATCTGGGGGCTTATATTTTCTAAGAGTAAGTCCATTCCTATCATTGTTGGGAATATGGCAGCAGTCAGTCAGTCAGGTATGGTACTGGAGTAGTAGCTGAGAGCTTAATTGATCCACAAGCACTAGGCAGAGAGAGCTAACTGGTAATGGTAGGGGCTTTTGAAGTTTCAAAACCCACTCCTAGTGACTTGGCTTCTCTAACAAGGCCACACTCCTTAATTCTTCCCAAACAGGTCTACTAACTGGGAACCAAGTATTTAAATACATAAACCTATGGAGGTTGTCTTAGGGTTTCTATTCCTGCACAAAACATCATGACCAAAAAGCAAGTTGTGGAGGAAAGGGTTTATTCAGCTTACACTTCCACATTGCTGTTTATCACCAAAGGAAGTCCGGACTGGAACTCAAGCAGGTCAGGAAGTAGGAGCTGATGCAGAGGCTATGGAACCATGCACAATGGGCTGGGCCCTCCCAGCTTGATCACTAGTTGTGAAAATGACTTACAACTGGATTTCATGGAGGCATTTCCTCAAATGAGTCTCCTTTCTCTGTGATAACTCCAGGTTGTGTCAAGTTGACACAAAACCAGTCAGTACAATTGACTTCTTGTCAACTTGACACACAAACAAATCATTATTAACCCTCAACTCTTATTTTCTTATTCATCCCCAAGATCTAAATAACCTTAAGAGTTCCAGAGAATTTACAAATTCTTACATATTAAAATTGCAATCCCTTTAAAATAGTCAATCTCTTTTAAAATTCAAAGTCTTTTTAAATTCAAAGTCCCTTAACTGTGGGTTCCACTAAAATATTTTTTTCCTTTAAGAGGGAAAAATATCAGGGCATAGTCATAATCAAAAGTAAAATTAATCTCTAATCACCCAATGTCTGAGATCCACACAGGAACATTTGGCTTCCTTCAAGGGCTTGGGTCATTTCTCCAGCTCTGCTCATTGTAGCACACACCTTGTCTTCTAGGCTTCAGCTGCCTGTTCTCCACTGCCACTGCAAAGAGGCTTCACCAATAGCTTCTCCCAGGGTCTCTTCATGGTGCCAAGCCTCAACTTCTTTGCATGACACCTTCAGTTCTGGGGTATTAATTGCAAGTGAGGCTGCACCTTCACCAATGGCCTTCCATGGCCTCACAGTGCTCTTCATAACCCCTTCATGCCTTCAAAACCAGCACCACCTGAGTGACTCTTACACATTGCGAAGTCTAGCCACAGAATGAGGTATACCCTTGGCTATCTCTGGAACACAGATTCTTTGTTCTGCCAGAAAACAGTTTCCAGAAGATTTTACCTCAATGATGCTGGTCTCTTCATAATTACCACTAATTTCTTAGCTCTAGCTGGCTAGCATCAATAGTCCCAGTACTGCAAAGGTTTTGCTTTAGTAGTTTTGGTATCTTGTTAATCACAGCTGATTCTTCAGCTCCAGCTAACCAAAACCACAAAAATCTTCAGAATCAAAACAGCAACATCCCTGACAAGAGTCTTTAATCTTCCCTCTGAAATTTCACAAGCCAGGCCTCCATCTTCTGCATTGTTCTTAACTTTATTTTTCAAGCTCCTACAGAACATTCCACAGGGCTCTTAATACCCCAGTGGCTCTTCTAGCTCAAAGATCCAAAGTCCTTCCACAGTCCTCCCAAACATGGTCAGGTTGTCACAGGTATACCCCACTATGCTGGTACCAATTTGTCTTAGTCAGGGTTTCTATTCCTGCACAAACATCATGACCAAGAAGCAAGTTGTGGAGAAAAGGGGTTATTCAGCTTACACTTCCACACTGCTGTTCATCACCAAAGGAAGTCAGGACTGGAACTCAAGCAGGTCAGGAAGCAGGAGCTGATGCAGAGGCCATGAAGGGATGTTACTACTTATTGGCTTGCTTCCCCTGGCTTACTCAGCTTGCTTTCTTATAGAACCCAGCTCTACAAGCCCAGGGATGACACCACCCACAATGGGCTGGGTCTTCCCCTCTTGATCACTAGTTGAGAAAATGCCTTACAGCTGGTCCTCATGGAGGCATTTCCTCAACTGAGGCTCCTTTCTCTGTGATAAGCTTGTGTAAAATTGACACAAAGCCAGCCAATACAGGGGTTGTTCCATTCATACCAATTCAACTTCCCTGCAGCTTTTACACATCCTCACCTTGCTTTCTTCCATTCCTTTCCATTCTTTTATATGTCCCATGGTCTGTGCTCTTGTTAAATTCATTTTGGTTCACAACTTATTTTGGGTTCACTGTGTCTTTGTTTAATTTAGTTTTGGCTTCCATGATCTGTCCATTGATGAGAGTGGAGCTCTGAAGTCTCCCACTATTATTGTGTGAGATGTAATGTGTGGTTTGAGTTTTGTAAGGTTTATTTTATGAATGTAGGTGCCCATTCATTTGGAACATAGATATTCAGAATTAAAATTGTATATTGGTGGATTTTTCCTTTTATGTGTACAAAGTGTCCTTTTTTGTTTGTTAGGTTGAAAGTAAATTTTATTTGATATTAAAATGACTACGCCAGCTTGTTTCTTGGAACCATTTGCTTAGAAATTGTTTTCTAGCCTTCTGCTCTGAGGTAGTGTCTGTCTTTGTCACTGAGGTGTGTTTTCTGTATGTAGCAAAAAGCTGGGTCCTGTTTACATATCCAGTCTGTTAGTCTTTATCTTTTTTAAAAATTGGGATATTCAGACCATTGATATTGAGAGATATTAAGGAATAGTGATTATTTTGTCCTGTTATTTTTGTTGTTAGAATTGAGGTCATGTTTGTGTGGCTGTCTTCTTTTAGGTTAGTTAAAAAGAATATAACTTTCTTGCTTTTTCTAGGGTGTAGTTTCATGCTGTGTGTTGGAGTTTTCCATCTAATATCTGTTGTAGGGCTGAATTTGTAGAAAAATATTGCTTAAATTTATTTTTGTCATGGAATAGTAAAAGCAATATACAGCAAACCAGTAGCCAACATCAAACTAAATGGAGAAAAACTTGAAGCCATCCCTCTAAAAGCAGGGACTAGACAAGCATGCCCACGTTCTCCCTACCTATTCAATACAGTACTCAAAGAACTAGCCAGAGTAATTAGACAACAAAAGGAGGTAAAAGAGATAAAAATTGGAAAGGAAGAATTCAAAATATCATTGTTTGCAGATGATAGAATAGTATACTTAAGTGATCCCAAAAGTTCCACCCGGAACTCCTGCAGCTGATAAACAACTTCAGCAAAATGGCTGGATATAAAATTAACTCAAACAAATCAGTAGTCTTTTTCTACTAAAAACTAAACAGGCTCAAAAAGAAATTAGGGAAAAGACACCCTTCACAATAATCACAAACTATATGAAATACTTTGTTGTGACTCTAACCAAGCAAATGAAAGATCTGTATGACAAAAACTTCAAGTCTCTCAAGAAGGAAATTGAAAATGATCTTAGAAGATGGAAAGATCTCCAACACTCATGGATTGGCAGAATTAATATAGTAAAAATGGCAATTTTGCCAAAAGCAATCTACTTATTTAATGCAATCTCCATCAACTTTCTAACTTAATTCATCATATAGTTAGAAAGAATAATTTGCAAATACATTTGGAATAACAAAAAACCCAGGATAGCAAAAACTTCTTTTTACAATAAAAGAACTTCTGGGCTAATCACCATCCCTAACCTCAAGCTGTATTACAGAACAATAACAATTAAAACTGTAAGATATTGGTATATAGACAGGAAAGTGTAGATATTAGAATAGAATTTAAGACCCAGAAATAAACTTGTACACCTATGGTCACTTGATCTTTGACAATGGAGCTAAAACTATCCAGAGAAAAAAAGATAGCATTTTCAACAAATGGTGCTGGTCCAACTGCCAGTCAGCATGCAGAAGAATGCAAATCTAGACATTCTTAATACCCTGTGAAAAGCTCAAGTCCAAGTGGATCAAAGATTTGCACATAAAACCAAATACACTCAGTCTAATAGAAGAGAAAATAGGGAAGAGCCTCAAATATATGGACACTGGGAAAAAAATTTCTAAACGGGACACTAATGGCTTGTGCTTTATCAGGAATGGACAAATTGTACCTCATCAAATTGCAAAGCTTCTGTAAGGCAAAGGATACTGTCATTAGGACAAAAGGGCAACCAATAGGATGGGAAAAACCTTTGGCCCCTGCATCCTATAGAGTGCTAATACTCAATATATACAAAGAGCTTAAGAAAGATTCTAGAGAATATAATAACCCTACTAAAAATGGGAACAGAGCTAAGAGAAGAATTCTCAACTGAGAAATATTGAATGTCTGATAAAGCACCTATAAAAATGTTCAACACCTATAAAAATGTTCAACATCCTTAGTCATCAGGAAAATGCAAGTTAAAACCACCCCAAGATTCTACCTCACACCAGTCAGAATGGCTAAGATCAAAAACTCAGGTGACAGCAGATGCAGGTGAGGATGTGGAGAAAGAGGAACACTCCTGCATTGCTGGTGGGATTGAAAGGTGGTATAACTACTCTGGAAATCAGTCTGGAGATTTCTCAGAAAACTGGACATAGTACTACCTGAGGACCCAGATATACCACTCCTGGACAAATACCCAAATTATGCTCCAACATATAACAAGAATACATCCTCTACTATGTTCATAGCAGTATTAATAGCCAGAGGATGGAAAGAACACAGATGCCCTTCAATGTACGAATGGATACAGAAAATATGGTTCATTTACACAATGGAGTACTACTCAGCTATTAGAAACAATAACTTCCTGAAACTGTTAGGCAAATGGATGGAACTAGAAAATATCCTGAGTGAGGTAACCCAATCACAAAAATACACGCATGGTATACACTTACTGATAAGTGGATATTAGCCCCACATCTCATCTTACCCAAGATATAATTCACAGACCACACGAGGCTCAAATAAAGGAAGGCCAAAGTGCAGATTCTTCAGTCCTTCTTAGAAGGGGGAAAAAGTATTCACAGGAGGAAATATGGGAAAAATCTGAAGCATAGACTTAAGCAAAGGCCATTCAGAGATTGTGTCATCTGGGGATCCAGCCCATATCCAGCCACCAAACCGAAGAAATACATGCTGATAGGAGCTTGATATTACTGCCTCCTGAGAGGCTCTGCGAGATCATGTCAAATACAGTGGTGGATGCTACCAGCCAACCATTGAACTGAGAATAGGTTCCGCAATGGAAGAGTTAGAGAAAAGATTGAAGGAGCTGAAGGGGTTTACAACATAAGAACAACAACACCAACAAAACAGAGTCTTCAGGGACTAAACCACTATTCAACATGTACATATTGATGTACCCATGGCTCTAGCTGCATATGTACCAGAGGATGTCCTTGTTGGGCATCAATGGGGAGAAGCCCTTTTTCCTTTCATTGCTCAATGCCTTTTGTAGGGGAATGTCAGGGTGGTGAGGTGGTAGGGGTGGTTGCGTGAGGGAGCACTCTCATAGAAGCAGGGGAAAGGGGAAGGGAATATGGGGTTTATAGATGGCAAACAGGTAAAGGGAATAATAATTGAAATGTATAAAAAGCAGGCTGAACAATCCATGTGTATGAAACCACTAAGCAGCACCCCTTCATGGCCTCTTGCCTCCAGGTTACAGTTCTGCTTGATTTCCTGTCTTGACTTCATCCTTTGATAAACTATGATCATGAAGTTTAAGCTAAATAAATTTTTTCTCTTTAACTTTCTTTTTGATCATGGGGTTTTAGCAGTAGAAACCCAAACTATGAAAATTTGCTTGTCAAGAAAACAGTTAACACTCAGATAACATTCTCTTTGGTTTTATTCTCACATTGCATTTTTTAATCCACTTGAAAATTATTTGGGAGAATAATTTTCAAGTGGATTAAATGGCAGAAGCTTAATATTTACTTTCAAGAGATAAAATTTCCTCTTATATACTATTTGATCATTTCTACATGTATAATAATTTCTTGATTTGGAAAATTATTAATTCAGGTATTATGCTTGCTGTTTTCTTTCAGAATCAATTGACTAATGTGCTATATATTTGGAAAATCTGTAAGGCAGTAGCCAGATCGCTCTTTTTTGGTGTTGGTAGAGTTGATTTTGAGTTACAGAAATAATTACTAATTTAAATAATAGCAAATACAAATCTCATTCTGTAATTGTTCATAATTTCTATTGATGTTGATTTTTATACCTACAGCTTTCTGATCTCTAGTACTTTCCCTATACTCATAACTTGGTATGTGCTGTATACTTTAGAGAATATACAAATGCAGACAACACGCATCTAATTCTACACACAGTGACCTTTATTGTCACAACTTTATAAAGGTACAAATGTAAATTGAGTCTCCAAGAAGCTAGCGACATCACTTAAAGGTTAAAATGTAAAATTCCCAATCCATTTCTCATTCTACATGTAAAATATAGAGACAGATACTCAAAATGGTTTCTCATCTGAATGAATGATACAGTAACTGTCTATTGGTCATCAGGCTGACCACAGTACTGTTAGTCCTCACAAAACTTTCAAAGCACAAGCCCTTGTTAACATCTCCTACCCATTTCAATACTGCCAAGTTCTGACTGGAATAGAGCTATTCCTCTATGTGGCTGATATACATTTTTAAAAAGGGAAGCAAGAGGCATGAAATTATTTCTTCTAAGTATTTGTACCAGATTTCTTATATTAATATTAGGCCATCATGGGTTGCAAACTGTAAACAGTGGTGTCTCTGTGGTTTTCCTGTTGTCTAAGAGTGTTAGCCTTAAATAGAGGCTATAAGGAGCTCATTTGCTTGCTGCAAGCTCTAGAGTACCTCTCACCGACCATGATCAGACTTAAATAAATGGTAACTTGGAGGCACATCCTATGTAAAAAATTCAGTCACTGTGAATCATATGGCAAGACATAAACATGCTATGGGTATTAGATTCTTAGTCTTTAAGATAGATAATAAATCTTATGAAAAATATAACATAGAAAATGCTTTTGTAGCTCTAAACACTGATTAAAAATGAGGAAGCAGCCCTGTATTACTAAGGAGGCAACTGTTTTCCTTGGGTGTTTAGTAGGTCTAGTCCAGTTACTGCTAGTAAAGAAACATTGATTCGAACTTCTGAATGAGGCTGATTGCTTTCCCTTTTACTGTTTGAAAATCCCCACAAAACCCCAAAGATAATACTGTAATACTTGACAACAGTTTGCTTTCTAGTGGTAACGTTTTGGCTTCTGAGAAATAGTATGAACACTTACATTTAAATCTGAGCCCACTCTATGAAAAGGTGTCCTATTTTTTGTTTGTTTGGTTTTGTTGGCTTTTTGTTTGTTTGTCAGCTTTATGCAAGATACAGTCATCTGAGAAAGGGAATCTTAGGTGAGCAAAATGCCTTCATTAGATTTGCCTGCAGGCAAGTCTGTTGGGGGTATTGTCTTGATTAGATGGATATGGCAAGGTCTAGCCCACTGCAGGTGATCCCATGCTAGGCAGATGGTCTTGTGATGTATAAGAAAACAATTTGAAAGGTCAGGAGGAGCAAGACAGTAAATATTCTTTTACCATAGCTTCTGTTGCAATTCCTGCTTCCTGGAGCTCCTACCCTGGCTCCCCTCAGTGATGGGGTTTAGTATGAGTGTTATAAGATGAAGTAAACATTTTCTTCCACAAGTTTCTTTTGGCCATGATCGCTGTCATAGCAATAGAAGCCCTAACTAAGAGAGAAGAATTTCATAATGTGAACTCCAAACACTGTCCAAGTTGACCAAGTTGCTCTGTTGGTGAAACTTAACTTGTATAATAATAGCAAATAATTAATCTCATTTTAAAACAGATATTGAAATATTCTGTTCAATGATATATTTAAATACTATTAGTAAATTAATTATTTGGTAATGCCTAAAATTTTGGAGAAACTAGAATTAAGATATTCAATGGAAGAAGAGTTACTTAGTAACTTTAAAACATGATACAAACTTATGAATACAGAGACTTACAAAGTGTAACTTTGTGAGTGTATATGATTATAAAATATTGCTAGATGGGACACTGTGACGGGGTAACATCCTACTATGTGGTAGTACGTAAATAACCTACAGGTATTTTGTCTTGAATCATCATCTTCCTTGATAGTCTATGCAGCTTCAATAACTCCTGCCATCCTCTGAGTTTAACAGTCATTACCACGTTACTCAGAAAGGCTGTGTTACCAGCAAGCGACCCTTACAATGCATCTGCTGAAATTCCAGATGTGGCAGATTGAATGAGAATAGCCGCCTCTCATCTATTTGGACTTTTTCTCACCAGTTACTAGAATGGTTTGGGAAGGATTGGGAGATGCTGCCTTTCTGGATGTGTGTCACTGGGTGGCCTTTCAGGTTTCAAAAGCTAGTGCCTGACCCAGTCTCTCTCTCTCACTGCCTCGTGCTTGTGGATCAGGGTGTAAACCCTCAGCTACTTCTTCAGTATCATCCCTGCCTGCCTGATGTCATGCTCCCTGGCATGATGTCCATGGAGTCACCCTATGAAAGTCAGAAAATATAGCACAATAATTTCAATGAATAATGTTTTCACGGTGGACTCTCACAAATACAATGTTTCACCAACATAGATGAGAAGTAGTTTTAAAGTTGCACATATAGTACACATGTATGAGTTTATTTTCCTTATTGTAATTCCCCCTACAAACAACATAGCAACTATTTTCATGGCATTTACCTCATACTAGAGGGTTAAAGTCTATGACTATCCTGATAGGCATGCAAATGGCCAGTAAACAGGCAGCCATGTTACTGAAGCAGTAACTAAATTCTTACACATTGAGACAACAACCACAAGGCAGAGAGAAAGAAGAGAGAGAGAGACAGAGACACAGAGACAGAGACACAGAGACAGAAACATAGAGACAGACAAACACAGAGACAGACAGACACAGAGACAGAGACACAAAATAGAGAGACAGACAGGATAGATAAGTAGGTAGGTAGGTAGATAGATAGATAGATAGATAGATAGATAGATAGATAGATAGATAGATTGACTGATGTATTACTGGGATAGACTTTTGAAACCTCCAAGCACTCCCTCATGACACACTTCCTCCAACAAGGTCATACTTCTTAATTTCACACCTCCTAATTGCTTCCAAACAGTTGCACCAACTGGAGACTACACATGTAACTATAAGCCAGTAGGGGCCATTCTCCAACAAACCACCACAATTATCCTACAAACACTATTTGATTTAACAGACTTAAGCATTCACAGAGATGAGATTTCATACAAATGAAAATTTCTGGAATTAAACCCCACTAGATATGGGGAGGCAACATCTAAGCTATTTATAGTTGATGTGTTGATATTTTTAGGACAGGATATATAATACTTAGTATAATTAATGAAAACAAATGGTTTTAGAGATAATAGATATAAATTTGCAGTGTAATTAGGCTGAAGACAATGGCTATGCCACAGATATTTTAATTCTTTAATTAATTAATTAATTTAGACACTTTATCACAGTCCTCCCTCCTCTTCTCCCATTTCCTCCTTTCCATTTTCTTCCCCATTCTTTTTTCCCCTTCTATAAGGAGAAGAGGAACAACCCCAAGCCATGTAATAACCAGTTAATGCACATCAAGTCACATCAGACATAGTTGCATCCTCTCCCACTGAGGCTAGACAAGGCAGGTTAGCTAGGGCAATGATATTCAAAGGCAGGTAACTGAGTCTGAGTCAGAGACAGCCCCCGCACAATTGTCATGGAACCCATATGAAGACCACAGTGCAGCACATCTACTACAGTGGCCTATGTCTAGTCCATGCATGCTCTTTGATTGGTGATTTAGTCTCTGTAAGCTCCCATGGGCCCAGATTAGTTGGCTCTGTAAGTCTTCTTGTAGTGTCCTTGACCCCCTCTGTGTCCTCCAATCCTTCCCACAAGATTCCCATAGCTCTTCCTGTTTGGTTGTGGGTCTCTGCATCTGTTTTCATCATCTGCTGGATGAATCTGCTTAAGTGACAGCCAAGCATAGGCTCCCCAAACCATACAGTGGGAAAAAAGAAAGCATCTTTGACAACTGGTACTGGTTTAACTGGATGTCTGCTTGTAAAAGAATGCAAATAAATCTGTACTTATCACCCTGCAAAAATCTCAGTCCAAGTGGATCAAAGGCCTCAACATAAAACTGTATATGCTAAACCTAATAGAAGAGAAAGTTGTGTGTGTGTGTGTGTGTGTGTGTGTGTGTGTGTGTGTGTGTGTGTGTGTGTGTGGAGGGGGATAGCCTTGAACTCTGGTACAGGAGACAACTTCCTGAAAAGAACACAAACAGCTCAGGCACTAAGGTCAACAATACATGGGACCTCATGGAACTGAGAAGCTTCTGTAAGGCAAAACCCATCAATAGGGTAAAACAGAAGCCTATAGAATGGGAAAATATCTTCATCAGCCCTACATCTGCCAGAAATGTTAATTATAATTGGAGTGCTAGTACATACCTTGCAGTATTTCTGGTGGAGACTAGAGAAAGCATGTACATTTCTGTGCATCGTTTCTGAATGTGGTAGGATCCAGACAATTAAATGGTTCTTTAACAATGAACAATAATGTCCTCAGGAATGTTTAAATAAGTTGTGAATATATTCCAAGTCACAGCTTTTTTCCTTTTAGCTTGTGACTTCTGCCAGAAGATCTGATGTTTCTTCCACTACTGAACTCACCAGACATAGTTGTGCATAACTGAACTCCCCTCCCAACTCCTTCCCCAATACCATCTCGCCTGGAAATTATCTATGTTATTTTATTCATTGTCCTAACAACAAAAGATATTAGACTGTTTACTTTAGGTATCTCTGCCCACATTGGATCTTTGCCAAGAACAGATGGTCTGAGTGGTGCCAGGCTGAAATCATAGAGTTTGCCATATAGCAGACCCTCAACCAAACCCCAGAACTGCATCCCCCACAGGGCAGCATGCTCTCCATGTGACTATATAAACTTCTTTACCATTCATTATTTTGTGTGCCTCATGTGATATGCAAACAAAGAGGAACTGTGCAGAGAAAGGACAGTGCTGAGAAGAAGCCCAGTTGAATATCTTTTTCCCTATCTCCTGGTTGCAGTGTAGGGTCAATCACTCAATTTCAGAACAATTCGTTTACAGTGCTCTCCAGTTTCCTAGTGAAGCAGTAATCAAGATTGATTAGCATATCCTTAATCTCATATCCAGATTTCCTGCTGTGTTAGCCATAGGCTTTTTATATGTTTGCACTGAGACTTGAGAGTCATTTATTCAGAAACAGGAAAAGCTGCTCTGATAGATGGCACTTAGGAAGGTAAATACACACTGTCCTCCAAGCAAAATGCCGCATGAGGATAAACGGGTACATTTTCAGTGGTTTAAGCAAGACATGGACAAAAGATGCAGTCACATTCCTGCTGAGCTGAATCTCTCAAGGTACATGCTGTTTTAAATTTTGTAAGAAAAGAAGAGAATCAATTCTTTCCCGTGAGCCTGTGATGCATAGCAATGGGAGGCACCCTGGCTGCCTAGTGCCAAGCCCCTCCTTTGACATAGGTGACAACCTTGTGCTTCTTAGATGCGTAGGAAAAAATGACTGCCTTCCTTTAGATCAGTTGCTATGATGCCACAGAAATGGGCTTTAAGTCCTAACTTCTGTAGAAGGATTTTATGAATGTCATCCTTAGGTATTTATTATCTATTTTTACTTTTTTTGGTTTTCATTTATTGTGTTTATGGGCATGTGTGCATGTATGTGTGTGTGGGTATGTAAACACATGTATGTGTGTGAAGGATGGAAGCCAGTAGTAGACATTGGTTATTATCCTCGGTGACTTCCCACCTTATCTATGAATAAGGTTCCTTCACTGAAGCTGGAACTCTGATTGGGATAAACCAGTTGGCCAGTGAACTGGTATCATCCTTGTTTTCTCTGCCTCCCCTTCTCTGGAATTTAAGGCATGTGCTGTAGCACCTGACATTTTATGTGGGACCTCGATATCTGAATATAAGCTTTCATGTTTGAATAATAAATGCTTTGCTGCCTAAATCACATTCCCACCTTAAATATTTATTTGTTTTTATTATACTCGGGTTCTGGTTTTAATAAGTTACATGGATTTCTTTTCAGCTTCTTTCTTTAATGCTATTATACTCTATATATTAATGTGTATGACAACTCTGAACAGAAAATCTTTAGCTAGCCAAATTCAAAGACAGATTAGGTTAGGGGTTCAAGGTAATATTCCAGAATTTTAAGTGTTCTACGTATGGTATTAAGTTGTTGAAAATTTTCATTTTCAATAAGAAGTCAAGATAAGAGATCATTCTCATGGTAATTGTGGCTTGTTTCAGGACAGCAGAGTTGGAAATAACAATACTAAGTAGACAAATCATTGGCATTCTTAAGATTAAACTGTCAAAAGGCATTTTGGAAAAGTGACATCATTGTATGGATTAAACATCCCTAATTTAAAAATCTAAAAGGCAGAATTCTTCAACATCTGAAAATTTCTGGGTTTGATCAGGACATCAATATTGGAAAATTCAGCATGAGGGTTCACGTGACATATCTTAGTTAGACATAGACACTCAAAAATACCATGTTCCTGGATGTCCTCTTCTCAGAATGCCTTACTACTGTGCAAACATCCCCAAATTGGAAAAACTTCCAAATCCCAAATGTCATGGCTACACGTGTGTTGACGGGATTCTCAGCCCATAGTGTTGACCTTGTCATTTTGTGTCTTTTTGTTGTTCAGCAGGGACAGATGCAGTCTGATTTCTCTGAAGTCATGAGTAAAGGAACTGCTTCAAGAAGGTAATCATTTTCATGTAATCCCAGGAGCAACAAGAAGAACATAGACAGAATCAGCTCAGCTACAGTTGGAATGAATGTTAGAACAGACAGACCAAGTGAGGCTCCTCTCCTCTAAAGCAGCTGTACTGTGTCCTTAAGGGAATTTAGATGTCCAGTGGTGTGCAACTGTAAAAGCCCTATCGTCATGTGCATACTTATGGTCAAAGTGGAAATGTAGGAAAGATAAAATAAGCTTCCATTCAATATTGTTTCTCCTCTCACTTTCTCCATTTCATAAATAACTCCAATTTATGATTCATTTTGGATACACTCAAATGTTTTAAGTTAGGGGAATCTCCATTCATTATCAAAGGCAAAACTTGGTTATCTTCTGCAGCTGTGAGCAAGTATGTTTTGTGGAGTGCCCCTGAATAAGACTTGGTCTTTGCCAAAGTTCCCTAGATATTGCAGATGTTACCAGAAAATACTGGATCTCTGACATTTATAAGCAATGAGTCACTCATCTATTTAGAGACAGTGAAGCTTCCTGAGTCTGCCTGAAAGAATCCACAGACAAAAGAAATGTGTTAGGTCCAAGAAATGGCCTGTTGCACACATGAGCTCACTAACAGAGGATATGACTGCATTTATGAGAAGACTGCATAAGATCAATGTAGCCAAAAATCTCAGTGTGAATGGGATGGGCTTCATGGACTCTCACGTGTAGGCGAGTATTTTTAAATAGTTGCTGAAGGAAGGGAAATCAGTTTTCTTTAGGTATGTGGCCCTTGAGAAGATACTTATACTGAAGTAGATGGTTCTACACTGATGCACATATAGGTAGCACTAAGTGGACCCAGGAGGTTTGAGAGAAAAAAAAAAGTATATGATGTTGGGAGGAAATTGTGAGGCAGGAATCGGAGAGGACTGAATAGGGAGTGGATTGATCAAGGTCATGTGTGTATAAAATCCCGAGACAGACAAACACAGAACACAGATGTTAGCTGTGCTCTTCCTTGCTTTTGGCTTCACTTCCTTTTCTGTAGTCCTTTCACTGCTTAGCTCTTCCTAAGCATTTCTTCTCCCCTCCAAAATAAATTTCTTATTTTTCATTTCCCAAGAACTCACACATGTACTTGAATGTTTGTTTCAGCATCTACTGAACCAATTTATGTAAACACTGGATTGTGTTCTAACCAGTACCTAAAAGAAATCATTTTCTAAATTAAAGTGTGCATTACAGAGATTATGGTTAAAGTGCTTGTGGTGGTCAGTTTTAAGTGTCAGGGTACCACAATCTAGAATTACCTGGGATGGGAGTCTCACCAAGGGACAGACTAGATCACATAGGCAAATTAACATCAGTAGGATGTGATTTTCATTAGCTAAATTAAGGTGAGAGGACTTGCCCATTAAGTGTGGCTTCATTCCCTAGGTGAGGGATTCTGAACTGCATGAATGGAGAAGAAGATCTGAATCCTACTGTGCATGTGTTAAGTAGTTGCTCTCTGCCCATGACTTCAAATGTGGTATGACTAGGTGCTGCGCGTTCCTGCTACCTTGACTTTGTTGCAACAATGGACTGTTAGTCTGAACTTACAAGTCCAAGAAGCCCTTTCTCCCTTAAGTTGTTTTATCACATGCTATTTAATCTTAGCAACAGAGAAAAATCAATGATGATTGAGATATTATGCGATCTATTTTTTCTCTGGTCAGACTTTGATTTGGGAAGAGTAAACATAATTGGTTAGGACTTTATGACCGTATGGCAAGTGACTACAATTGACTACAATTTGTGGAACTCTATTTTCAGGCATAACATGGCTATTGTAATCTTGAAACCAGAACAACTATGACCAACTGAATGAGACTGTCCTACTCTTGTGCTTGTTAATATATCCTTTTCGAAAGAAAGGAAGGGTTGTCAGACACTTACCTGTACCCCTTCCACTACTCAGATGTACTTCACCTGCCTCACTTGTACAAGGAGTCAGGAAGTACGAAAGTTGTAAGGGGTGGTGGGAGTTTAGCTAGGGTTGGAGACTCAGTAGTGTGTCCTTCCAGAATTAGGCTCTTCTTGGTGATGCTGCTACCCAAATCAACCCTGCTCCTATAAGAAACCTAAGGAAACTCATTGGTTCACCTAGCTGGACTTAGATGAATATTTACTTTGTTGCTTGCCTCTCTACATGGGGTGAAAAGTACTAAAGTCTCAAGGAAAAGCCATCCAACACTAGGAGCATGTCTAGTCCAGGGTCCTGCTCAGGTGGGCATAACTATAGTGTTAGCTGAATGCTACCACTCTACCTTGTATTTGCTGTGTGTCAACGTGTATATTTATGTGTTTGTGTGACATAATGTGTCTAGTCCAGAGTGTTGGGGAGATGCAGCACTATGACTATGAGAAAGTCACATCTGGCAGCTGTCATCAAAACCATGTCCCCTCATGTGTATGTTACAATCTACAAATATGAAGACTGTACTTGAATATCTACATTGAAATTAATGCCAGGTTCTTAAGTAGAGAGAGGGAGAAAAATCATTGGTCATGTGTTCATCCCCAAAAGTACTCAGTTAACATTAGTTGGAATAGATATAAGGACTTAGTTTGGAAAATTGGAATAACTAGTCACTCATGGGTTTTCAGGAAAGCTCTTCGTAGTTTGTATTTTAAATACAATTGTTTTTAAAATGTCTTCTCTTACAGCCCTCATCAGGGAAAAGAAACATTTAGTTATGATCCATGCTGTGAATATTCACTGGAATAGTTACCAGTGTAGCCGAAGGCCTAGTCTCCAGGCATACTGTTACAAAGCATTGGTGCTGAGGAATCCTGCTTTATTCTCTATTACTCCTGATTTCAAGGCTTGCTCCTTTTCTCTGACTCTAGGAAATGGATTGTTGTAAAACTATCAATAACTTCAATTTCCAGGAAGAGTTCCAAAGTGAAATCTCTTTGTCTAAGAGATTCATCTTATTTTCTTGGATTAGGATGCAGTTTTTTGTTTTTTTTTTTTTTTTTTTTTTTTTTTTTTTTTTTTTTTTTTTTTTGAGTTTCTTCTGCTCTTACTGATAAGAACATGGCTTATAAACTTTACATCGTTTTATGTGAAGTAAACCTTACATGAGAGAGTTTTTTCTGTTCACATAACCTTATGAGTTCATAGTCTTATATGATGTTGATCACAAGAGATAAGGATACCCAAAGAAACTTAAAAACAACTGGAACAAAGCATCTGATTAGAAACGACAGTTGTTTGGAAGTTTAATTTTGTAGGACAAAGGCTGGCTTTTGAGTGTTTATTTTAGGACTGGGGAGTTTATGTTATGGAGGTATTCACATTTCTATTTCATTCATTTGGCCATGACACACTTCCTGGATATTTCAAGCCTCTCTGTTTTGCAAGATGACTTTGCATTCTGAAGAGGTTTCCTGCTTGATTTAATTCCATCAACTGATTACCATGGAAACTCTTGGTGTCATTTCCTCTTCCTGGAATGAGATATTGACTCTGTTTCAAATAGAATTCTTGGCACAGAAAATAGAATACGTTTCAGAAAGTAAACTGTGTATCCACAGGAATGCCATTTAAAGTGACCTTCTGGGTGGAGAAGAGTCATACACTCATCACCCCAGAGGGACTAAGATTGTACTACAGTCAGGTAGCAGCATAGTCCACATAAAACACAATCACACCCATCAAGGTTAATTTTATTATAAAAGAACTTAACAACAATCCTTTGTTGTATATTAGCCAAATTAACTGTAAACAAAACAACCAATTATATATATAACATCCCAAACATTTATAAGAGTAAATCAATTTAAATTTCTCCACAAACCCTAATATAAAGATCCAAACTACATTTTGCCATAGATTTTATTTTTAACGGGCATTTTCAAGCACTCATGCAAGGAAAGCAAGGCTTTGCAGCAGATGCCCTTCAAGTTCAGACACATGCACCATGCACATTGCATTCATATTTGTTTCTGGAATCATTTTTTCTGACCCTGCCTCCTGCTCTCCTGCAAATGACAGTTTGAATGCACCTATTGAAGGAAATATGTAAGAATTCTCTGCCTGAATTATTTTGGCCATAAGACATTTGGAAATATGATTAAGATCTAAACATCAACTGATATGTTTAGCTGAAGTATCTTAACTTTATGATCCACTTGACCTAAATTATGAATTTCATATTATTTCAGATCCATGCACATACTAATGCTTTCTCTCTTTCCCTCTCAATCCTTGCCCCATTCCTGTCTCTCTGTTTCTCCCTCCTCCCCTCCCCTGTCCTTCCCTTCCCTCCTCTTGACTCTTCAGTTACCCTGTGAGATTTGAGGAGCTGGATAGATTTTCCATGACACAGTTTTTTGTTTAAATATAAGCCACGAGGACACAGATTATTGTCTCCCTTTTCTAAAGTATACAAACATCACCATGGTTTAATAACCAGACTCATACCAATGCACTGAGCCTTGTATTAGTCACAGAGGATTTGGCCAACATGAATATACTCTGACATAACAGTTCTGATTCTGGTTGAGGTGAGGGCAGAATAGAGCATAATAGTCTCAATAGATCAAAACCCCTCCATTTATGCTAAATTAAAAAAATAATAGAAATATTCAGAGACTGCCTCACCATGGGATCCACTTCATATGTAGCCAACAAACCCTAGCACGATTGCTGATGCCAAGAAGTGATTATTGGCAGGAGCCAGATATGGATGCCTCCTCAAAGGCTCTGCTTTTGATGCTTGCAGCTAAACATCAGACTGAACACAGAGACCGAAGTGAAGGAGCTAGAGAAAGGACTGAAGGAGCTGAAAGGATCTTCAACCCCATGGAGAGAACAGCATTATCAACCAACCATATCTCCCACAACTCTCATGGACTAAAATACCAACTGTTTAGCACACGTGGAGAAACCCATGACTCCAGTTGCACATATAGCAGAGGGCAGCATTGTTAGGATTGTCATCCCTGGGATGCAGGGATGGTTTAATATATGGAAATCCATCAACATAATCCACCATATAAACAAACTCAAAGAAAAAAAACCACATGATCATCTCACTAGATGCTGAGAAAGCATTTGACAAAATTCAACACCCCTTCATGTTAAAAGTCTTGGAAAGAACAGGAATCTAAGGCCCATACCTAAACATAATGAAAGCAATATACAGCAAGCCAATAGCCAACATCAAACTTAACAGTGAGAAACTTGAAGCAATCCCACTAAAATCAGGGACTCGACAAGGCTGCCCACTCTCTCCCTACCTATTCAACATAGTACTGGAAGTCCTGGCTGGAGCAATTAGACAGCAAAAGGGATAAAAATTGAAAAGAAATAAGTAAAAACATCACTGTTTGCAGATGACATGATAGTGTAAGTATGTAAGTGACCCCAAAAATTCCACCAGAAACTTCTATAGCTGATAAACAAGTTCAGCAAAGTGGCTGGATATAAAATTAACTCAGACAAATCAGTAGCCTTCTTCTACTCAAAGGACAAACATGTGGAGAAAGAAATGAGGGAAAAGATACCCTTCATAATAGTCACAAAAACTATGAAATATCTCGGTGTGACTCTAACTAAGAAAGTGAAGGACCTGTATGACAAAAACTTCAAATTTCTAAAGAAGGAAATCGAGGAAGATCTCTGAAAATGGAAAGATCTCCCATGCTCATGGATTGGAAGAAGCAACATTGTAAAAATGGTCATCTTACCAAAAGCAATCTACAGATTCAATGCAATCCTCATCAAAATTCCAACCCAATTCTTCATAGAGTTGAAAAGAGCAATGTGCAATTTCATCTGGAATAACAAAAGACCTAGAATAGCGAAATCTATCCTCACCAACAAGAAAACATCTGCGGGAATCACCATCCCTGATCTCAAGCTATATTACAAGGCAAATGTGTTAAAAACTGCATGGTACTGGTACAGAAATAGGCACATGGATCAATGGAATAGAACAGAAGATCCAAAAATGAGCTCTCACATATATAGTCACTTGATTTTTGACAAAGGAGCAGTAATCATTCAATGGAAAAAGGACAGCCTCTTCAACACCTCACACCAACCAGAATGGCTAAGATCAAAAACTCAAATGACAGCAGTTACTGGCAAGGATGCGGAGAAAGAGAAACACTTCTCCACTGTTTGTGGGGTTGTAAACTGGTACAACCACTCTGTAAATCAGTCTGGTGATTCTTCAGAAAATTGGACATAATACTACCTGAAGACCCAGTTATTCCATTTCTCGGCATATACCCCAGAGAAGCTCCAACATACAACAAAGACGTATGCACCACAATGTCCATAGCAGACCTATTTATAATAGCCAGAAGCTGGAAAGAACCCAGATGTCCTTCAGTAGATGAATGGATAGAAAAATTGTGGTATATTTACACAATTGAGTACTACACAGCATTCAGAAACAATGACTTAATGAAATTCTTAAGAAAATGAATGCATCTAGAAAATATCATCCTGAGTGAGATAAACCAGTCACAAAAGAACAGACATAATATGCAGTCACTGATAATTGGATACTAACCCCAGAAAGCTCTGAACATGCCAGAAACAGCTCTCAGACTATATGAAGTTCAAGAAATAACAAAGGCCAGAAAAAATAAAAAGAAAAAGAAAAAACAAAATGAAAAACCATTATTCTTAATCTTTACACACCAAGAAAACTTTGATAATTTCCATGTTACATCTTATTTTACATGTACTTTATGCTCATTGTAACTAGTAAGATATTAATGCATAGTATCAAACCTTTAAAAAATCAAGTACTGACAAAAATGTATTCACATACTTTTATGCATAAATGCTTAAAATCTGTACATTTATCTTTTTTTAAAAAAAAAAAATAAAGTTGTTCAATTAAAAAACAGGATTGGCTTCAATAGGAGAGGAGGCCTTTAGTTCAGCAAAGGCTTGCTTTCTCCGTGTAGGGGAAATGCCAAGGCACTGAGGTGAAGGGAGTGATTGGAAGAGGAAGCACCTTCATGGAATCAAGTGGGGGAGGAAGAAGAAGGGGAGTATTGAGAAAAGGGATAACATTTGAAATGTAAATACAAAAAATATCCAATAAAAATTAATTAAAAATAAAAAGTAAAAAATCTATTAGCTGGAGTTAAAAATCTGTATCCATATAATTTATCATGTAAAATATCAGAGATTAGTGTGTTATGAAAGGACATCTTTTCTATCTTCTCCTTGGTCTTCTCTGTCCTCTATCATGACCTTTTCCTCCTATCCTTTATTCATCTTCTCCTTTCTTTGTTTTTCAAGCTCTTCCAACCATTCATCAAATACTTTAATTCTTAACCTATATATTTGTAATGCTGCTGTTTTTCACACTCACATTGAGAAATTTTAAGTGTATCAGGACTGAGAAGATTAACAATGGTGCTTCAAGCTTTGTTTTTTAAAAGAAAACTGAAAATCATCTTGTATTTGCTATATGACATGATTTGTTGCTATCTTCAGACACACAAGAAGAGGGTGTCAGATCCAATTTCAGATGGTTGTAAGCCAGCATATAATTGTTGGGAATTGAACTCAGGACCTCTGGAAGAGCAGTCAGTGTTCTTAACCACGAAGCCATCTCTCCAGCCTCAACACAATCATTTCTTAATTTAACTGAATTTTCATGAATATTAGTCAGGGTTCTCTAGAGGAATAGAAATTATAGAATGAAACTTGATCTCCCCTCTCTCCATCTATATGTATGTATTTTATGCATATGAGTGATTGCTTGCTTGTATGTATGTGAGTGCACCATGCATATTAGTATACAGTTCTCTATAGGTTTAGAGAACTTTCAAGATGCATCCCCCCTCTTTTACCCTCTTACACAAGTATTTTATGGATATAAGTCTTTGCTTTTATATACACATTGCTCTATGCATATTTATAGATACACAGACATGTGTGCATGTACACACACACATACATGGATTTATTAACATAGTTTACAGGCTATGGTCCAGCTATTCAAACAATGGTTGTTTACCAATGAAAGGTCCAATAATCTATTTGTTCTTCAGTTCACAATGCTAGATACATCAGCTGATCTTCAGTATGAGCCAGAGTCCTGAAAATGTAGCCCTATGTCAGTAAAGGAATGGACTTGCCAGAGATATTAAGAGCAAGCAGGCACAGAGAGCAAGCATCCTTCTTCCACGTCTCATATATAGACTGCCACTAGAAGCTATGCTAAATTAATGCTGGATTTTCTTGCCTCAGAAGATCTAGATTAAGAATGGGTCTCCCCACTTCAAATCATTTAAATAAGAAAAACCCCTCAGGAGTGTAGTTAGCCATTTGGGTTTTAATTAATTCCAATTAATTGCTCAATCAAGTCAACAACCAACAAGAGTCATTACAGCATAACCATTATTTATCTTTTCTCAAAGAAATGCAACATTGGAGCTATTTATGGAATCTAAGTATAACTATAGATAAAACGCAAGCAAAAAATAAAAGGAGCCATCTATTGTCTGTGTTCCAGGACAGTGAGGCAGGGCACATTTGGAAGTCCAAAGGGAAGACTCAATAAATATTGATGACAATGACCATGAGTCCACTATTCATTGGAATCTTTAACTAGAATGTAGTAAAATTGAGCTTCAAAGCTGTCAAAGGCATCCAGCCAGTCCTTTAAAATGGCTGTGTGGAGAAGGTTAGTAGAGGTGTAGGTGCAAGAACTCTGCATTCTGTGGCTTTACTGGGACCAGGAGGAATAGTTCACTCTGTCACTGCTCTGCAAAACTAAGAGCGTGACTTTTTCTTTAGAACTGATGACACCAGGTAATAGCACTCAACCATGACACCTTTCGGATATTGTGATCTCAGTTGGATTTAGGGAAATAAAGCACTTTTCAACTCCTGACTTCATGTTTCAGGTCTTTATAATCTTGTTTTATGCACAGCCCAATCTTACTTCCTACCACAATGTATTGTGTCCCTGACTGGCAAGCATGTCATGGTTCTTGCCCTAGAAATTTTGCTCAGCTGTGAATCGTAAGTCTTCCACTACCATCTCGGTTATACATCCATAGAGTTATTGATTTGACTCAGATTTATTGATGCCACATGATTAATATTAGGGAAGGAAGGGCCTAGATAGTATATAGTGGTCAGTGACAGAACTTAGAAGTCAAACAACTTTTCTTCTAGCACTGAAGATGGAATCAAGGTTTGCAGGTACTAAGCAGATATTGTAGCACTGAGCTTGACTTTAGTTCATATCTGATTTCAATCACCTTCTAGTTATTATGGATAGGTTATCATATCAGTCTAGCTTTTTATCCAGAAAAATGAATATTAACAGATGCAAGGTTTATATAGTAAAATTGCAATAAATATATGGTTGTAGATAATTTAAAGCTTGACTGGATTTTATCATTTGTCTTAACAAGGTTACTATTGCTGTGATGAAACACCATGACAAAAAGAAAATTGGTAAAGGAAAGAATTTATTTGACTTATGCTTCCATGCCATAACTGAAGGAAGTCAGGATCGGAACTCAAACAGGGCTGGAACCTGGAGGCAGGAGTTGCAGCAAAAAGATGTTCCTTACTGACTTGCTTCATAAGCAAAGAATAGCTTGCTCACCCTGCTACTTTTTTTAAGAACCCAGGACAATCACCAGCTCAGGAGTGGGTCTATCCACAATGGGCTAAGACCTCCCTCATCAATCACTAGTTTAAAAGATATCCTAGAGAATGCTCCATTCTGGTGGCAGTGCAAACTTGTCCAACCACTTTAGAAATTAATTTGGCGGTTTCTCAGAAAACTGGGAGTAGGTCTGCCTCAAGACCCTGCTATAATATTCCTAGGCATATACCCAAAAGATTCCTCACTATAACACAGGGAGATTTACTCATCCATGTTAATAGCTGCTTTATTCATGATGGCTGGAAACTGGAAACAGTCTAGATGCCCCTCAATTGGAAGAATGGGTACAGAAAATGTGGTTCATCTACACAATGGAATACTATTTAGCTATTAAAAACCAAGACATCATGAATTTTGCAGGCAAATGGACAGAATGTGAGACTATCATCCTCAATGAGGTAACCTAGAGCCAGAAAGATATGCATAGTATGTATTCACTTAGAAGTGGACATAGCCATAAAGTGCAGGACAACCACATTATAATCCACAGACCCAAAGAAACTGGGTAATAGGGAGGTCCCAAGGGAGGATGCTTGAATCTCACCCAGAAGGGGAAACTAAACAGTCATCAGAAATGGACAGAGAGAGGGAAGTAGGAAGGAGAATGAGTAAGAAGAGGGATAGGGATAGGAATCAGGTGTGGGGTGTGGGGCAGGAGAGGGCTGGGAGTGAGAACTGAAACAGAGAGACAACTCTAGTGACTAGCTGGAGGCCTGGGACCAGGGACAGGGGACCATACAGTGGGTCTATGGGAGCTGATCCTAGCTGAGATTACTATCAGAAGGGTATGTAAATACTGAAGTGGCCATCTCCCACAGACAGGCAGGACTTCTATAGGAAGGAGAGGGACATCAATCTATTCACAAAACCTTCAACTCAAAATTCATCTTGCCTACAAGATGCGCAAAAATCAGGTAGAGCAGAGACTGAAGGAACAGCCAACCAATGATGACCCCAACTTGAACCCCATCCTATGTGAGAGAGCCAACCTCTGATGATACTCTGCTATGCTTGCACAGAAAACTATCATAACTGTCTCAGGAAAGGCTTCATTCAGCAGCGGATGGAGGCATATGCACACATCCACAGCCGAACATCAGAGGGAGCTTCAGGAGTCTTGTGGAAGAGTGGAGGATAAAAGTGAGCAAGCCAGAGTAGTCAGGGACACCACAAGAAGACTATAGAATCCACTAAACTGGGATCATGAAGGCTCCTAGGGCCTGGGTAATTGACCAGGAATCATGTAGATGCTGGATCTCAGCCTCCTACACATCTGCAGCAAATGTGCAGGTTGGCATTCATGTGGGTGCTGTAACAAGTAGAACAGGGGCTGTCTTGGTCTGTGGTCCCTGCCATTAGATCTGCTTCCTCATACTTGGACTGCCTGATTAGACCTAGAAGGAGATGATGTGTGTAGTCCTGCTGGGATTACATATTTCAGGGTGGGTGGGTACCCAAGGGGGCCTCCTGTTCTCTGAGAATAGGGAAGGAGCAATTAGAGGAGGGATTTGTAAGGTGGGCATAGGAAGAGAGTAGGGAGGAGGCTGTGACTGGGATGTAAAGTGAATAAAAAATAAATTATTGGGGTTAAAAAAAAAGAACAAAAATAACCTACAGCCTGAGCTTTGGAGATATTTTTCTTCAACCTAAGTTTCTTTCTCTCGGATTACTCTAGTTTGTGTCAAGTTGACATAAAACTAACCAGCACTGTATTTATTACATTCAGTTCTTCACATAGAATTTAAGACACAATAAATTGTGAGAATTTTATTGTAGTGTAACTCTTAAACATTGTCAAAGTTATGATCATACTATGGCAAGAGAGCACTAGGATGTCTTTTCCAGTTAAGTAGAAGATCTTAATTTAAGTTAAAGCTCTTCTGGTCAGAGAATAAAAAATGAATTTATGGGGAAATTGAATTGGGTATCGTATAAAGTGCCTTGATGTGAAATTAGAATCAAAAATAGGAGTAGTAGAGAGATAGTAACTATTTTATTTACCAAACTTTATTATGGAACAACATGACTAATTATAGTATTTTCAATAATATTTTATTAACTGTTTAGGGGGAATTTTATGCAATGTACTCTGACCACGTTCGCTTCCACTCTTTTGAGCTCTATTCTTCTAATTGTGCCCTTTCCTCCAAGGGAAAAAACCACCAAGTCCAATTTGCGGTACCCACATACTCACTGGACATGATCAAACTGCTAGTGGTCAGCTCCTTAAAGAAAACTGAGTTCTTCTCCGAATCCTACTAGAAGTCATCACCTGTGAAGAGCCTACACTTTAGCATCTATATTTTTATTTTTAAAAAATTTAGGACTATTTATTTTTTGTTCTTTTCCTTTCTTTTCTGTTTTTTTTTTCTTTTGCAGGGGTCAGAGGTAGGAGGTTGTCACAGAAGCCATCAGTGCCTCTTGTCGGTTATGAGTCAGCAGTCATCAATACTCACTGCAAGAGAAGCTTCTTTGCCCATAAGAGCCAACAGTAACACAAATCATGAATTTCCACATGGTTTCTAGTGGGAGAAACACAGACATCAATATGGGCTCCTGTGTCATCCTGGATTATGAACATTATCATGGCTTTCGGGGACATTAACATGACCTCTGGCAGTAACATGGAATATAAGCACCTACATGGCCCTGAGTGGCAACATAAACCAAAGATATCAAGGTCTCAGGTTGCAGTTCGGGCTACGGACAGCTAAAATAACCTTCTGTGATAATAACCACTGACCATGATATTATAAATTTTTCAGATTAAAAAAAAGGCACAAAAATATTTTCTAATACTAACTACCATAAGCATCTGAAATTTTATTGTGTGTATATTTTTAAATACATGTATGTATGATATTTGTATTATATGTTTTTAGAACTGTCAATTTATACAAATACAATTTTCCGTGTATGTAATTAATAATACAGAATTTTGTTATAGTATATTTTAGTTTAATTTTATTTTTTAAAATATTTTAAAGAGAATTATTTATTTATTCGCTTGTGTGTGTGTGTGTGTGTGTGTGTGTGTATTTATGTGCATACACATGGCTTTTACTATGACCATGGTAGAAGACAAAGCCAAGACCACTTGTGAGAGAGCTGGTTGTCCCTTACTACCATGTGGAAAGTCCAAAAAAGTAGAGAAACGACACCTTATTGAAAGCAAGCGAATAAACAAGCAAGAAAACCAAAAGAAGAAAGACATACAGACAAAATTCTAGCTCTAAAAGCAAAAAATGCAGGAAACAAGAATCACCACTCCTTAATATCTGCTAACACAAATGGACTCAATTCGCCAATAAAGAGACATAGATTGTCAGACTGAATACATAAACAGAATCCAGCATTTGCTGCATACAGAATACTTATCTCAGAGACAAAGACAGAAATACCTCAGGCTTGGAAAAAAATCTTCCAAGCAAATGGCCCTAAGAAACAAGCTGGAGTAGCCATTCTAATATTGGATAAAGTAGACTTTCAACAAAAACTTATCAAATAAAGATAAGAAAGGACATTGTTGACTCATTACAGAAAAAATGTATCAGGAAAAATTCTCAATCCTAAACATATATGCTCCAAATTCAAGAGCACCCATATTCATAAAAGAAACCCGACTAAAGCTCAAAACATACATTGCACCACATACAATTGTAGTGGGAGACTTCAACACCCCACTCTCATCAATGGACAGATCATGAAAGCAGAAACTGAACAGAGAAGCAGTGAAACTAGCAGAGGTTATGAACCAATTGGAATTAACAAACATCTACAGAATAATGTAAAACAAAAGAATCCACCTTCTTCTCAGCCCTTCATGGCACCTGTTCCAAAATTGACCATATAGTCAGTCACAAAACAAGCCTCGGTAGATATAAGAAGATTGATATACTACCATGCATCCTATCAGATCACCATGGACTAAGGCTGGTCTTTAAAAACAACAACAACAACAACAACAACAACAAGCCCACATAAACATGGAAGCTGAACAATGCTCTACTAAATGATAGCATGGTCAAAAAAGAAATAAAGAAAGAAATAAAGGATTTTCTAGAATTTAATGACGATGAGAGCACAACATACCCATACCTATGGGATGCAATGAAAGCAGTACTAAGATGAAAAGTCATAGCTCTGAGTGCCTCCAAAAAGAAACTGTATAGATCATACATTAGGAACTTGACAGCACAGCTGAAAGTTCTAGAAAAGAAAAAGAAGCCGATACACCCAAGAGGAGTAGATGGCAGAAAATAATCAAACTCAGAGAAGAAATCAACCAAGAAGAAACAAAAATATCCTTACAAAGAATCAACAAAATCAGGAGCTTTTGGGGGGGAAATTAACATGATTGATAAACCCTTAGCCATACTAATTAGAGGGCAAAGAGAGAGCATCCAAACTATCAAAATCAGAAATGAAAGGGGAGACATAACAACAGAAACCAAGGATATTGAAGAAATCATCAGATCCTACGACAAAAGCCTATTCTCAACAAAATTGCAAAACCTAGAAGAAATTCATAAATTTGTAGACAGATACCAAATACCAAAGTTAAATCAGGACCATATAAACAATCTAAACAATTCGGTAACACCTAAAGAAATAGAAGCAGTCATCAAAAGCCTCCCAACCAAAAAAAGCCCAGGACCAGGTGGGTTCAATGCAGAATTCTATCAGACATTTATTGATGACCTAATACCAGTACTCACCAAATTATTCCACAAAATAGAGTCAGATAGAACACTATCCAACTTCAAAGCTACAATAACTCTCATTCTTAAACCACACAAAGACCCTACAAGGAAAAAGAACTTCAGATCAATCTCCCTTATGATGCAAAAATACTCAATAAAATTCTTGCAAACTGAATCCAAGAACACATCAAAATGTTCATTGACCATGATCAAGTAGCCTTTATCCCTAGGATACACGGATATATGGAAATCCATCAACATAATTCATCATATAAACAAACTGAAAGAAAAAAAACACATGATCATTTCACTAGATGCTAAGAAAGCATTTGACAAAGTTCAACACCCCTTCATGTTAAAAGACTTGGAAAGAGCAGGACTCCAAGGCCCATACATAAACATAATAAAAGCAATATACAGCAAACCAATATCCAACAACAAACAAAACCATGAGAGATTTGAAGCAATACCACTAAAATCAGGGACTAGATAAGGCTGTACACTCTCTCCATACCTATTCAACATAGTACTGAAGGTTCTGGCCTGAGTAATTAGACAGCAAAAGGAAATCAAATGGTACAAATCAGAAAGGAAGCAGTAAAAATATCACCATTTGCAGATGACATGATAGTATATTTAAGTGACCCCAAAAATTACACCAGAGAACTTTTACAGCTGACAAACAAGTTCAGCAAAGTGGCTGGATATAAAATTAACTCAAACAAATCAGTAACCTTCCTCTACTCAAAGGACAAACATGCTGAGAAAGAAATTATGGAAAAGATACTCTTCTCAATAGTCACAAACAATATGAAATACCTGGGTGTGACCCTAACTAAGCAAGTGATGGAACTGTATGACAAGAACTTCAAATCTCTGAAGAAGGAAATTAAAGAAGATCTCAGAAGATGGAAAGATCTCCCATGCACATGGATTGGAAGGATCAACATTGTAAAAATGGCCATTTACCAAAAGCAATCTACAGATTCAGTGCAATCCCCATCAAAATTCCAACCCAATTCTTTAAGGAGTTGGAAAGAGCAATTTTCAAATTCATCTGGAAAAACAAAAACCTATAATAGCAAAATCTATTTTCAACAACAAGAAATCTTCTGCAGAAATCACCATTCCTGATATCAAGCTATGTCATAAAGTAATTGTGTTAACAACTGCATGGTACTGGTAAAGAGATAGGCAGTAGATCAATGGAACTGAATAGAAGATCCAGAAATACTCTCACATATATGGTCACTTTATTTTTAACAAAGGAGTTGAAAACATTCAATAGATAAAGGACAGCCTCTTCAACAAATTGTGTTGGTTCAACTGGCAATCAGCATGCAGAAGAATGAAAATATACCCTTTCTTATATCCTTGTACAAAGCTCAAGTGCAAGTGGATCATAGATCTCCACATAAAACCACGTATACTGAAACTAGTAGGAGAGAAAGTGGGGAAAACCTTAGAACACATAGGCATAGGGGAAATTTTCCTGAACAGAACACCAATGGCTTGTGTTCTAAGATCAAGAATTGATAAATGGGACTTAATGAGACTGCAAAGTTTTTGTAAAGCTAAAGACACTGTTAAGAAAATAAAATGGCAGCCATCAGAGTGGGAAAAAAGCTTTACCAATTCCACATCTGATAGAAGTCTAATATCCAATATATATAAAGAACTCAAGAAGTTACACTCCAGAGACTCAAATAATCCTATTAAAAATGGGATACAGAGCTAAAGAATTCTCGATTGAGGAATATCGAATGGCTGAGAAGCTACCAAGGAAATGCTCAACATCCCTAGTCATCATGGAATTGAAAATTAAAACAACCCTGTGATTCCACCTCACACCAGTCAGAATGGCTAAGATCAAAAACTCAAATAACAGCACATGCTGGCGAGGATGCGGATAAAGATGAACTCTCCTGCATTGTTGGTGGGGTTGTAAGCTGGTACAACTACTCTGGAAATCACTCTGGCAGTTCCACAGAAAATTGGACATTGTACTACCAGAAGATCCAGTTATTCCACTTCTGGGCATATGCCCCAAAAGATGCTCCAACATACAATAAGAACACATGATCCACCATGTTCATAGCAGCCTTATTTATAATAACCAGAAGCTGGAAAGAACCCAGGTGTTCTTTAGTAAATGAATGGATACAAAAAATGTGGTATATTTATACAATGGAGTACTACTCAGCTATTAGAAACAATGACTTTATGAAATTCCTAGGAAAATGAATGTATCTAGAGAATATCATCTTGAGTGAGGTAACCCAGTCACAAGAGAAAAGACACAATATGCAGTCACTGATAATTGGACACTAGCCTCAAATAGCTCTGAATACCCAAGAAACTACTTCCAGACCATATGACACTCAAAAAAAAATTTAAAAAGCCCAAAAAGGAGAAGCCTCAGTCCTTCTTAGAAAAAAAAGTGTATAGCAGCCACTGAGAGTTGGGTACACCTAGACCTTAAATCATTAATAACTCAAGAACTAAAAAGATAGCCTTGTGGCAATTTTTGGTAGTTAAAAATCATTTTGTTAATTTTTACACACCAAAAATCTTTGACCAGTTCTATATTTTGTTTTGTTTTACATGTACTTTATGCTCTTTGTAAATAATATGATTTCAATGCATACTATCCAACCTTTAAAAAATCAAGTACTGACAAAATATATTTATATATATTTACACTAAAATGCCTTTAATAATCTGTACATGTATCTCTGTTTTTTTAAAAAAATAAAGTTGTAAGAAAAAAAGTGAAGTATAAAAAATAATCAATTTTTCATGCTTTGCAAACTACACCTTTACCTGCTAAGATATTTGCTCACCCTGCTCCTGTTTTTTGAGATTGGGCATTGTTATGTAGTTCAGATTGGCCTTGAACTTCCTATTCTCTTGCCTCCATATCCTAAGTGCTGGTATTCAGACATACAGTACCATAAGCACTTGGAAAGTTAGAGACAATCTTTAAGTGACTAAAAAATGCTCTAAATAAAATATTCAGAGAATATAATAGAAAGAATATAAAACTTACAAAATTCCAGCTAATCATTGTTTACCTGTTGATTCAAGGTGTTTGTCTAAACCCTTCCTGTCAACTTTCCAGCTCATCAGTTGATGCATTTCTGCACCAACCTCATAAAGTCTGTTTTGAACTCTTCTTTGTGGGTGCATACAGTTCAATTTCAAAGATACCATAATGTTAAGGTTCTTTATTCTCCTTTTAACCATCAACACTTCAATGGACATACCTAAATATTCCTAGTCACATTCTTAGGACAAAATTGGAAAAGACAGTTATTGAGGCCGTGGGTCAGCATGTTTTTATTGCCTTTGCATAGCCTCAGGATATTGAAAGAATTTCGATAGGATACTTACCTTCTTTTAAAATTAAATATTGTTCTTTTATAGTAGTTTTAAACTTTATTGAACAATTATTTGGAAATGTAACAAAAGTATTGTGTGATTAATTTTCATTAATTTTAATAAGTAATTAACTTGAATTTTGTAATTTTTATAATTTTAGAAATGTAAAGGTTTCTAGTGAATTCCATTTTTTCACAAATATTACTTTTAAATATATGTATTTGTATGTATGTCATTGTCGGCCTACAAGTGCAGAGGCCCCAAAAGGTAGAAAAAGTACTGAATTCCCTGGAGCTGCCATCTCAGTTTGAGCCTTTCCAGTGTGCTTGCTGGAAAGTGAGCTTGAGTCTTTTGCAAGAGTAGCAAGCATTAATTACTGAGATCTCTCTCTGGCTGCAGTTTATTGTATCTTATGAAGCACATAGCAACAAACTAGCATATTTCAAAACCCCTACATTGTTTATAAATATTAACTTGGAAAATTTTCTAGTATTTTGGGGAAATAATGAACATTGCTGTTCCACAGCATTCCAACTTAGGGGTATTCAGAGGAAAGAAAACCACTGCAATATTAAAGAGTTGAAACAATCATGTAACTGTTTGTGTTCTTATGTAGATTAAAGAGTTCTACTGACCTCTTTTCTAGTTTTATTATTCTCAAATTATAGACATAATTCTATTAAAAATATATATTATAGTACTTGGAACTTCTACAATATTTAGAATGGTTTCAAAACTAAAATAAAAAGTAAAATAAAAAATAATCGTTCCTAATTTACTCTCCAATCTCAACCATAGAATCTTCTAGGCCTCCATCCCACACTCCCTAAGTGCCCAGTCTATGGAGCTTTACTTCTACCCTTGTAATGCATCAAGTTTGCTTTTTGTTGATGAAATTATGGCTGGAATTTCTTCATTCAAGTCTTCCTTTTTAGGTCATTCATTCGTTCATTCATTCACTGCAGCACAGATGATAGTCACCATATCACATGCCTCCCATCAGCCACAGAGGAAGATGGCTCCCTTTCCTCTGTGAAACTGGTGACAATCAAATGACATGTTTTAGCACATAACATGTGTCACCACCTACTTGACACTGCAAGCTGGAAGTCTTTAAAGCTGCTACATAATTAGTCATGTGGTCTTACCTAACAAATTGTGTTTGGTGAAACTAAACTGTGAAACACTCCCCATCCTGTATCCCTGAGAAGGTACATGCTACAGCCCTACACAGAACCAGGATGTCCAAATTCCATGAGGGAATAAGTATAGCATTCAGATTTTGAGCCCACTTGTTAGAATATACAGTTTAACCAGCTGTATAGCACCCAGCTTTCCTGTCCTTTCAGGTAAACCCAACAACTTTCCCATTTTATTTACTTACACAAACCAGTTTCTTATTTAATTAAGAGCTGCCCTCCTCCATAAAGTGGGAGGAGAGTTTTTTCTATCTTTTTCATTGTGGTGTCTCCAGAGCCTATAACTTTAGCTGCTACATTAGAAGACCCTCTGAGATGCATGCTGAACAAGTGAAATGAACAGATTCAGTGTAAGTGTGAGAAATCTCCATGAGGACAACTTGATTGTGCCAAGATTCCAGGATAGCCTTTGGCATGTCTGAAAAAGAGGAAATGTGGTTGAAAATGGTGAACCTTCCTTGCCCATTTGCCTGATATCTCATTCTTGGATATTTTTCCCCCCTTGCTTTATAAACAATGTTCTTCTGTGTGGGATGAAAATAATTGTAACATCATCTTTTATATTCTATGACTCTACAGATTATAAACAGGTCTAGTCATGAAAAGCTGATTAGCAATACCTCAAGGCATTCTAGAGGATACAAAATGCCAAGGTATTATATATTGATCCATGAAGCACACACTTCCATTTTGACCTGTGGTTATCCTTTCATTATAATGCTACCTTATGGTATGCTAATAGGTATCAATTATGAAGATGTTTTAAGCTGATGATTTCTCAAAAGACTTCAAATAAGTGAAAAGATACATTTGTTATTCAGGAGGTAGACTCAGGAGAGGGAAACTGAGTCACTCTATAAACCTTCATTTGAGAGGCTCAGTCCTTGAGCCACATGATCACTTTAATTAGTCTTGCATACTAATTTAGGGTAACTACAAACAGCTGTGTCCCTGGGTGCCTTTTCTTGACCAGAAATAGAACAGCAAAGATGGTGACATACACGTTCGGAAGGCCCAATTGGCTCTGAAGTCATTACATGTCATCTCAATTTTCAAGCAAAATGGAATGGAAAGCTATTCTGACATCATTCTGCAGTGGCCATTTGCTTTTTTGACAATTTGAGACACTTCAGCATTAATCTGAGGGACTTGATGTCTACTTTCTCTGGCTTTAGCCTCACAGGGCACTGCAGTTCACTATAGCTCCCGTGTTATCTAAGGAAAAATACCTTGTATGTTTTGTGTTTTAGTTTCTTCAGAAATTCTGAAAATCCTTATCTTAACCTCTTCCATTGTTTCTCAATCAAATCTCATGGCTTCCTTGAGATTTACCTCAAGGAAGAGATGTCAATGTCCCATTTGTGGCTGAGTGTTCTGCTGCCAGCCACATCATCTACATATCACATCATATATCATATCATATCATATCATATCATATCATATCATATCATATCATATCATATCATACCATACCAAACCAAACCATACCATACCATACCATACCATACCATACCATACCATACCATATCATATCATATCATATCATATCATATCATATCATATCATATCATATCTTCGCAATGGTGGGACTCCAAATGGTCACCCTTGTGGACTACAAACCCCTGCTGGAAAACTTGCAGCAGACGGTGAGCTCTCAGCTCTCAGCTTTGGATCTTTCAACAAGCCTCAGACACAGCTTTGCTTACTGCAGACGCTTCCTGTCTGGTGCTTCACCACCACACCTGGGAACGGTTTGTTTGCTTTTCTGCATTTGTGTCAAATTCTGTGACTGATAAAAAGAATTCCAGCATGCTTTCCTAGACGCTATTGATCAGCCAATTAAATTACAGGATTACTCTGCATTGCTCTACGTACACAGGGAAATTAAAGGGCATAAAACAAAGGTTGGATTGAACATGGGGTTCAGCTTTTAAGACAAGAGTCTGCTGATTCTATGGTGCACAATAAATGTCCTTCCTGGCTAATTTCATTTGAGTGCTAGTAAGTGGTAGTACTGGAATGCAGATGAACAGAGTTTTAGAAAAGCTACTAATTTGTGCACAGTTGCAGTTGTCATAAGGTGATAACATAGAATCAAACCCAAATCAACGTGGCTACCTAATAATAATGGTGGGGCTGGGAGCTTTCAGTAGAGAAAGAGCTTGCTTCACTGGCATGAGGGCCCATATTCTACATAACACATAGAGGAAAAAAGCAGGTATGTTTGCAGAGACAGACGGATCCTTGTAGCTCACTGAATAACCAGACTAGCTACTTGGCAAGCTCTAGGCCAGGCAGAGAATCTTCTGTAAAACAAACAAACAAACAAACAAACAAACAAAATAGAAGGCTTCTGAGAAATGACTCTTGAGGTAGTATTCTGGTTTCTAGACACATGTGCATGGTACCAGTGTACACATGTACACACACACACACACACACACACACAAACACACACACACACATACTACATGCAGTAATAACATGATGTAACTTCTATAAAGCTCTGTAATTATCTGATGTACCCTGTTCACTCTAATTCCAGGCTTCAGAAAACTTATATTAGAATGAGTAAGAACCTGATGATTTTATCCTTGCCCCAGAACACTACATCTTCACTTTGAAATCCAGTAAATTATCCACACCATCCACTTGCCTGGGTTCAGCTGAAATTCTAGCCAGAGGGCATATAGCAGAAGGTCTGGGATCGGTGAATGGCAACATGTCCATTAGCAGCCCTTCTTCTGAGCCCTCTGCTTCTGCTCTTGTTCTGATCTCATGCCAAAATGTTGATGTCAGACCATCAGCAACTCAGTCACAAAATTATTCTTATCCCTTGTAGGCACAGTAGTGAGCCCGGCCCTAGCCAAATGTCATGTGCTGCATTGGTGCAAATGAATAAATGCCTGCACAGAAAGATGGTGCAAGGAAGAAAATGCATATTTAGTGCTAGGTAAGTAATAGAGGGAAAAATAAGAGACTAAAGAAGAATTGCCCATAAGTCATGCAGGAATAAAGATGGAGCAAAACCCAAGAGAACAGTCAATCGATGGCTTCCCCAACTTGAGATCCATCTCATTTTAAAGAGCCAACCCCGGACACTACTAATGATACTCTGCTATGCTTGCTGACAGGAAGTTCGCACAACTGTCTCATGAAAGGCTTCATCCAGCAACGACAGAGGCAGATGCAGAGACTGACATCCAAACATCAAGCAGAGCTTTGGGAGTGTTGTGGAAGAAGTGAGAAAGAAATATCTCTTGGTGGGGTGGTACCCAAGAAATGGTCCCATTCTCTGAGGAGGAGGAAAGTGGATAATGGGAGAAGGTATTTGTAAGGGTGGAACTAGGAGGACAAGATGGAGGGTGGGCTGTGATTGAGATATAAAGTGAATAAAAATAGTGGTTATTGGGGAACAAGAAGAAAAAAAAATCACTGTACTTAGAAGAATAAATACTGATTAGCTCAGAGAGTGAGTTTAGGCCTGGATTTAGTCACATGTCTAAGAGCTAAGATTAGAAGCTTAAAGTCCAGTTTCATAAAGTTTCATCAAGAGGGTGGTAGCATTTTGTTTCTTTTTGAGAGTATTTTTTTCATGCAAAATCAACAGTGCTAGGCACTAGGGACTAAGGGCACAGCTCAGTTTATAGGGTGTTTGCCTGACATGCACGAAGCCCTGGGTTCAATCTCTAGCATTTTATAGATAGGCATGGTGGCAAAATTCTAATCCTAGCCCTTGGCAAGTAGAGGAAGAAAGATCAAGGCCATTTTCTACTACGTAGTGAGTTGGACAGCATCCTGAGCTACACAAAACTGTTTTGGTGGAGAGAGTTAGGCCTAGACTTCTCTACACAGTGTTTCAGAAACAGACAGGAAAGGAATCAGGTTGTTATGGCAACCATGGTAGTAAAACAAGTATCGAAATCTCCTTTGCATCACCAAGTATCAAGGAGAAAACCAGAACAAATCACCATGAGTTCAAGGTGCTCTCAGGTCTACAGAGTAGTGAAGTTGTGATGTGCAGTGTTGGAAAGAAGAGGTCACAAGTGAGCTTAGTCTACTCAGTCATTAGGAGTCTGGCTTGTCTATCTTTCCTGTGGTCATCTTTCTCTTGGTCCTTCTGGAGGCTGCATTCCTCCAGTACAAGCTCCAGACCTCTCATCCTAGAGATACCAGATCTTCACAGCTGTCTCCATCCATAAGCATCAGTCCACTCTCTAAGCAGCACTTTGGCCTGATCTCTGACATCTCCTTTGACATCATTCCTCTGCCACTCTGAAGGATAATTATGGCCAAGATAAAGTCAAGTTCTGCCACTTCCCTCAGGCTTTCTCTCATCACCGCAGCTCGCAGGGACCTGCCACACTTAACTTCTTTTGTCTCCTACTTCATTCCTTCAGAAGGGTAGATTCTTGCATTTGAATTTCTGGATCCCGATCTGAGATTTATTATAGATGGATAGCTTTCAATCCTTTTTTTCCCCCCTGGGTTTTGCACAAGTTTTGAAGCTGCCTGCTGTTGACTTTTTACTGAAACCCTGTTTCCTGTGCTCAAGGACATAGATTTCCCAGTTCTCTCCTTGCCCTCTGCTTCTCTCTTTATAGTACCTCTCGGTGCCCCTACTCCATGTAACCATTGGGGCTGAAGTTGCGTAGAGGCATTCATTTTCTGAGGAGCTCTGATGGCCTCACATTATGAATGAAAATTGTGTATCCAGGAGAAGGAATTAAAATGAAGGTTATGACCTATGTTATATTACAGTACTTTGTTAGACGGTGATTAAGCTAAAGCCCTTTGCCTTTTCCGAATAGTGAGTTTTGTTTTATTTTTTTAACTTGTTAGATTCTTAAGCTAAATTCGATTTCCCAGTTCTAATAACTACAGGTGTGTTTCGGTTTTGTTCTGTTTTAGGCACAGTCAGATAGATACAAGGTTTCAAAAGACAGGGAACTTTGGACTCACGTTTCAGATTTTCTAATTCTGCTGTTATATTTCACAAATATATTGAGAGAAAACAGTCCACTTAAATTTAGCTAGTAATGGTTTGATATTATTGAAAATTATTTGAATAGCACACAGTATCTCAGGAGACAGACATCAAAGACTTTTTCCTTTGTGCGTTTTATGTATCTTTATGTACTAATTCATTGTGTACACTAATTTAGTTATGTACTCACTAACCTGCTTCCCAGTCTAGGTTTTGAATAGAGTCACTGGAGGAGATCTTAAGATCAGTCATGTTTGTAATTTTTTTAAACGTTCCTTGTATGTATGCTTGTAAATGTACCAACTTAATTTTAAGAAATTATTTTACAATTCTCCACTAATGATTTTTGCTTTTTTACACAGTATAAAGGAGTTTTTATCTTGTCTGCACTGTTGTCAATGATCCTCAAGAAATAATAATTTTGATAATGGTTTATGTGCTTATAATTCAAATATTAGTGTGTTTGTGATTTGGGGTACATTTCTCTATGGCAGAAGGTAAGAAATTAGCACTCCCTGACTGTCAGTGGTCATTAATTTATTTTCAGGTGATTGAATACAGGTTAAACAGGTCCTGACAAACTCACCTAAATGCTGTATCTCCAAATATATGCACCTTCTGCATTCCAAAGCCAAAAATGAGGACATTAGAATCAATATGCAATTAATCGGTTTTTGAACAAAAACAAGATATCAACTAAAACTCATTCAGGGCAGAATTTATTTCAGTTACTTTTTTTCCCCACTATGGTTGTAGAGTGTTATCTCGAAAGAACTGGAAATCAACTACTAGAAAACATGCTACAAGCTTAAGGCCTTTGCTATAGGAACAAGGACATTGGTGTGGGCATACCTTCCCATTCTGTTTGTAGGTAAGAAGGTAACAGCTGATGAAATGCTTATGGTGACAGTTTCTCAAACTGAATGGCTACAGTGATATTGATGAAGGAAATGATGGTTAGGAGTACATCAGAACACTCCTGGGCACCATGAGAGTTTCTGTTCCACAGATGAAGCCCTCCATACTAGCACGCAGTGCCCCAGACATTGGTGATTCATTCTTGTCCCCTATTCAGGGCTCCAAGATGTTATCATGCCTCCTACTATGTGTGTGCTCGTATCTGCCGTGGGATGTCACAGCCAGTTCCAATGACTTCATTGTAATCTATGCTCAGGGGGGGTGCTACTCGACACCCAATTTTTAGTGAGACTGAGAGAGAAGGGGTTTTTAGTGGTACGTTGAATCCTCACCAAAGGGTCCATTAGTATTTAATTTATTAAGCACTGGACATGGCCCAGATAATATTCTGAGCTCTCAATTTCTTATCTGATGGCATGCCCTCAGTGGTCCTGGGTGGGCAGGTGTCGGGATCCTTGCCCACCTTAGCATTAGAACACCAAGAGCAGAAGGTTAACTTGGCCGAGATTTAGAGTACTTAGACAGATCGACTCCCAGCAAGAGACTGAACTAGGCCTCACAAATTACCTCTAAGATCAACAATGATGTTTACGTGGGAATAGTAACAACTTTTATGGAGTTTGGGAAAGGGCCAATGATCACAGTTCCCACAGGGTTCAGAAAGCCCTCACAAGCCCTTCAGGGCAGTAAACAGTGAAGACATCTTCAAGGCTAGCCATAGCAGAGTAAGATACAAATGAGTTTATGAGTTAGGTTAGAACACTTTTTGACGCTGTTACTCACACATGGGTTCCTGGTATGGAAGCTAGAGCAGCCGTTATGAGAAACAATTCCTAAAAAAACTTCAGACAGGACTGCCAGATGATCTGGCTGCTGCCAGTGCCGGGGAATCTCTCTGAAATAAGAAAACAAGGGTGGCGAACACTTCCCCACTGTTGGTGGCATTGTAAACTGGTACAACCACTCTGGAAATCAGTCTGGCTGTTCCTCAGAAAATTGGACATAGTGCTATCTGAAGACCCAGTTATTCCACATCTGGGCATATACCCCAGAGACACTCCAACATACAACAAAGACACATGCACCACAATGTTTATAGCAGCCCTATTTATAATAGCCTGAAGCTGGAAAGAACCCAGATGTCCTTCAGTAGATGAATGGATACAAAAAATGGGGTACATTTACACAATGAAGTACTACTCAGCTATCAGAAACAATGGCTTTATGAAATTCTTAAGAAAATGGATGCATCTAGAAAATATTATCCTGACTGAGGTAACCCAGTCACAAAAGAACAGACATAATATGCAGTCATTGATAATTGGATACTAACTCCAAAAAGCTCTGAACACCCCAGAAACAACTTACAGACTATATGAAGTTCAAGAAAAACAAAGGCCAAAAAATAAAAAATCATTATGCTTAATCTTTACACACCAAGAAAACTTTGACTATTTCCAGGATACATCTTGTTTTACATGTACTTTATGCTCATTGTAACTAGTAAGATTTTAAGGCATACTACCAAACCTTTAAAAAATCAAGTGCTGACAAAAATGTATTCATATACTGTTATGCAAAAATACTTTTAAAATATGTACATTTATATTTGTTTTTTTTTAAAAATAAAGTTGTTCAATTAAAAAAAGAAAGAAAGAAAACAAGGGTGGTGAAGCCGCATCTGAGCTCCTGTGTCACCTGCAGCCTTGCTTGTCATGGCCAAGGGATGCCAACGTGCCTGTGATCCATTTCAGGACTAAAGAAAGCTTGGCACATTTGTACACCGGAATAGTGTTCTGCTCTAAACGGATGAAGTTCTGCGATTTGTCACAGCACAGATAAGTCAGGGGTTGTTGTGTTGCAAGAGATAGACAGGGATAACCTCAGGCTCTCCTAGGAAGCAGAAAATAAACTGAAAGCAGATGCTGCTTAAGAATAGAATGGTTGTCACCAGAGGCTGAGAAAAAAATAAAATTATAAGGGAGATATGGCCAGAAGTGGAATAGCTGGGTCTTCAGGTGTCCAATTTTCTGAGGTATTGCCAGACTGATTTCCAGAGTGGTTGTATTAGTTTGCAACTCCACCAACAATGGAGAAGTGTTCCTCTTTCTCCGCAACCTCGCCAGCATCTGCTGTCATCTGAGTTTTGGATCTTGGCCAATCTGACTGGTGTGAGGTGGAATCTCAGTGTTGTTTTGATTTGCATTTCCCTGATGGCTAAGGATGTCGAGCACTTCCTCAGATATTTCTCAGCCATTCGATATTCCTCAACTGAGAACGTTTTGTTTAGCTCTGTACCCCATTTTTAATAGGGTTATTTGATTCTCTGGTGTCTAGCTTTTTGAGTTCTTTGTATACCTTGGATATTAGGCCTCTATCTGATGTGGAGTTGGTAAAGATCTTTTCCCATTCTGTTGGCTGCCATTTTGTTTTCTTGACAATGTCCTTAGCCTTACAGAAACTTTGCAATCTCATTAAGTCCCATTTGTTAATCTTTGACCTTAGAGTTTGAGCCATTGGTGTTTTGTTCAGAAAATTTTCTCCTGTGCCTATGTGTGCTAAGGTTTTCCCTACTTTCTCATCTAATAGTTTCAGTGTATCTGGTTTAATGTGGAGATCTTTGATCCACTTACACTTGAGCTTTGTACAAGGAGATAAGAAAGGGTCTATTTTCAATCTTTTGCATGCTGAGTGCCAGTTGGACCAGCACCATTTGTTGAATAGGCTGTCCTTTTTCCATTGAATGTTTACGGCTCCTTTGTCGAAAATCAGGTGACCATATACCTGAGGGCTCATTTCTGGATCTTCTATTCTATTCCATTGATCCACATGCCTATTTCTGTACCAGTACCATGCAGTTTTCAGCACAATTGCCTTGTAATATAGCTTGAGGTCAGGGATAGTGATTCCCGCAGTTGTTTTCTTGTTGTTGAGGATGGATTTCGCTATTCTAGGTCTTTTGTTATTCCATATGAAATTGCACATTGATCTTTCCAATTCCATGAAGAACTGGGTTGGAATTTTTATGGGGATTGCATTGAATCTGTATATTGCTTTTGGTCGGATAGCCATTTTTAAAATGTTGATCTTTCCAATCCATGAGCATGGGAGATCTTTCCATTTTCTGAGATCCTCCTCAATTTCCTTCTTTAGAGGTTTGAAGTTCTTGTCGTACAGGTCCTTCACTTGCTTACTTAGAGTCACACCAAGGTATTTCATAGTTTTTGTGACGATTGTGAAGGGTACCTTTTTTCTATTTTCTTTCTCCACATTTGTTCTTTTAGTACACAACAAAGATACATGCACCACCATGTTCATAGCAGCTCTATTTATAATAGCCAGAAGCTGGAAAGAACCCAGATGTCCTTCAGAAGATGAATGGATAAAAAATTGTGGTACATTTACACAATGGAATACTACTCAGCCACCAGAAACAATGACTTAACCAAATTCTTAAGAAAATGGCTGCATCTAGAGAATATCATCCTGAGTGAGATAACCCAGTCACAAAAGAACAGACATAATATGCAGTCACTGATAGTGGGATTCTAACCCCAGAGGCTCGCACTGCCCCAGAAACAACTCACAGACTGTATGAAGTTCAAGAAAAAAAGAAAAGAAAACAAAACAAAACAAAAAATAGTCATGCTCAATCCTTACCCACCAAGAACACAGTGACAAATTCCGGGTTGTACCCTGTATTACGTGTACTGTCTGCTCATTGTAAAAAAAAAAAATCTTTACACACCAAGAAAACTTTGACTATTTCCAGGTTGCATCTTGTTTTACATGTACTTTATACTCATTGTTACTGGTGGGATCTTTATCACACTATCAAACCTTTAAAAAGAAAAGTACTGACAAAAATGTATTGTATAATTTTATGCAAAAATGCTTAAAATCTGTACATTTATCTTTGTTTTGTAAAGTTGTTAAAAAAATTTAAAAGACTTTGAATTATACTTTAGAAGCAGATTTTTATTGTAGAAACAAATTTTCTGGCTTTTTCCAAAAATAAACAAAGTATTGGGTTAGGAAAGTAAAAAAAAAAAAAAAAAAAAAAATAAGGGAGAGATGGGGAAAGGTTGTTTAGCAAGTTCCAAATTGTAGGAGAAAGAAGTCTGAGCATCTGCCACACAGTAGTGTGACTGTAGATAACAGTTAGAAATTGCATGTTTTCAAAATATATGAGAAAGAATTTGGAAATGTTAATCATTTGAGGGGTGAGGCATCTTCAGTATGATTCAAACATTATACAACCTATATGCTTATTGAATCTAATTATATTCATATATCTAGAATAGTTATTTAAAGTGCACTATTAATATGCAATTCAGGTGTATGCATTTATGGCTATGTATAAATGTGTGTGTTTTTGTGTGTAGATTAAATATTAACCATGGGTGCTGTTTATCAGTAGCCATTTAACTTGCCTTTGAGATAAGATCTCTTCTGAGTACCTCGGACTTGATTAAGGTAGGCCACTTCACAGTTAGCCACAGAAACCAACCTGCCTCTGCTTCCTCAGTTCTGAATCTACAAGAGTGTTCTCTGGCCAGCTTTTTATGTCATGCTAGGGTGTGAACTCAGTTCCTCATGTTTATTTACGAAGAACTTTGCTAACTAAACAGTCTCTCCAGCCCATGGTATACATTTTTGGTGCCAACTAAAATTAAATCTGAATTAAAAATGATTCTCTATAACATTACTAAGTAATCTTTATTCTTTGGAGTTTTCATCAAGGGAATGTTAAGAATAACAAATAGCAATGATTCAGTAGGCATCCAAATTAATTTACAGTTCCTCATGGAATGTGCTGAACTTACTAAGAAGACTTTTAAACAAAAGACAATATCAGAATATATTTTTATGAAATAATTATGCCTCTAATAGCCCATCTAGTTCTAATAATCTAAAGGGGGAGAGACAATTTTAGTGAAGGTTTCAACGATACAAGCCAGGGTCTAGGTAGACATAGGACTGAAGGAGTTAAGAGTTCTATATCTTCATCTGTAAACCACTAGAAAAAAACTAGCTTCCAAGCAGCTAGGACAATGGTCTTATAGCCCACACCCACAGTGCCACACGTCCTCCAACAAAACCACACCTATTCCAAGAAGGTGATACCTCCCAATAATGCTATTTCCTGGGTGAAACACATTCAAAACACCGCAGAGACTACTATTTATTAATAACCAACTTCATGTGAGAATCTTCTGTTGGCCAAGATGTTAGCCATGTACCTGTTCTCTTAAAGACAGTGTAAAATATCTAATGATTCTTTAAATATGCAACAACCTGATCATTAAAACTTCCATACTGTTTATCTCATTTTGCTTTGTTTGGGCATTTTTGTGTATTATTAGTTCTTTCATTATTATTTTTATTTCATTTTTGGTGTGTTTTTATGTATGTATGTATGTTCCTTTTGTTTGTTTGTTTTTATTTAATTGTGTTATTAACATAAAGTTTAGTGGATAGTGAGATGGGGAGGATATGGAAGGAGTTGAGGGAAAGAAAGCAAGATAAAATGGAGGGCACCCTGGCTCCAGCTGCATATGTAGCAGAGGATGGCAGTGTCTGGCATCCATAAGAGAAGCCCTTAGTCCTGTGAAGGTTCATTTCCCCAGTGTAGAGGAATGCCTGGGTACTGAGGTGAGAGTGGGTTTTTGGGAGGGGGAGCATCATCATAGAAGCAGGGGGAGGGGTGATGGGAGAGGAGGGATTGGGAAAGGTGACAACATTTAAAACGTAATACATAAAGTATCCGATAAAAATCAAACAAATAAATGCTGTAAAGTTATTTTTCCACGACAATCAAATCACTCTATACAGAGATGAGGTTGAGAGTTTTCCAAATATATAGATACATGTACATGTTCAGTTATATCATTTGATGACATCCTGTCTCTGTCAGCTCTAAGCAGCCCGGAGTTCTGTGCTCAGCTATAAAGATCTAACCTCCCTGCCAGTCACACCTGTAATCTTGCACATAATTCAGCTTTACATTAATTCCAGTCACAGGCCAAGCCATGCAACTCTGAATGAGATGTTTGTATCAACCTCTTTTCTTTGCTGAGTTGACACTTCTCATCCGTTGACATTCTCTTCGAAGATAAAGCCTTCTTGGCTGTTTTCTGTACAAAGTACTATCCTGAACTTGGGTTGTCTCAGAACTTCATAGTGAGCTCTGAGGATATTAGCATGTCACAGCCAAGCTGCCCCTGCACTGCTGGTGGGAATTTGAAAATAGTGTGTGGGGCTTCCCCTCACAGGACTTCACCCACCATGTGATCCTTTAAAGAAATGTGGTGTCAGTAGGCAAGCTAGGTCCATGTATCAACCTTATCCCTGTGTTACTCTCCAGCTTCCTGCTGTGTGTGTGTGTGGTGTGACTGTGTACATGTGTGTATGTGTATATGTGTGTACGTGTGTGTACATCTTTTCATGTAGCAATGTGTCTTTTAATAGGTCCTCTTTAGGACTCTGGGAAGTTGCAATTAGATTATAAATGATAAGGCCCTTGGTTTGAGGTAAGAGTGCTACATTCTTATTTGTTCAATAAGGTAAATGTAAGACCAACAGCTCTAAGATTTCTTTGGAGGAGGGGAATGTGTCACCAGATTTTAGAGTGGTTTTTGAGATAACAGTTTGAAGCACATTGAAAAAAAGACTGGAGACATTTAGATCCTGCCACTTTAATGCTTGTGTGAACAAGGGCAATGGAGATGGCTTGTGTCATCTAATGTCACAATATTTAACTATGGGGATGGGATGTGAGGCTCATGCTCAAATCACACAAGGCATGTTGATTGATAAGACCAGGAGTAGGAAATCTATTCAGTCAGCCTTAAAAGGGTTCTCCTTAAATGTAGTAGGGAAGGATCAAAGTACTGAGAGCAACTAATTCTATATTCAAAAAACAACTGTTCTAAAATTAAGGAGTCATTTCTCCCAAGTAATTGTCTCGCCAGGTTTATCTTCAGAGAGAGGTGAAATAGAATGTCAAATGCAAAATTCCAAGTCTCTGTACATATATGTGTTGCAAGTACATCTTATGTCTTCCTGGATGCTGGTCTATTTTTACAGCGGCAGCCTCTGGTACTTCTCATTATAAACACTTTGCTGGCTCGTCACAAAGAAAGAGAGGAAGACAGAGCAGCACACCGAGGCTGAGATGGACAGGTTGGCTTGGTGTGTTTTAGTAAAAACAGCACGGGACCTTCAGAGACTTGTCTTCTCACATTATAGCATGTTGGAGACTTTCGAGAGTCACTGGCTTGGCATTAAGTACCCAGAGTTTGCATGTAAAAAAGCACAGGGGGAAAACAACATGTCTCAGAGCTTCATGTGACAAAGGTAAGAGCGACAGAATGAGAATATGTTGAATCTACTTTTGTCTTTACAGTAGGCTAATCACACTGAACCTGAACTACCCTGTGCGTTGCACACTATTGTGCATGTAAAACTCTGTTCGAATGACCTTCAGGTCACCAAAGAGAGTCATCGGGACATGTATCACACTTTAGTTGCACTTAACCGAGCTCTGCCACTTGCAATATTGTCAGGGGAAAGGAAAATATTGAACAGCGTCTATAAAGACAGATCATTCTGATACAAATATTTACTCACAAGATCCATGGATAATGAGCCACTCCAGAGACTTTTTGTTGCACCCCGAAGCAGGGCTACAGGAGCAACCCTCACTCCAGGGACCCTGCACAGGCAGCACAGCGGCATGCTGGCACACCGACAAGCCTCTAGCTTGTTCAAGAATCTAGCTAAGATCTGTACCTTGTACAAGATGGGGCAGGTTGTATTCACTGTGAAAGCATGTGATCACGGGTCATGGAAAATACTGTGTGGGTTACGAGAAGCCAGGGGAAGTTTCTTGATTTCCATTGAGAGCGCAGTTTCTAAACACTTGTCCTGTGTACACCCACACAGGTCCCACAGTCTATAAAGGGATCATTTAGGTCAAGCAAAGGGAAACAGCATGCTTCTGCGCTTAATCATTCCTCATAAATATTTGCTTTGCAGTTACTTGTTCCAGGTACCATTCCTATGTCTTGCAGATACAGGAGTGACAAGACGTTCCCACGGAGAGTGTCAGGAGCAAGTGCCCACACTTTTAGTGCACAGCAGTTCCTCTTTTGAGCACTCTTATGTTTAACCTCCATGAAAGTAACTTTGAGAGGGTTCATAACCCCCATTCTATAGGCAAGAAAACAGGCCCTGGAGTAACCTGCCAGAACAGAGTGAAGAACCAAAAGTGGATCCTTAATTGGCTTACTATGCTGCCTTTGGATACTGGAAATGGAAATGGAGATTGCGAAGGGGTTGAGGCATGGGACTCAGAGAATGGAAAACTATCAATCTCCTGATAATGCCAGAGGTGTTTTGCTTGGTGGAACATACAGGCTATCTAATTTCATCTGGTAACATGTTACAGATCATGTAAAACAGTACAGGGTCATAACTGGTTAAGTGGAAAGAGCAGGGATTGCTGAAACCTAGGGACTCATACTGTACTGCCACAGAAGAAGAAAACAAAACCAGAAGACACAGGGTTGAAAATTATCTTTAAAATCAGTCTCTAAGAATCCTGGACACATGCCTGTGTGCCCATTCAATTTTAAAAGTTAAAATTGTACTTATGGACCATGACAGTCCTGTGTCAGGCTCAGCGACTCATCAAAGGGAGGAAGTATTTCTACTCTTTAAAAAATCCTCATGGTATGTTAAGCATGTGTTTTGAAGACATTTTTCACATCCCCTTTTTTTTATGTTTGAGAAAAGGGAAAAGAGCCAATGTGGCAACATCATTTGAATTTCACATCCTATTTCACAGTTTTTAGTTTTTGAGAGTAAAAGATGACTGTCTTGAATAAATTTAAGTTGACTGATCATATGACATAATCAAGTGCTTTTGAGTTTTCTATGCATCATTGGCACACAGACATAGGTGTCATCACATTGTGGCAATGACCTATTTGGTCACGTAAGATCCAATATCTTTGAGTCCCCACTGATGACTCTAGAAACTACCCTCCCCAGAATTCCCACAACATTCGGATTGGCCAATGTCCTACCCAGAATTTGTTGAGTCCCTTGATGCCCACAGGAGACATTCAACTTTTGCAACAGCCAGAGGAGTGATGTCTTGACACACTAGCATTGCCTATGTTAAAGAGGAGCTTGGGGACAATCAGAAAAGAGTTACTCCACTTTCTGTTGTCATGATTGTTTCATTGTTCCAGAAGACGAAATTCAGCAAGGCAGGAGTAACCAACAACGTCCAGAGAGAGACGGTAGCTCCATCCATCCATCTAGGAGCCATGCATTTATGGCTACTTCATCTCTCCAAGCTACATTCTGTTTCCAAGAGAACACTGTGGATTACCCAGTTCCCTTGCCAATTTGCTTCTGGCAGGTTTGTCCTGATGTGTTCCCAAATAAGTGTAAGCTAGTGTAATGCACCCACTCGAGCTCGGAGACAATATAATGCAACTAAGAATCACAACCATAATGGCTTGCGTTTACTTCTTACAATAATTACACATAGAAAGAATATTACTTCCATGAGCCTGTTGTGTGTAAAAGAGCCCAACTTATGTGTGTAAGGACATGGGGAGTACCTGACGCATACCGAGCAGTCATGACTTCAAGAATCCATGTTTAACTCTTTTTCCACTGTGTTCAGTGTATTCTCAGTAAACAAACAAATAAATCAAACAGTCTTTCTTGAAGTCAATTTTAAAACATTAAACAGGAGTCCTTGTCTTTATATGTTATAGAGTTTTATTCCTGGAAAATAGACGCTCCAATAACCCAGAAATCTCAAATTCAGACAAACTGCCATTCAATTGCATTGTATTTATGTGCACAGTGGTTTGGTTTATGTGCCCTTCACTACTGGGTAGTTAGTAGTTTCATGTGGTACAGGTGTGTATAAAGGGTTTATCTAGTTGACTGTAACCACAAATATGTAGCCACTAATTTTATGGAAGAGTTATTGAGTTACAAAAGCAACCATTGAGTTACAAAAGCACCCATGTCTCAATAAAGCACAAAACAACATTTTACTGCATTAACATGAAGAAAGCACCACACTTCTCTGTAATTACCCAATATGAATGAGATTAAGTGTGCCCTTCAGAGTTCTTAAATATCCATGCACATTATGTACCATAGCAGTGAAACATGTTTTGTGGGTGCCCAAAGGAGATTCCTTTACACCATGTATTCAAATAATTGTGTAGGCTTTCTATGTGCAAGGAAGACAAGCTATTAAGTATCTGAGAGCTTTTCCTTTCCTGCTTTGTACTGTCTACAAAGTAAGCTATTTGAGTACTTGAATCTGTTTGTGTAGGGTAGAGGTTGTAATAAAAATGTAAGAGCATTTGCTGAACTGAGAAAAGTTAAGATCATAGATATGGTCGTAGAGGCTGAGCAACTGGTGAGTGGGAGACCTGGGCTGTCAGGAAGCAGAGAGATCTCTGCGGAGTGCACAAGGAAAGTGCACCCCCTGCCTTGCTCTGCTCTGCCCTGTCTGATCCAGCGACCAGGAACAAAACTTTGGAACTTAGGTTCCCACCCGGCGACTCTGAGTCATAGAACAGGGCTCGACCCATCTGCCACCTGGACCAGTGGAGATCCAGGGACACAGACCAGATACAAGGGAAAGGCAAGAACATATCACTGACAAAAAAATGGCAAGAGGAAAGTGAAAGAGTATATCCCAAGGAAACAAAAACAACCTGGCAACACCAGAACCCAGCTCTCCCATAACAGCAAACATCAGAATTCCAAACACTCCAGAAAAGAAAGACACAGACCTAAAATCATACCTCAAGATGCTGATAAAGATATTTAAACAGAACGGGAGGAAAAGTAAAAAGATTCAGAAGCTTTTAAAGAGGAAACAAGAAAAACACTCAAAGAACTCAAAGAACTAGAGGAAAACAGAATCAAAGAGATGAAGGAATGGAAGAGGGAATTTAAAACAGAAATTGACACAATAAAGAAATCACTAAAAGAGATAACCCTAGAGGTAGAACACCGAAAAAAGAAATCAGGAGTCACAGAAGCAAGCATTTCCAATAGATTACAAGAGATGGAAAAGAGAATCTCGGGGTCAGAAGACAACATTGTAAACATTGACAAAACAGCCAGAGAAGATGCAAAAAACAAAAAGCTCCTAACCCAAAATGTCCAGGAAATCCAAGACACAATGAGAAGACCGAACCTAAGGATAATAGGAATAGAAGAGGGAGAAGAGTATCAACTAAGAGGCACAGTAAATATCTTCAACAAAATCGTAGAAGAAAACTTCCCTACCCTCAACAGTGAGATGACCACAAGCATAAAAGAAGCCTTCAGAACTCCAAATAGGTTGGACCAGAAAAGAAATACCTCCCGACACATAATAGTAAAAACATCAAGTGCCCAAAGCAAAGAAAGAATACTAAAAGCAGTAAGGGAAAAAGGTCAGGTAACATATAAAGGCAGGCCAGTCAGACTCACACCCGATTTCTCAACAGAGACTATGAAAGCTAGAAGAGCCTGGACAGACATCATGCACACCCCAAGAGAGCACAAGTGCCAGCCCAAGCTGCTATACCCAGCAAAACTATCAATTACCATCGATGGAGAGATGAAGATATTTCAAGACAAATCAAAATTTACACAATATCTGACCACAAACCCAGCACTACAACGAATTATAGGTGGAAAACCCAATACAATGAGGGAAAAATACAGCCTAGTAAAAACAAGAAAAATCCTAAACAAGAAAATTAAAAGAAGAAAAAGACACAGACACAACTCAACCCACAAAAGCAATAATGGCAGTAAACAAAAACAACTATTCCTTGATATCTATTAACATAAATGGTCTCAACTCCCCAATAAAGAGACATAGGCTATCAGACTGGATATATAAACAAAATCCAGCCTTTTGCTGCATACAGGAAACTCATCTCAGAGACAAAGACAGACACTATCTCAGAGTAAAAGGGTGGGAAAAAAACTTCCAAGCAAACAGCTCCAAGAAGCAAGCTGGAGTGGCTAATCTAATATCGAATAAAGTAAATTTCCAACCAAAAGTTTTCAAAAAAAATAAGGAAGGACACTTTTTACTCATTACCGGGGAAATCTGTCAGGAGAAACTCTCAATCCTTAACATATATGCTCCAAATAAAAAAGCACCCAATTCATAAAAGAAACCCTACTAAAACTCAAAAAATACATTTCACCCCACACAATAATAGTGGGAGACTTTAATACCCCACTCTCACCAATGGACAGATCATGGAAACAGAAACTGAACAGGGACACTGCAAAACTAGCAGAGACTTTGAACCAACTAGAATTAATAGATATATACAGAACATATTATCCTAAAGTAAAAGAATATATCTTCTTCTCAACACCCCATGGCACCTTCTCAAAAATTGACCACATAATTGGACACAGAGCGAGCCTCAATCGATACAAGAAGATTGAAATACTCCTATGCATCATCTCAGATCACCATGGTCTACGGCTGGTCTTTAACAACAACAAAGACAACAAAAAGCCCACATACACATGGAAACTAAACAATGCTCTGTTAAAGGATATCAGGGTCAAAGAAGAAATAAAGAAAGAAATTAAGGATTTTCTAGAATTCAACGAAAACAAAAACACAACATACCCAAACCTATGGGATGCAATGAAAGCAGTATTGAGAGGAAAACTCATAGCCCTAATTTCTTCCAAAAAGAAACTGGAGAGAGCTAACATCAGCAACCTGACAGCACAGCTAAAAGCCCTAGAACAAAAGGAATCAGATATACCCAAAAAGAGTAGACGGCAAGAAATAATCAAAATTAGGGCAGAAATAGACCAAATAGAATCAAAAAGAACCATTGAAAAAATCAACAAAACCAAGAGTTGGTTCTTTGAGAAAATCAACAAGATTGATAAACCCCTAGCCAGACTAACTAGAGGGCAAAGAGAGCGTATACAAATTAACAAAATCAGAAAGGAAAGTGGGGACATAACAACTGAAACTGAGGAAATTCAAGAAATCATCAGATCCTACTACAAAAACTTATACTCCACAAAATTGGAAAATCTGGAGGAAATAGACAAATTCCTAGACAGATACAAGTTGTTAAAGGTAAACCAGGACCCAGTAAACCATCTAAATAACCCTATAACACCTAAAGAAATAGAAGAAGTCATCAAAAGCCTCCCAACCAAAAAAAGCCCATGTCCAGACGGGTTCAGTGCAGAATTTTATCAGACATTTATTGGGGATATAACACCAATACTCTCCAAACTATTCCAAAAGTTAGAATCAGATGGTATACTACCCAACTCATTTTTTGAGGCTACAATAACCCTCGTACCTAAACCACACAAAGACCCTACAAGGAAAGAGAAATTAAGACCAATCTCACTTATGAACATTGATGCAAAAATACTCAACAAAATCCTTGCAAACCTAATCCAAGAACACATCAAAACGATCATTCATCATGACCAAGTAGGCTTCATCCCTGGGATGCACGGATGGTTTAATATAAGAAAATCCATCAACTTAATTCACCATATAAACAAACTCAAAGATCAAAATCACATGGTCATCTCACTAGATGCTGAGAAAGCATTTGACAAAATCCAACATCCCTTCATGTTAAAAGTCCTGGAAAGAACAGGAATCCAAGGTCCATACCTAAACATAATAAAAGCAATGTACAGCAAACCAACAGCCAACATCAAACTTAACGGTGGGAAACTTGAAGCAATCCCACTAAAATCAGGGACTCAACAAGGCTACCCACTCTCCCCCTATCTATTCAACATGGTACTGGAAGTCCTGGCTGGAGCAATTAGACAGCAAAAGGAGATCAAGGGGATACAAATCGCAAAGGAAGAGATAAAAACATCACTCTTTGCCGATGACATGATAGTGTACTTGAGTGACCCCAAAAATTCCACCAAAGAACTCCTACAGCTGATAAACAAGTTCAGCAAAGTGGCTGGATTCAAAATTAACTCGAACAAATCAGTAGCCTTCCTATACTTAAAGGACAAATATGTGGCGAAAGAAATTAGGGAAAAGGTACCCTTCACAATCGTCACAAAAACTATGAAATACCTTGGTGTGACTCTAGCTAAGCAAGTGAAGGACCTGTGTGACAAGAACTTCAAACCTCTAAAGAAAGAAATTGAGGAGGATATCAGAAAATGGAAAGATCTCCCATGCTCATGGATTGGAAAGATCAACATCTTAAAAATGGCCATTCTACCCTTAAATTGTATGTATAACATTCATTCTAATAGCTATGTCCCCAAATTCTCTCTCACCCCCATTACAAGTCTTCTGCATACACTTATAACTTTTATATTGTTTGGCTGTGGGGGTTACTTTGTTTTGCTTTGCTTTTTAAGACCCAGGATGATCTGTGTAGCTGTAAGGTTGGAATATTATTTGTCTATGAGCATAAAAAAGATATATTGACATCAGATAGGCATCATGATAGTTCTGGCTCTAATCCAGCAAGAAGGTAGATTAGATAGATTGTCCCATAACATGAAAGCTGTTTTACATCAGTGAGCACATATTACCAAGTATATTGGTATTGTAGATTGTAATATTCACAGTGGGTAATGTCATTGACATATTTTCTCTCTGAGTAGCCTACATAGCACCTTCTTAACTATGAAAGTTAACCATTAGGGCAGAATTTTCCAATTTAGTTGCAACTTAATTTCCCAACAACTTACAATCAAAATATGAGGCATTTTCAGCAAGAGGGCCTTATAAAATAGGTTTGGTGGTCAGTCAAAATTAATGCCAAAGCCTGAGTTATTTTGGGTGTCTCAGAAGACTGACCAACATAAAGAGGTATTGCACATCTACCCCAGAGGGTTATGTTTAGTAACTTTGGCTATAAAAGCTATTTTTAATTTTATAAAGTAATTAATAACTCATTGTATTTTCCTAATGACTAGTGACATTGAAGACTTTTTGACATGCATGGTGTTTCTCTATACCTGCTTCTTGAGAATTATCTATTTAGTTCCTTTGCCTGTTATTATATATAATATAACAAAGAGTTCTTTGTATATATTTTGAATAAAAACTTGTTAAGAAATTGGCAATTCTTTTTTTAAAAGAACTTTATTTTACAAAACAAAGATAAATGTACAGATTTTAAGCATTGTTTGCATAAAATTATATATTTTTGTCAGTACTTTTTTCAGATTTTAAAATAATTTTTACATAAAACTATATGAATATATTTTTAGGTCAGTACTTGATTTTTTTAAAGGTTTGATAGTATGCATTGAAAACTTAATAGTTACACTGAGCATAAAGTACATGCAAAACAGAATGTAACATGGAAATAGTCAAAGTTTTCTTGTTGTGTAAAGATTTTTTTGTTTTGTTTTGTTTTTGTTTTCTTTATTTCTTGGACTTCATACATTCTGTGAGTTGTTTCTGGGGCAGTGAGAGCCTCTGGGGTTAGCATCCCATTATCAGTGACTGCATATTATGTCTGTTCTTTTGTGACTGGGTTATCTCACTCAGGATGATCTTCTCTAGATGCAGCCATTTTCTTAAGAATTTGGTCAAGTCATTGTTTCTGGTGGCTGAGTAGTATTCCATTGTGTAAATGTACCACAATTTTTGTATCCATTCATCTTCTGAAGGACATCTGGGTTCCTTCCAGCTTCTGGCTATTATAAATATAGCTGCTATGAACATTGTGGTGCATATATCTTTGTTGTGTACTAAGGTGTCTCTGGGGTATATGCCCAGAAGTGGAATAGCTGGGTCTTCAGGTAGTATTATGTCCAATTTTCTGAGGTATCAGATTGGCAATTCTTTTACCCTGCAGAATGTCTCTTTATCCTATTGATTGTTCTGTTAGCTCTGATACGCATTTGAGTTTGGTAAATTCCATCTGTTTGGGTTTACTGCTGTTGCTTATGTATTGAGGATTCCTCATTTTAAAAAGTTTCTTTTTATCTGTGAATTTATGTCATGTGTATTTGCATGTGCACTCTTTGGCATGGTGGCCAAGGGTAATGATCTAGGAATGAGACCCGAACTAAGTATTTCCTGTCTGTAAAACTCAGAGAATTTTTTTTCCCGAGTATTAGTTAATACATTTGCAATATGAAAATAATAATACTCATGCTATAGGGTTTCCATATAAGTGAAGTGAGATCATACATAAAAGCTCTCTTTTAGCCACAAATCAAAATTCAAATCTACCTTATTGTCAGTCAGTCAACTCCAGGCTTCATTAAAAAATAGAACTTGGGAAATATTTTTTTAAAAGTAGAAGATTTTTTTTCTGGCAACAAAGTTTGGATATATATATATTTAAATATTCTGTGGTTTCCAAAGGTTTTTTCTCTTTTGCATTTCATTAAAGAAAAGACAAATTAGTCATCTGAGAATGCCCACACAGTTCTCTCTTTTAGGTCAAGATGGAGACATGTTAATGGAGAAAAGATATCATTTATTTACAAACATTTCAGTTAACTGAAGAGACACTGTGCTTAGTTAGCTGAACTCAGAGCTTCCAGAGGTCACTGTGTGTAGGAAAAACATAAGTACTCATCAGAATTAATCATACTGACGCCCGTTTGTCTGATATTTAAAAAAATATTGTGGAAAGCTTACAGCGATAAAATTTGGCAGCCAAATGCACTTGCGCATACATGAACGTGCATGCACATTCTAAAATGTGGCTTTTAAACTTGCAGTTGGGTTTTGGTCAAAATTCTCTTCTCTGAAGTTCTGAGCAAATCACGTTTTCACACACACACACACACACACACACACACACACCACATACACACACACACACACACGCCACATACACACACACACACACACACACACACACACACACACACTCACTCACACACACACATGCCTAAGATTTGTATCAGTTTGTAAAAGGAAGAGAGATGATAAGCATTTTAATATTCATGCATCTAGTGACATGTCAGAAGATCATTGTAAATTAAAGAGTAATTAACCAGGGAAGCTCACAAATGGTGATATGGGATATTAGAATTGAGGGAAAATCTGTTGCACTCTGTTCTCCAAGTAAATACAAAGCATGATTTTATAATTGGACGCATATTACATAATACATACTTAATAAGAGTAAGTACTTCAGGTAAGACAATATTAGTTTTGTCATCAGAAATGACAAGACAGAATTCAAGGGCATAAATGAAGATGGCACACAGCCTTTTTAGTTCTAAATATAAAAGGAACAGCCTGTTGGGAATAGGAACAAACATTGTAGCTACAATTAGCACCTGGAATCACAAATGCCTTGGTAGCACAATTTCATGTAAACAGATGCTCGAGACAGAATAATCGTTTATGGTGCTGCATTGCTGTTAATCAGGAAAATAAATTAATCTTAAAACCCACTTGAGTTTCGGCCTCTGTCTCTTTGGGGCCTCTACATGGGTTGTTGCAACGGGCTGACTCCACATCACATTCCCAAAAAGATGGTGAAAATGAAAGCTGTCCGGTGAGGCGTTCCATGTACTTAGAAGAGTCTGCAGTCTTATCTGCTGTTTACTAGAGAAAAAACCTGTACAATTGCCATTTCTAACTCATCTCCATAGACCGGTTTCTATTGTATGTATTCTTTTAAGCAGTGACTCGGCCTGTTGGTCATAGAAACATGTGATTCAGTTCTTTGGGGCATATTTTTCATTTATCAAAAAATACTCATAGTAATGACTATCCTTTATACTAATAATTAGAAAGCATTATTTATTCTCAAGAATAAAGACATATTCGTAAATGCCTTTATACTTCATAATGAAGCATACTTAAAAATATTCACTTTAACATTTTGAAATTCCAGCGCAGACTATTCCTCAACTGAAATGCCTCAGAAGGCAAACAGAGCTTTAGTGCTCCCAACTTGTTATGTTTTGGAGCATATACATAATGCACTCTTTTGGGAACCAACCACTCCAAGCAACGACAAAGAATCTTGGTTCCATATATATCTTCAACATGTAGGGCATGTGATACTTTGCAGTAGTTTTCCTCTTTCTGTGTGTGAAGCAAGTTTGAGCACACTGGCCTACAAATGGTGTCATGGTCATCTCCTTTGAGGATTATTACTTCCTGAGCGTCTGCATCATTCTTCGCTTCAAATGTCTATGTTACTGATGAAGTTATTTTCACATAACTGGAAATAAGTGATGCGCTGCCTATGTAGCAGAGACAATAGTGTGTTGAGGATAGCTAAACTGGGGCTCAGCATCCTGATGTTAGCAGGACCTTGGGAATACCCTCTCCCATGTCCCCTGTGGAAAGAGAGCAGAAGGCGTTTGGTCTTCATCTGTGCTCCTATATTGTGGTTCAGAGGTCAGATTCTAGGTAGTTTTCAGAGGGAGGTGCCTTCAGACATAGGTGAGGAACAGAAAGAAGATCTGCTGGAGATGAAGAGATATCCTGTTGGATTCTTTGTTAAGGGTTTCTGACAGAGTCATCTGCCTCATGAGCAAAGGTCTTCATTTTAAAGTCTCTCCTTTATGATATAAACTGACATGATTTCTTACTTTTTTATGGCTGTGTACTGCTTTAGTCCTTTAGTCAGTCCATCATACATTCTCACCAGGTTTTCCCGAGGAGTTCACATCACCATCAGTATTGGCATGATCACTTTGACTTTGAACCAGGTTGGGTATTTTTCCAGCAGTCAGTGAGTGGACGTTGAAGCCTCATTTTTAGTGTTAACATTTTTCATAGTGTCTGGCTTTTCCAGGCCACTGATGCGCTGTGGAGGACTCTTGTTTTCGTGTACACAGAAAGATCAGATAACACTTGCTTTCTTACCTGATATTCTTTCAGAGTAGTCCTTTTGAGCGCTGTGATCTTTAAATAGAGTTGTAGGGCTCAGCAGGCTGCACACTGTGTGCCCTTGCTCTGTTCTGAGTGCTGGCAACACACTACCTGGAACTTTTCATGATGTCTTCCATCGCAAACATTTCCCACCCATGCCTCTCCCCTCTGCTGCGAGTCTACTGTTGAAGAAAGCGCTTTGATGTCCACTCTGCATTGATGTAAGATTCCTTGGTGGCATTGTTGACCTCACAGAATCATATCTGAGGCAAAAGATATGGGGTAGAGATTATTCTTTTCAGAGGTGGCTAAAAGAACAATATCTAATACCAGGAATAGCAAACTCCCGAAGATATTGTCCAGCTCAGCTTCCCTGCAGTGAACACAAGTTGCTGATCCCAGTGCTTGTGAAACCAACCTGGAGAGAGCTCAGTGGTGTTATAGGAGTTTTTGTAAACATAGTAAGGCAGTGGTGGGATTTTAACTTCTCTGCAACAGGAAAAAGACAAGCTTTTACTTATCACAGTCATATATACTGATGCCTTACCATAGCCTGGCTCAACCTTTTGCTGTATTTTTCAGTCTTACAAGATATGTCTGGATAGGTGTAGTTAGTATCTATCAGGGGCAAAGTCTCCTAGAGTGTGTACTCAGCATTATAGTTTTTTTTTTTTTTTTTTTTTTTTTTTTTTTTTTTTTTTTCTGCTGGTAGATTTTCATCAGTCCTGAACTTGGTGAACTTGCAATCAGCTTTCTTCAAGCTTCTTGGTCAACAGGTTCTTTGATGGTGTGTTTGGGTTTTTTTTTTTTTTTTTTTTTTTGAACTTCAGCCACCAACACATTAAATATCATTATCATTCATTTCACTTTTCAATTCATCACAATAGATGTTTTTTCTCAATGAGAACGTACTGTTAAGCATCACATGTCCACTTGATATCCATGGTTCCTTATAAACATTCAGATCCTCTTCAGCTTTATGTGGGTTTTCCTACTTTTCAGTAGTTTTCTATCTATCATGTCTTTAGATCCTGTCATTTCTTTCAATGAAATGTCACATGTATGGCTTCAGAATGCTCCTCCTTTCCTGAAATCAGACTCCGAGTTTCTTGTTCAGTCCAACAGTGACTTTCTGACTAGCCTCACTCCTTTAGTCTCTTGGCAATAATCTTTGGAGCCATCTATATTAGCTTGGCTTTTTTGTAAACACTTGAAAACATTCCTATTTCCTTCACTAATGGATTCCCTACTTCAATAACTTTTATTTTAGTAGTGGTTTGTAAACTGAATTATATAATATTAAACTTTTCGGTCTTTTGCTAAGCATTTGTCTGAAGACTTAACCCAATCGTTCTGTGTGTTGCTCAGTAATTACTTGTTATTGCTGATTATTATTCTGCTCAGTCCGTTTAATCATTCATCTACTGAAAGGCATCTGGGTTATGTCCAATTTTGTTTTATTACAAATAATGCTGCTATAAGTATCTGCGTACAGATTTTGCATGAGCCTAACTCTTCATTGCCCAGACATACAGTTGCTGTTTTGTGGAGTACGTTGTGTGTTTATTTGAGTTTTATTTTTTAAATTGTGAAACTTTTTTACAAATCACTTTTGCAATCAAGTGTTCCCAATCGAAATCTCTGAGACATCTTGTTTCCCCATATTGCCATCAGCACGTAGTGTTCCTGCTGTATTTTCTTTATTCTTTTGATAGATCATTTGTAACATTATAGTTATAATGTTCACTTTCCTAAAAATATCTCATTTCTCCAGGTCCTTTTTGTCATATACACATGTATTTTAGTTAAATACTCATTTGTGATTTAAAACCTACTTTATTTTTAACTATGTGTGTGTTATTGTGTACTGGGGGAGCAGGTATCTTAGTTAAGGTTTCCATTGCTGTGTAGACACTATGACCACAGCAACTCTTATAAAGGCAAACATTTACTTACAGCTGGCTAATAGTTCAGAGGTTTAGATCATTATCATCATTGAGGGAAGCATGGGTGCACAAAGGCAGATATGGCGCTGGAGAGGGAGTCGAGAATTCTAGATCTGGATAGACAGGGAGCAGAAAAAAAGAGTTACCCACTAGGCCGAGCTTGAGCTTCTGAAACATCAAAGCCCACCCCCAGTGACACACTTCCTCTAACAGAACCACACTTACTCCAAGTAGGCCATGCCTTCTAATAGTGCCACTCTCTATGGGCCTCTGGGGGTCAATTTACTCAAACAACCACAGGGGGTATGTGCATGAGTGTAAGTGCCAGTGGGGACCAGAGGCATTGGCTCCCTCACCCTTGGAACTAAAGTTGTAGGTAATAGTGCCAGTGTAAGGGTTGAGAACCAAAACTTGGATTCTCTGCAGGAGTGGCAAGTATTTTTAACATTCAAGTGACTTCTAGTTCTCAGTTGTGACTCTTTAAAAATGTATTTCTATTTAAGTATTACTATTCTGTAAGATAGAAGTACATGCATGTGTATGTCTTGCGTGTGTGTGTGTGTGTGTGTGTGTGTGTGTGTGTGTGTGTATGTGTGTTCTGAAGCATATCTGCCTCATTATCAGGGTTATTTTGGAGGACAGTTTTTCTGGTTTTTTTTTTTTTTTTTTTTTTTTGGTGATAAGTTCGCTTCCCATGTTGTGAGTCCCAGGGACTGAACTGAGGTCATCAGGTTTGTATGACAAGTACTTTCAATGGCTGAGTCATCAGGATGCACTATTTTTTATTTTGTTTATCAAGAAACATTATTTTTATCCATAAGTTAAAATAGATGTTTTCTATTATAAAATACTTCAATTATACACAATATAGTACAAGCTCTGAGAAACCCACATCTATTCTCAGATCTCAACATTTAACAATTTTTTTTCTTATTTTGTCCAGGAGTCACACGAGATGAAACTATTTTAAAGAAAATTACAAATACCAATTTACTCAGGAACAGTGAGGTATAAATTGCTAAGTGTTAAAGGCTAAAAAATATAATTAATGTATCTTTTGAAAACTTCAAGATTGAATTATTTTCAGTTTTTATTGAGGCCAAGAATTTTCTATATTATTATTCTAGATACTAATCTTAGAGACTATTTTGTGGCTTGAAAATATTTTTCTATGCCAAGGCACTGAGGTGGAGAGGATGATTAAGACAGGGAGCACTTTCATAGAAGCAAGTGGAGGGGGAGGAAGGATGGGAACAGGGGGAGGGTATAACATTTGAAATGTAAATACAGAGAATATCCAATAAAATAATTAAAGAAAGAAAATATTTTCCCAGTTTCAATATTTCCAAAATTATAAATATTGTACATTGTATCTGTCTTCTTCCAGAGAAGCTTTAACTATAAATCTAGCCAATTGCAGATGGGCATTGCCATTGGACTCCATCTGTACTCAGCAGAGAAAAAATTAGATACAGAGAAGTGAGATCATAAATCATAGGAGTAGGGTAAATCTTCACATATTTGGAACTATTAGTCACCAAGGATTGGCATGTGAAACATTTCTTAATAACTGACTGTTTGAAGTTAGCAGTGGCCATTGTCTTCAGGAAGGATGGGTTTTTCTGGAAGGACTGGTTATAAGGTATAGTCCTTGGTTCCTCCACAGAATATTGGTAATTCTTTCACCGTTCCCATGCTTCACTTAGTAACAGTGTGTGGTGAGAAGCCTGCTGGAATCTCTGTGAGAAGATCTGTTTTAAAGAAGAACACCCAAGAAAAGGATATTCTTGGGATTGGTATTTGATGTTTCTGCTGTGCTGAGGGCAAAGTCCAACCTTGAAACCTGGCAAAGTAAAACCTGGAAATCACCGTGTTCTTAATAACAAGCCTGACTTTCCTTAGAGCAGATCTGGAAATACCCCACTTTCTGGGCTTCTCTTCTGAGGTAACAAACATGTAACTTGAATGTTGATATTTTTTCTGTAATTAGTTCCAAGCAGCTTAAGGAATGTAGTTTCTGTAAAACCAGCTCAAGGGCAAAATGTTGACAAATAGTTCTTGACCAAAGTTTTAGTTTAACTTTTCCATTTCAAACAAATTAATTATTAAAATATAAAATATGCTTAACTTAAAAGCAACCATTTTTGAGAATGTTAAAATTATGAAAAATAAGACATCCAAAGTTTGAATATTGGGAGTAAAGTTAAGGTTAAAAATAAGTGATTTCTAGCTTTGATTTTTTTTTTCCAGATCATAAGACGCGATCTTATATCTTCAAATCCAAAAAGCAAACATCACCTAAGTGTATCTGCTATGAAAATATATATGCAAACAAGAACTTCATTTTTTCAGATGTAGATTATTACATGGTTCACCAAGAAGCCAAATAAAACAATAGCCAAACCACAGAAAGAATTAAGAAATCAACATAAGACAGAACCCAGGGTAGCCTGAAATATTCAATGTGTTGTTTTAACTAAGTTACAGGTATAGATGAAAGAGTCCAGGTAAGAGAATAATCTTAGAACCATCAGAAAGTGTCCAGATCACATCTAAAGTTCTTCTGAACTGATGCCATTCATGAATGTGTTCTCTTGGATATTAAAAAAAAATCACTTTCGGTTTGATCACCTCTGCTTATCATCATTCTGAGAAAATAAATGATCTTAGCTAAAAACTCATGTGGTCAAAAGAATAAATTAGGGCTTAAGATACTCAAATATCTCTTGAACACTAGGGAAGGTCATTTAAAATGTTGCAAGACCACTAAAGTCTAAGGACATGTTCTTGCTCAAAGCTCATGTTTCCCTAACCATACTGACATCCCTTCATTTAGTCATCTGGCTTTATTGGTCCATTAAGTAGTGAACCTGCTACCACACCATCAGGAAAGGTTTGACTTTTTATAAAATAATTGCAGCTTATTGCTGGCAAATTTTCTACTTTCCTTTATGTGAGGAGAAAACTATTACTTAACAAAATGATTTTATAATATTAATACAACTTAGTTAATTGATTCATGTATATTCATGTTATATTATTGGGTTACATTAATTATACTGAATTAATTGAATAACAGTTTGTTTTTTAATAACTGCAAAGGGCCCATAGCCAACAGTATACCAATCACCCTTTGGTTATGGTTTTTGGTGTTGGTGGAACTGGTAGAACCTTACTCTGTTTTTCTGTCCAGTCTCATATCTACTGTGTAACCATACATTTTGGGGTATTTTAATGGGTTGTGTAATAGGTTTTTCTATCTATTACTCTTCTCCACCCTAATCACTTTCAATACCCTAATACTTGGCAGACAAGAAAGAAGGTGAGAGGGGAAAGGAGGCATAGACTTCTTTAGATTACTAGTTACAAGTCCAATCTTTATTGTCAGGATATCTCCAATCAGCAATCCAGAAACTCAGAAATCCAGTAATCCAGCAATAGCAAAAACAGCAAAAGCAACAGTAGAAACCATCAGCTCCAGGGGAAGCAGTAGCTGCCACCAGCCCTCCTGCGTCTCTCACACTTATATCCTCTCCAGGGCCCCAGAATTCTGAACATAAACTATCTGCATCTGGCAAAAATCACACCCCTCCTAGAACACGATACAAATCATAGTTACAGGCTTAGGACTATCTAAAGCAGTTCCATATCCCACACCTAAGGTTAAATCAAAAATATAATCACATAACATAATTGGGGTTTTAAAGAAGGCAACATTTTCACTATACTACTATCTAAATGAGTTGATCCATCTTGTTGGATTGACAGGATCAACAATATTTACTATCCAACAATATCCAATGTGTTTGTTTGTTTTGACTGGAAGATCATTCTGTTTATATTTTCTCTGTATAAATATTTTATAATTTAAGTAAATATTAACCAATCATATATGACCACAAAAATATTAATGTCATCTCTCTCATACATGAGTGTGGAAGAGAAACTGTGGAAGCAGGTCATGGATATCCCTTGAAGGCCTATGGGGAACTCCTTACAACCCTACAGTTCAGAAATAGGCAGGACACACTATTGAAAACAGCCAAGAGTAAAGGTTTAGCTGATCACCTCTGACTTAACCTTTGGATGAGTAGCTTGTCCTTCTAAGTCATGGTCTCTCATCTGTGAGTTATAAACACACTCTAGTGAATTTTTAGTGGCTATTATAATGGCAAAGGAGAAAATGTTTACAATAAATTTGTGTTACACAGATAAAGGCATTTTAGGGTGATAACTTAGACTGAGTTCCATAGTATTACATTATAACCTCTTAATGATATATTGGCAAGTATAGATCTAGATAAATGTGTTAAAAGAACATTCATACACAGTGATGTCAAATAAATGTTTATTTCCTTTAAAATATTCCACGGAGCAATAGAGGGAAAGAAAGGTGACGCTGTGGTGCCCTCAGTAGAAGGGAGGCCTTGAAATGCCTGCAGAGAGCCAGACTTCTATCCCTCTCTCTTCTGTGTGGCTTCCATGGCTAATATGACCCATGTTCTTGCTGCTGACCTCATCTTCCTCACAGGAGGAGGAAGGAGGTAGATGGAAAGGGCAAAATGGCTTCTCTGCCCACTGAACCATTCTTCCACAAAGGGCATTCCTGGAAGGAACCAGTGGTGACTTCTTGGGAGTCAGGCAAATAGAATCTGTTAGTTGAGGTTGTCAATGGTCTGTAAAACAAAGCAAGAAACTTTTTATATTCTGTGAAGAAAATGATCAATACACTCGTAGCCCCGTTAAGACATACATTCTCCTGCTTCTGACTTCTGTGCTCCCTCGCCATCTACGCTGAGAAATGGGCTGCGAGTGCCGAGAGACCCAGAAGTAATGATGATCAAAGATACCTAGGTCATGTGCATCTGTAAATAAAGGGCACGCTCCTATTTCTTCACATAGACTGGAATAGTTTGAAAATAGTAAATGTTGATTCATTCATTAATTTGGTAGCTATATTGAACATTTACTATGTAATTAATATGACAGACAGAAAGTATTATTATTGTTTGTAACTCTAGGCACATCCATTTGAGTAAGTGAATAAAGTCATGAGAGGTAAAGTAACAAAATAATATTTTGATCAAAAAGGAAAAGGCAGAATTTACACTAAGATTGAGTCTGTCTTTTGGGGGAATTAAAGAATAGAATTCTCATCATTAGCTAACACCAAACAGAAAACAGTATAACCTACCAGATACAATTGTAAATAAAGTAGTAAAAATTTCTCCCCTTTACTTTTTCACACAAGTTGCCAAGCAGTGCCTTTAAAAGTGGCCAATTATCCTGAATTAACAAGGGAATGATGAGAACCAGGTCCACATAAACGTTTTCTAACTTTGTCATTAGCTTCCAACCCGCTGATCTAATGAGCAATTGATGAGATAACCTGACATAATTTAATCATCTTCCAACAGCCTTGCCAACATCCCAGGAGAAACTCAGTAAGACACCCAATCACTCTTTTTAGGAAGGGAAAATATCAAACACATTTTTCTTTTTCTTGTTTATAATGAAATAACGCCATTTGACTTTAAGATTGTTTTGTCCTAAATTATGAATGTAATTACATTATTTTTCACTAGCAGTCATCTTTCTCTAAAGCTGAATACAGTATAGTGTAAGTTCTATATTCCACTAAGGCCCTGTAAATTTCCAATAGTTGAAGAGCTCCTCTCAGCAGTTACAGGGCACTGGAAATATGCCACATACCATATCAAGATTAGGCTGGACATATCAATGGAAAAGGTCAGATTCTTGTCTTCATAATGTCATATCTATAAGAACGTGGCCACAATGCCTACATTGTATCTCCAGTACAGTTTCCATTCCAACCTGGTATACTTCAGTCTACTAATGCCATGAGTAAGGAGAACATGGCTGCATTCAACCAGGGTCACAAGCTGTGCTTGTGGGAACAGTTTGGACCCCTCATGGCCTAAGGACAACTTCAAAAACAGAGTAATTTATTTCCTGCCTCAGGGCTTGTGGTTCCTCTCCTGACCTGTGCAGCCTCCAGGCTGTCTGTGTTTGAGAGGAAGTTCTTTGAACAGGAACACCTGTGGTTTGGTAGAGACCGGTGTGAACATCAGCCTTGATAACCAGCCCCATGTTCCAGTCTGTGTACCCACTATACTTGCTGTTATTATTATGTTTCTGGCACAACTGTTTTAATGGAGACTGTTTGGTGCTATGAGGAAAAGAAGCCAAAAGAAGATCCATCTAGAAAGAATAATTGGTATTGCTTTGAGCAATTCAGGCTCAGATCATTCCTATACAGGAAATCAGGGCAGTAGACACTGTGGAATCTTACAGTTGAAGAATGTAGGGTTGTTTGAATGTTGGGTATGTTTGGGACAGATGAGAATAGCCTATGGTATTATCTCATTATGTAAACATCATGAGTGATCAGAAGGATATGCCAGAGAAGTATCAGTTGTATTGGGAAAAAATTCAAATATAAATAAAAGAATAAATGTTGAATTTTAACATAACATTGATTAAAATTTTTATACAATTTTATACAATGTATTCTCATCATATTCACCCTCACTCATCACCCTTAACTCCTTTCATATCTGTTTTCTATCACTTATCTCTGGTAACTGCTTGCCTTCTTTGTTAACAACTAAAGAGAGTTTTAAAGTATAAGTTTTATTTAATTCTCTGCAAATTTCCTATATGTGTAAAATACATTTTTACTATATCCATCCCCACCATCCCTCAACTCCTTCCACATCTACTTTAATCTCCTCCTAGCTTAGTGTTTCTTTATTTTTCTAAATAACTCACTAAGTGCAATTCATTCTGCTCTTAGACTCATTAGTATATGGCCATGAGGAGAAGGGTTGACCTATTAAAGACCACATGCTTAGAGACAAATGACTCTCACCTTTCCAACAACAGTCCATAGCTTCTCAGACAGGGGTGGTTCTCATGAGCTCTTTCCCCTCCATGTTGGAATATTGACTGGACTCTTCTTGTGCGGGAAACCATCATTGCTGTTAGTTCATGAAAACAGCAGTTTTATGTCCAGAACACAGTTTAGCCCAGGCCATACCTAGCCTCTGTCTCTTATCATCTTTGCTATATCCTTCTTTCAAGATGATCTCTGAGCCTTGGGAGGAGATGGGATATGGAGTAGCATTTGTGACTGAATACTCCATAGACACCTTTTCTCCATACTTCAGACAGCTGTGAGTTTCTACATTAACCTCCATTCATCTCACAAAGAAACTTCTCTGACGAAGTCTGAAAGATGCACTAATCTTGGACATGGAGGTACAAGTTTAGAGGGTGATCTGATGCTGTGTCCATTTAGCAAAATGATGGGGCCTATCTGCTCTATACCACGGGCTCATTGTCAGATTTACACTGATGGGCATGCATTCCTTCTTTTGGAGTGGGCATGAAATCTAACTAGAACATGGTTAGTTGCTCACAGAACAATAATTCTGTTATTGCACCCAAAGGAATAACTTGTTGAATGACCATTACTATAGATTACAGGGTTTGCACCTGGGGTTGTAACAGGGTTTGTAAGACTATTAATGATTTGTTTTTCCTCCTTGGCAGCCTGAACAGAACCCTCTAGTAGTATCAAGCTAGCCTGCAGGAAGGAAGTTCTTTGTCCTTTGTGTCCTGTGGTCAGTGTGTGGTGCTTTGAGCAATAAACTCTTACCATCAGGTTCTTATGGGAAACTGAGAGCAGTAACAATAGCATGTATTATTTGGGGGTGTCTGAAACAACTTTGATCAGCACTTGGAGGAGAGGTGTCCTACATCCACACTGGGCTTCTAATCAGTCTTCTTGAAGGGGCACTATTCCACGTGTAGGACAACGTCAGTTACAATCTTTCATATGAATATACATGAAGTTGATAAATGGTAGATTCTTGTATGGCTTTTCTCAGACATTCTTAGTATTTCTTATCTATCTAACCATCCTCTCCTCCACCCTCCCCTCTTATTTCTATCTACATCTCAGTTTTGTTACTCTTTTAGCATTCTGAAGATGTATTACATGGTTGTGATCAAATCCTTCTGGCATATTTTATATGCAGTAAGCCTCCTGCCATTAGTAACTGGTAAATATAACACCAAAATGAGTGACTGACTCATGAAAACATGTTCTTGGGAATAAAATAAAAGATTGCTGTTCATCTAATTAAATTCATACCAATTTATTACTTTGTAGTAAATTGAAAACTTAATTATATTAAAGTTCTGTTAAAACATGCTGTACATTTTAATTTGTTTAGCTGGTTTTCAGTATTTTTTTGTTAAGTATTAATCACTTTCTTTTAAAATTCATTTTAAGCAATCAATACTATTAACTCAAAAGTATCTTATTAAGAGCCCTGTTTTAAACAGAAGAGATTAAGGAATGACATCTGAGACTGCCCTTCGACCTCTATACATGTACCTACCCTCAGTGAATATGTGTGTGTGTGTGTGTGTGTGTGTGTGTGTGTGAATCTGTCTGTCCATCCCTGTGTTTGTGTGTCTGTCTGTCTGTCCATCTGTGTGTTTGTATGACTGTCTGTCTATCTGTTTGTATATCTGTTTGTCTCTGTCTCACTCTATACATGAATATACACATAAGTTTTCAGATGTCAAACAGTACTTGCTATTATAGCAAGAAAATGTAAGAAAAAACTGGGGCTGAGCATAGGCACAACGAGAAGCCCTCTATGTGATCTGGGTTAGATGGATCACAAGTCCCAGGATGCACCTGCTCTTCTCTCACTGTTCAGTTCATTATCATCGCCATTGTTCAATACAAGTAATTTTATGTTGACTCATTCAGAATGATTATACCTACATTATTTTAGATTGCTTGATAATATCTTCTTATACATTGAGAAAAGACAAGGGAAAATAATGAATCAGTGAGCTGTTTTAAAACGTCCTTAGACTTTGAGAAATTTTGGTAGAGTTTAGTAATTCTGTCCTATGAGCAATAATATCTCTTGCACATCCAAGAAGAAACAAATAAAATTCAAATTCTAAGAAAAACTAGGGTCAAATTTGTTTAATATAATTTGTTATTATAAAAACATCATTTAAATAATCAAAACGCCCCCTTTTATTGGATTAGTTGTTGGTATTACCATTGAGTTTTTTTCTATTTATTTGTAGCTGCTTTACATAAAGAAAAGTAAAACTTTTCATGTTTATCCAAAATTTAAATAGATTCCCATGAATATGTAGTTTGCAGAGGGGCAGGGACTTTAATAAATATTTTAATCACATTGTCTAACACCCATAGCATACCTCACACTCAAGCTCTTGGTCATCTAGAGATCTCTTTCCAGTACAAGACATAGCACGTGATAGTTTATCATCTGTTAGATAGAGATGGCTCATCATGAAGAGCACTGACTGCTCTTCCAGAGTTCCTGAGTTCAATTCCCAGAAACTGCATGGCGGCTCACAACCATCTGTAATGTGATCTAATGCCCTATTGTGGTGTGTCTATAGACAGCTACAGCATACTCACATCCATTAAATATATAATATTTTAAAAAAGAAAACTGCATTGAGAAAGGGCAGAAATTGTAGAAGTTGTACATGTTGAGAGACAGGCGTGTTTGGTGTGGTTTGTGATCTGAAAGTGAGCGTTCCAGGAAGGACTTACCACAAAAGTGACGTTTAAATAAAGACCAAGAGGAAGCAGCCAAAACATAGACCAAATGATTAAGCTTTCCTCTTCCTAATATGAGAAGTTAAATAAACAATTTATAAGCGAATTATTGAAAATAGTAATGTGATGCTATTTTAACCCATCAGTCAATACATAAAATGAATGTCTAGAGATCCCTGTGCATCTATGATAATTTCAAACAATGACCCTATGAGTTCTACAAGATCACAACAACTCCAGTTTGACTCAAAGAAATTAAGGGTCATTTTGTCCCATATTCTTGAGCATTAGAAATGACATTATGCTGTTTGTTTATCTTTAGTCTCTTTTAAATTTTTTCCATATAATATATATTGATCATTTTCTTTCTTCCCTCCAACTTCCTCTACATCCTTATTTATAAACCCACCTGACTTCATGTCCTCTCTCTCTCTTTGTATATATACACATATAGATATGTGTGTGTGTGTGTGTGTGTGTGTGTGTCTGTGTGTGTGTATGTGTGTATACATTTATAAATATATATAACTATATTATACATGTATATTATTATGTATATGTATATTACTATTTATATAAAAAAAGGCTACAAACAACCAAGCCTCAAAGCAAACTAAAAAAAAATCAACAATCAATACCTGCTTCAGTCTAGTTCATTTGAAAACAAGACCATGATGCCATGAGTACCAAGACCCTAAAGACAGGGTGAAGCTGAGCTCCAGGTGAGGTTGCTTAGTAACCGCGTGATCTTGGGCAGCTGACTGAGTTCCTCTAGGTCTCATTTTCTCTCCTGTGTACATGGTACTTCAAGATATATATTTTTAGGTTTTAAAATGTTATTTCCCAAGTCACATGGTTTTGTACCTCTTACTAAACTAGAGATGACAGAGTAGTAACTGTTTTGTGAGACAACCAGTGGACGAGTCCACAGGCTAGACAACAATGTCAACATTTCTTTCTGGCTGTACCTGTGTGGAGCCCTGCCTTGAATATGCACCTGCAGTCATTGCGGAACATGCCGGTGTCCTTGCCAACTTCTTGCCTCCAGTTGCTAAACCTGTGGGCCTCCTGCTCCACAGCCTGCCATTGTTTCTGTGGAGTCGACAGCTGCTTTGCATCGCTCCAAGCAGCGCTCTGAAGGCCTCCCACACTTGGGTTTCCCTGCTTATTGCAACAGACCCAGATTCTAGGATCCCATGGTAATCCTTTCTCCTCACAGTACACACCACTGCGTGGAAAATTCCCGTGATGTGAAGTGCTTAAGAAGTCACCGAAAATTGGCTCTGTTCTCATAGGAGTATAGAGGATTTTTATTTCTTTAATTTGATAGAAAGACACTTATTATTAATAAATATTATTAATTAAATATTAATGTCATTATTAATTATTATTTGATACTAATTGGAGTTTGAAAATCCAAACCCTAATTCTGGATCCCACTTACCCTTTCTACTTCTTTTTTAACGTTTATTTTATTATCATTTATAGAATATATATATGTATATATATATATGTTTGTTTGTTCATGTTCATATGAGTGCATATAGAAACCAGAAGAAACATTCTATCCACTGGAAGTGAAATTACAGGTGACTGTAGTTGCCCAGTGTGGGTGTTGAGAACTGAAACAACACTCTTAGCTGTGTCACTTGTCATGTAAATTGACTTGAAGGTGGAAATCATATGATCATCTCTATTGACACAGAAAAAGATTGACAGAATCCAATATCCCATGATGAAGTAAGTCATGAGAGGCTAATGGTTAACAAAGACTAATAAAGGTATATATGACAAATCTGTCATTAAATGAAAAAAATTTAAAAAACAAAACAAAGTTGAAAGCATTTCCAAGTTCAGGACAATGATGTCCATTCACTTTACTCCTGTTCAATAGTGCTTGAGGGCTTAGGAAATTAAAAGCAATAGAAGAAGGGAATGAAAGAAATGTAAATAGGAAAAGAAGTGTCTCTATTTGTAGACAATGTAATTTTATTCACAAGAGACCCGGAAGATACCATCCCAAACCTCTCAGAGTGATGAACACAGTGTGCAAGACAGCAGGTCACAAGAAGAATCTTATCTATCAGTGACAAACACACTGGAAAGGAAATGAGAAAGCAATTCTGTTCATCATACTTGCCAGTCTCCTCCTTCAATGTCTATCAACTGTCACTTTTCTCTGCCTTTTTAGGTGTCCTTTTACTTCTTTTGAACATTTAAAACCCAGTTAAGAAATTGGGTACGTGGTTAAACAGAGAATTCTCAACAGAGGAATCTCAAATAGCCGAGGAACACTTAAAGGCATGTTCAACATCCTTAGTCATCAAAAAAATGTAAATCAAAATGACCCTGAGATTCTATCTCACAGCCATAATATTGGCTAAGATTAAAAACTTAAGTGACAGCACATGCTGGTGAGGATGTGGAGGAAGGGGAACACTCCTCTATTGCTGGTAAAAGTAATGCAATGGGTGTATCATGTCTAGACCATCATTTGCTTCCCCATCCTCTGGCTCTTGTCTTTGGCCCTTCTCTTCTGTTCATTCACCCTTAGGGAAGGGGTGATACAGATGTGTCTTTTAGTGCCAAGCACTCTACTATCATTTATTCTCAGCAAGTTGACCAGTTATGAATCTTTGTTTTAGTTTCGGCCTACAGAAATTGATAATCTTGATAAAGAACACTTGATGCTTTTGCAGAGAACCTAACCTTTTCTTCCCAGCATTCATAATAGGCAGCTCACAACTGCTTGTAATTCCAGTTTTAGGGGACCCAATACTCTCCTCTAACCTCTGACCTATGACCTGCACACATGTGTCATACATAAACATATCAATAAAGATATTTAGATACATTTTAAGGTTTCCATGAACAAGGTTGAGGGCAATACTAATCTACTGACATGAATAGAAGTACCTAGAAGACAGTTTATTTAACAAAACAATAGTAAGAGGTTTCTAGCTAAGGTACCCTGTTCCTATGAACTGCCTAGCCATATAGGTTTTGAGTACTTTTTACAGTACCAGACATAATTTCCCTCCTCAAACTACCAAAATTTTATATCTTTCCAAATATAAATTGTAAGATTATATCTATCTATCTATCTATATATATATATATATATATATATATATATATATATATATATATAATTTATTTAAAGTGATTAGGAGAGGAGAAATGAGGAGGAGGTAGAGAGATTAAGAGCGATTGCGTAATAGACATTGGGTCTGCTGTGATGGCTAAAGAAACTCCATTATATGCCAGCCAGCCATCTTGGTACCCACTAGCCCAGTGGGTGGCAACTAGTTTGGGGTCTAACCACCCTTTCACAGATGTTGTCACAAACCATCAGAAAACACAGACATTGACATTATAATTCATAACAATAGCAAAATTACAGCTCTGAAGTAGCAGTGAAAATAATTTTATAGTTGGGTTTTACCTCAGCATGAAGAATTGCATTAAAGAGTTGAAAAGCATTAGTAACCCTGACTCAGTTACCCTATATTCCCAGTACATTGACTCACATTCTCTTCCACTGGGACCACACAAGGTACCCCAGCTCTGGGAAAGGGATCCAAAGGTATAACAACTGAATCAGAGACAGCCCGGGCTCCAGTTGTTAGGAGAGTCACTTGAACAAACTGCACATGTACTATATATGTGTAAGGGACCTAGGTCCAGCCCATGTATACCCTCTGGTTGGTGGTTCAGCCTCTGTGAGACCCCATGGCGCCAGGTTAGTTCACTCTGTAGATCTTCTTGTGGTCCTTGAAAACTCTGACTCTCTTAGTCCTTCCCAGCACTCTTCCATAAGACTTTCAGAGCTCCACCCATTGTTTGGCTGTGGGTCTCTGCCTCTGTTTTCATCGGCTGTTGGATGAAGTCTCTCAAAAGACAGTCATGGTCCTGTCTACAAGCATAGCAGAATCTTTACACTTGAACATTCATGTATGTATAAATATTTCTTTACCCTTTTGACCCTTTAAACTTTTCTGTAATGGGAAATGGCCTTGTGAACAAGGCTGACTTAGGTTTCTTCTTTACTTCTCTGTGGTTATTCAGGGTGGAAAAGTTGAGTACCAGCATCTAGTAAGAAAACAATGAGGTAACTCATGGTGTCATTAGATCAAAGGCTTCCATTGATGCTATGGTAGACCAAAGTTGTTCAAGGAAAGGTACAATTTAATCATGTGCTTGTCCTGAATTACAAGTGAGCAAGACAAACAACAGCCTTGCTCATCTTCTTTGTAGCTCTCTTCAATTGACAGTGTCGATTCTCACAAGTGCCAAATGGGGTGATGACATAAGCCTTGAATACCTGTAAGTTAATAGGCTTTGCGGCCTCCTGGAATTCCTGCTGCTTTGGGCAGAGGCCAGAGGTTCCAGTAAACAAGCTGTCCTGGGGACCAGCCCAGAGATGTGGGTATAACCCATTGGAAGGATCCTGAGGGAACCCAAGCATCAGGTCAGATGGCTATAGATGCTACTGGTTTGTAGAACTCGGTGAGAGGCCTTCCTGAAGTCTGGGAACCATTCCCCCAGAACAATTGACCTGTGCACAGCTATTTCCTCATGTCAACATGACTGCCAGGGCTCCAACTGTGGATACAGGGTGCCGTTTTCTCATTCTCACCCCAGTGTGAAGGGCACTGTCACCTCTGGAATAAATGTAGAAGTAATGGCTGCCCTAAGCAATAGACCCAATGGATGGAGTAGTTCTGTCCTTTGTTAAGCCTTTAGGCACAAATTTTAAAGGGTGCTATTTAAACATAAAAAGGCTACATTGATAGTAAGCTGGCCTCTTATTGGTCCTTTGAATCCTACTATCATCCACTGAGCCGTACTATCTAGAAGGTTGGTCAAAAATTCTTATATTATTTTCACTTAAATTGAGCTGAAGAACTACTTTTGCTTTTAACTTTTCAAATACATATCTCCCAATAAAATGTTTGTCAATAATATTAAAGGTACCAATTATATTTATGTAACATCTAAGGTTCTGAGGAAATGAAGTTAAAAGGTATTGAAAGATTAACCAAGTTCTCTTGGGCGATAGATTAGCCTGTAAAATGTTTGCTGTACAAATATGAGACCTGACTTCACATCTTCAGCACCTTTATAAAAAGTTGACTGTGGTGCTGTGCAGACAGGAAGATCCTCAGAGCTTGCTGGCAAGTCATTCTTGCCAAATTAATGAGCCCCAAGTTTAGTTAAAGTCTCTGTCTCAAAGAATGAAGTGGAAAGCAGGTGAAGAATTTATTTGACATTGGCTTTTGGGCTCCACAAACATATGAACATGAACACACACATACAAACACACATGCAGTATAAACACACACAAGGTAAAAGAAAAATCCAGTGAGGAAATACCCAGGCAAAGGCATAGATAGTCCTTATAGGAGAGCAGAGATGACTAATGCTGATGTCTTCACAGGAGAGTCTGGTCACTGTAGTCACAGTCTTCCTAGGCAAGACTGGGGACTTAACAATTTTCCACGTGGAGACTGTTACACTGACAATCAACTGTAAGGCTTTAGATAAGAAATAAGACTTAGTCCTAACCACAACATGCAGTCAAATTTCTCTCAGTTATACTGAATTCAAGTGTGGAGTGGCATTTTATTTTCACTGTGGTATATTTGATCAAAAAGAATGCTATCAGCAGGGAGTTGGAATGTTCCCAAAGGATTTTCAAACAGGAATACTTAGCTGTAAATGGTTATGAACATGAATATGTAAAATTACGTGAATATATTTCCTTCAGCTAACTTGTTGCTGGAGAATGAAATGCACCCTGAAAAAATACACAAATCGTGTATATAACTTGATTATACCTCCCCACACAAAATTAATGACATATATCTAGTTGCTTGGAAGCAGACTGTCATCTACTCCTAGAAGACTTTTCACACTACTATCTATTAAGTCTAGAGTTAGTCTTAAGGTTAATAATTTGCAAATTGAAAACAATGCAAGTAGGTACACAGAAGCCACAGAATTGAGAAATAGGCAAAGTACTATACACATACACACAGCTTGAGCTAGATTATTTCTCATGACTAATGTGTGTAGAATCTGGGTGTATTGCCCCTATAGTTAAAATTTATATATTCTTATTATTCTGTAGTAACTTGGTATATCTATATCCTCTCTCTCTCTCTCTCTCTCTCTCTCTCTCTATATATATATATATATATATATATATATATATATATATGTGTGTGTGTGTGTGTGTATATATATACACACACACACACACACACACACACACACACACACACACACACACACACACATATGTCCTCAACCTAACCTTCCGGAGCTCCCAGGGACTAAAACACTAACCAATGAGCACACATGGAGAGACCCATGGCCCCAGTTGCATATGTAGCAGAGGATAGCATTGTCTGGTATCAATATGAGAAGAGGCCTTTGGTCTAGTGAAGGCTCCTTTTCCCAGTGTAGGGGAATGACAGGGCACTGAGGTGGGATGTTGGGAGAGGGAGCACCTTCCTGGAAGCAAGGGGAGGGGGAGGGGAATAGGAGTGGGTGGGGAAGGGGATAACATCTGAAATGTAAATACAGAGAATATCCAAAGAAAATGATTAAAAATTAATAAATTTGGCTGAAATAAAAAATGAAAACAACCATGTTTATATGCATTTAAAGGCGTCTGGATGACTTCTGTCATGATTCACCTCTTTCAGTTTTTGTCTGTCTTTTAATTGCTTTGATTTTTATTTTCATTTGATTGGTGTGCATTATTTTTACTTTCTTTATATATATCATTGTGTGTCACATTCTAAATTATTTTAATACTCAACAAATGGCTTACCCATTTGCTTTCTCGGTGTTATTCTTTGAAAAGGTTTTAATTGAAAAAATGTTTTCAATTCATTATTTTTATTTAGCTTTGTTAAGAATAAAATTTAAGAAGTACTTTCTGAAGCTCAGTGTGGAGTACTTGCCTGAAACCCCAGCACTAGAGAGAAGGGAGCAGGAAGAGGATCCCTGCAAAGTTAAGGGGCCAGCTTGGGCTACCACGTGAGTTCCAGTTCAGCTACTGCTGTAAAGTGAAATCTTGTTTCAAAAAAAACAAAACAAAATCAAAAAACTGGTTTAAGAAAAACCCACACAAAATAAATGATAACAAAAATGAGTACAGCTGGCAGTGGCGCTCATGTGGCCTTGGCGCTCATGTGGCAGTCGCATTCATTCGGTAGACTGCTTTCTTACCCTGCCAAAAGCCTTGGTTTTGATCCTTTGCACTGCATAAGCCTAGCTTACCGGCACATGCGTATAATTCTAGCACTGGGGCAGTGGAGGCAAGGGCATCAGAAATTCAAGACCTCCTTTTGCTACATGTTTAATTCAAAATCAGCCTGTACTACTGAAGACCTCCTCAATCTCCACTACAGGAGAGATCGCCTTGATAATTTTGGGTAGGAAGGATAGCTAAGTGGATAAAGACACTTGCTTCCGAGTCTTAAGACCTGAGTTTGATCCCTACAACCCACATGGTAGAAAGTCACATTTTTAAATATTTTTTATGAAGCTATAGTGTTTTATATTTTCATGTAGATACACAATAAATATACAGACAATTATTTTGTGACTAAGGTTAGTCAGGGCTCAGAACTTTATTATTATCATTAAATTTTAAATTACTATTATTAAATGATAATAATATCATTATAATAATCAAGTAACCTACCACTTGCTGTAAAGTTTCTCTTTTATGAAGAATATTTTTCTTTCCTTTTAATTTTATGAAACTATATGACAGTATCATAGTTATAAACTTGTTAAATAATTTCAATTTTCTGTACACTTCTGATTATTTGTATGACACACAGAAAAACATATGTGTTAGTCATATATATGTGTGTGTATGTGTGTGTATGTATATATGGGTGTATGTATGTGCATGTATATTTGTGTGTGTGTGCTTGTGTGTGTGTGTTTGCTTGTGTGTGTGTGTGTTTGTGTGTGTGTGTGTGTGTGTGGGTGTGTGTGTGTATTTCCAGGTTTTCAGTTTTGCTTTCCCTGTCTAATTGTCATATTTATTCTAAACCACACTGTTTAGCTATTTATAGTAAGAAGTCTACCGAGGAAAAAATGTGGTTTCACCAGTTGTCTAGTTGTCACTGTGTCCTTGTCATTCTTGTTTATTTTTCATTTTCATGCACTTTCAATTTGTAGTAAGAGGTTCCTCAACTATACAACACACTTATGAAATAATTTAGGATGATTTAATGTTTATAACAGCAAACATTATAATAATGAACTATGCCTACAGCTTGTGATTTCAGAAATGCTTTGTAATCACAAGGGTTGTTACACTTGTTCCTAGCTAGGATATCTGAGGTGTTATTTAGTGACCTTCTTAGCTTCTGGGAAAATCTTGTGGTTTATGGTGTTATAAATGAACACTTGCAGACACAAGACAGAGAAGAGAAGGGGCTTGGGGATCAGGCTTCCCCCTTTATAACAAATACTAAGGTGGAAAGTAAATAGAATTCCTAAAGAACTATGCTATCCTTTTTTAAGGAGAGGTCCTGTGGCCTCGTTACCTCCCTAGGCTCCTTCTCTAGAAGCTTCACCTTACCAGCAGTGCTGCACCGAATCTTCTACGCATGAACCTTGAGGACACACAGTCATATTATCCACACCGTGTCAAATGGCCCTGTAATGCCATTGCTGCATGGATATCCCTGTTCCAATAATGTCCAAAGAAATAGGAATAAAGGTATTCATGTGTATTGCCTCATTTTGTAACAGACTCAATGCATATCTTCAGAAGAAGAGGTGACAACAGAGTATTCTACTCAGCCAACAAGGCTCGGGTACATAAACACTATTATGAAAATTGATCTGTGTGATATGTGTGCTCACCTGAAATGTTCTGCACCCCCTTTCAATAATTGTGTTTATGTCTGCATTTTAATTAAAATGCAGAACACTTTCAGGTGAGTTCACATATCATACAGATCAAAAATGTAAAGGAAGGCTCTGGCAGAGCCTCTCCGGAGACATCCATATCAGGCTCCTGTCAGCAAGCACTTCTTAGTATCAGCTACATATGGGGTGGATCCCCAGGTGGGGCAGTTTCTGGATGACTTTTCCTTCCGTCCTGGCTTCACACTTTGTCCCTGTATTTTCTCCCATGAGTATTTTGTTTCCCCTCATAAGAAGGACTGAAGCATCCCCATTTCCGTTACTTCTTCCTGAGATTAATATGGATGTTTCCTGAGTGGCTCTACCAGAGCTTTCCCAATACAGATTAAGATGCAGCTAAGCATCAGACTCAGCATGGGGCTCCCAATGGAGGGGTTAGAGAAAGGACTGAGGAGCTGAAAGAGTTTGCAGCCCCATAGGAAGAACAATAATATCAACTAACCAGATGCCTAAGAGCTTCCCAGGATTAAACCCCCAACCAAAGAGTACACATGGAGGGACCCATGGTTCCAGCTGTATGTGTAGCAGAGGATAGCATTGTCTGGCATCAACAGGAGAAGCCCTTGGTTCTGTGAAGGCTCATTTACCCAGTATAAGGTAATGCCAGGGTGTTGAGGTGGGAGTGGGTTGGAGGGGGAACATCCTCATAGAAGCAGGGGGAAGGGGGATGGGAGAGGAGTGAACCAGTGAAAGCAAGAACATTTGAAATGTAAATACATAAAACTATCAAATTGAAAAATAAGAAAAATGCAAAGAAAGTGTATGTTGATAAACATCAAAATGAAGAACATGGTTATGTTTAAGAAAAGGGACATAAGTGGCATTATGAAATATTTTAATCCTTTATGTGTATGTATTTGGTGTGTGAGTGTGGTACAGATCTGCATGAACAGGTGCATATGTAGAGGCCAGTTGATACTATATACCATAATCAATTCCTTATTCTCTTGTGACAGCATCTGTCACCAGAGCTGAAGACAGACTGGCAGGCACCAAGCCCTGCTGATCTTCCGGTCTCCATCACCCCTCTCCCCACAGGCATGCACAAATGGCCACACTTTTTGGGTACTAGATGCGTGGGTACTAGAATCCAAACACAGTTCTTTATGTGCTGCAGCAAGCACTCCTATGGCTCGAGCTATCCCACATAGCTCATTTCCTAAGCTGGGATGTAAAGGCATAAGTAATTATCATAGTTATGGTGGTTTCAATGAGAATGCACCCCCAAACCCCCATAGGCTCATATGCTTAGTCATTAGGGAGTGGCACTGGTTAGGAGGATTAGGAGGTGTGGCCTTGTTGGGGTGGGTGTGGCCTTGTTTAGAAGAAGTGTGTCACTGGGGGTGGACTTTGAGGTTTTAAATGCTTAATTCAGATCCAGCATCTATCTTTCTGCTGCCTATGACTCAGGATGTGGATCTCCCAGCTACTTCTCTAGCCCCATGTCTGTCTGCATGCTGCCATGCTTCCTGCCATGACAAGAATGGACTAAACTTCTGAGACTGTAAGCAAGCCCCCATTAAATGATTTTTAAATAAGATTTGCCATAGTTCTAGTGTCTCTTCACAGCCATAGAACTATGACTAGGACAATAGTCTTGTTTTTCACATTTAAAGTAATTTATATTTTCTTTAAGGAACCGTATCTTATCCTATATGCTTCTTGGTTTCTAGTTGACTACTTGAGAGAAGTTAAATGTCTTAATGTATATAGAATATTTTTATAGTTAGGTTTATTTCTTATGTAAAATATTAGATTGTTTTCTCTTCTGTCTGTTTACCTTATAATTGAACATCTGCCAAATCAGTCTTCAATACCATTGATAAGAAAGATTAGCTTTTCCAAGCAGAGCTAATAAAAAAAGCAAAAGGGAAGGGACAGCATTTATTGACCTTACCTCTTAGATCATTGGTACTCCAAAGAAACTTGTGTTTTCTCATCTTGCATTGATGGGTTATCTGGAAGCAGAGGCTGTGTTACTTCTTTAGCGCCCTGCCTCTCCCACTCCCAGAAAAAAGAAAAAATAGCATTATACAGTAGATAATGTTAAACAATTATTTGATCTCAGATGCAGTAGTATTAAATTAGTGTCACGAGAGATTGTGGGAGTGGATCCATCTAAGGAAAACCAGTCTCTTACTAGCCCACCAGTTAGCTAGGGACCATGGCTGTTTCCAGGAGGGGGCGCTAGTCTACTATACAAGAGTTGGAAGAAAAAGGAGGAGGAGGTAATGGGAAATGAGAATGGTCAAAGTTCAGGGTACCCCAGAAAACCTTGTCAACGTGAAGTCTGTTGTTTCATACACTAACTAGAACCATTTTAAAAACGTATGTGGACATGCAACCATAGGAAAAGAAAACTGATACAATCTAACCAAAAGATAAGGGGAAAGTTGACAGATGCTACAAGATTTAAAGACGTTGAGTTAAACTTTAGAGGTGGGGAAAGGAGGGAAATAGAGAACAGACCCCACCCCACCCCCATTTGGGACCAGGCAATTTTCTAGATATGTGTTTAATTGAAAATTATGAACAGCTCTTAGCTTCATGGCTAGAGGACACGTGCCCCCTGCTCAAGGACCCGAAGATATCTAATCATTTGTCCTATTTTCTGCTCAACCAGGTCCTGCTCTTGGATCTCTGACCACTTATCCCGGCACCAATTCTCCTCAGCTACACTCAACCCTAGTCTAGGCTCCGCTGTGACTCCCAGTCGTGGACTCCATGGCTTAGCGCCATGAACACAGTTACTGAGAGCCACCTCTCCCTTCCTGCCAGGCAGATCACTTCCGGTGCGCATCCACAGCCTTCTGGGTGTCCACATGTGTTTGGGGTCAGAGCTTGGAAGAGTTTCCTGCACGATATTGTATTGCATCTTTTAGATAAGAAAGAACCCCAAAGCAGAGAAAAATGTACTTCAGAACTTTCTTGCTTAACATGTTAAAATATTTACTTTATTTTATGTGTGTGGATATTTTGTCTGCTTGTAGGTATGTGTATGTCTGTTGCTCATGGAGTTCAGAAGAAGGCATCAGATTCCTTGGAACTGAAGTTAAGGGTGTATGTAAGTCACTAAATGGCACTGGGAATTGAACCTGGTCTTGTGAAACAGTGAAAAAGTGTTCTGGACCACCATGTATCTCTTCAACACCCCCCCCCCCCCAGTGCCTTTGAGTAGGAACTCTAGAGTAACTTGTTTATTGATGTTTAGAACATTACTCAACCTGACCCAGACTTCTCTAGGTCTTCCTAACTCTCCTTTGTAAGTCTTCCTTCCTCATTTGCCCCTCAACTCTTCTTGAAACCTAAAAATACGGTCGCCATATTGGAAGATTTGCTATAGACTCTAGGGCTATTTCTCTTCCTTCTTCAGTGTGCCGCACAGCATGGAAACAGAACAAAACAGTACAAATGCCTCCTGTGTAGCAAAATAGACATTCCGGACATAAGTGGCCTGCAGTTGTTGACTCTGCCACAATTGTTAAAATGAGTGAAATGCCCCAAGTTACAAAGTGCTTGGCAAGTATAAGAAACAAATCTCTTCTCAGCAAGTATTAGAAAGCAAAACCTTCTCGATTGTGCTTTAGAGTGGGTGATAGGGTTAATTAGAAGTATGCTCTTAGTTCGTTAGCAGTCTAGAGAAGAATGCTTAGAAAAAGAAGAGATGGTAAAGCAGGTTTCCTCACTAGGGTCTTAAAACAGAGTCCTCGGAACACTGTTGGTTACATACTGTCCTTGGAAAAGCTGGAATAAAAGGAAAGACAGAATTATCATAAACATTGCTCTGAGAACATTTTTATTGTCAAAATACCTAAAGATTTAGTATAAAATATTCTGAAACTATGAATCATAGGATACATATGGTAATTAATATATCTGAACATATTTAGAGGAAATATAAATTTTAATTAATAGGGAAATTTGTTTGGTTTCAATCTCATGACAAAAAATATCTATATCTACCTTCTGTTGGTAAATTAATCTACTCTGAATCCTTATTTAAACCATGGTATTCATTTGATAAAGTAGCTCCTGAGAAAGACGCATAGTCATCCAGCACCAAACAGAGATGGCATTTATAGTGAGGGGTGCTCCAATAATGCTGAGAATTTCTACCTATAAGCACCTTACAATGTCATATTGTAATATGGCTTTCATATTACAGAGAAGGCATTCTTGTATTTTTTTTTTACTTAATTAAAAATGTATCATTCTCGGGTGTGTAATCTGTATACATAAGCACAGGCACATGTATGCCACAACATGCACATAGAGTTCAAAGGCAAAATTAAGGAGGGGTTTCTTCTTTTCTTCCACTGAGTGGTCTTGGGATTAAACTCAGGTTGTCAGGCTTATAGGATGTGCTGGCTGGATTTATGTGAACTTGACACAAGCTAGAATTATTTGGAAGATGGGATCTCAATAGAGGAAATGTCACCACCGCACTAACCTGTGGGAAAGCCTGTAGTGCACTTTTATAATTAGTTATTGATGCGCAAGCACCCAGACTACTATGGATAGCACCAATCCTGGAAAAATGATCCTGATGTACATAAGAAAGCAGACCGAGGAAGGTCTGAGAAACAAGCCAGTAAACAGTGTTCCTGCTTAATTTCTCACCTTACAGGTGTCTGGTCTGCTTGAGTGTATGCCATAGCTTCCCTCTGTGAAAGTTTGCTATCTGCAAGTACAAGATGAAATAATACCTTTTATCCCAAGTTACCCTTGGTCATGGTGTATTATCACAGGAGTAGAAACAAAGACACTGAATAAATGCTTTCACCTAGTGAGCGGTCTCGTTGGATCATTACTCAGTGTTTGATTTTGGTGAGAAGCAAGTTCTACCTATTTAAACATGGTATTGAAGTAATAAAACAAATGATCTTCTAAGAAAAAAAGCCTCAGAAAATAAAATGTCCATCTTCATGACTGTTATTTATAATGATTGTGATAGTTGGTTGATTAAATAAAATATTCTTCAAAATGTCTTAAAATACCACATCTAATATTTACTGAACATAAAAAATGGGTCAACAGCTGTTTTCTGCATGAATTATTTCATGTAATCTTTAAGAAAGGTCTTTAGGTTAAGTAGTAATATTAATCCTCATTTTACAAAGCGTAAAACTCAGCTAAGCTAAGGAACTCGTCCAAGGTAATAAAGTTAGTCATCACAATCCACTATTTCAGTAAGTGTCTGTCTGGCCCTAGAACTCAAGAAGCCTGTCAAATACAAGTCCAGTCACCACTGAATTTACAAGGAGAGACAAATACATAAATTGCAGTCAAAATGATATGAAAAAAAACGAACACTTGGCACAGGACTGTGATTTTTGGGAGCTGAAAGAAAAAATTTTTCAGGAGAAAGAGGAAGGATTTTTCTAGAATCATAATCACGATCTGTCTGTTTAGTGACGGAAAGGTATCGGATGTCACAAAGATCTGGGAAGTGCTGCTGTTCACAGCTGAAGTGATGTGCGTGCAAGTGCTCTTGCTGTCTGATGGACAGACTTAGAGCGCTCTGATGATCTTTGCTTCAAACACATTCCGTTTGCCCTGACTTCCTTCTTTACCTTTTATGTATACACTATTGCGATCAGATCTTTCCAAGGCATAGATATGCATAAATTCATTATTCATGTATTATCTATCTATATATATCTTCTTAAAGTACTGGTTGGTTCCTTCCTTCTATTGTAGGGTACTGAAAATGGACTCACGCTGTTATGCCAACTAACTTTATGTGATAGAAGCTAGAGTCTCTCTCCTCTCTCTTTCTCTCTCTGTCTCTCTGTATCTCTGTCTCTCTCTCTCTCTCTCTCTCTCTCTCTCTCTCTCTCTCTATATATATATATATATATATATATATATATATATATATATATATATGGTGGGGGTGTATTGTACACACACATATACATTTATGTATATATTATGTATATATGTAACACAAAATACAGTGTGGGAACAGTAGAAAAGTAATTTCATTGATTGAGCCAAATGAGTATCTACAAACAAATATTAAAACCCTGGCTATTCTAGATAATTTAGGAGAAGTAAAGACAATAAGGGTTCCATGCATACCTTACATTCTCCTCTTTGGAATAAGGCTCATAGATAAGTTTGGAAATTCCCTAAGAATTTTCATACCAAACCACATCCCACAAGGAAACCCCTAAACAAGCTGATTTTAGAAAACACAGGGTCTTCTGAACTAGCATTGAAAGATGGGCAGTGTGAATTTTGGTAGAGTTGTTCAAATAATTTCTGAACCTAGGGCAGTAAATTATGCATTCTCAAGTACAATAAAAAAGAAAAGAAAAATTTCAGACTGCCTGGGGCATGTAGGTTGACTTGTAGAGAAGGAAAAAATTGGCCAAAAATGGTTAAACATAGTCAACATGAGTCATGTTACACACACACACACACACACACACACACACACACACATTTGGCAAAGAATAATAACAAAGGGACAAATACGAATGTTTTCTACCTCTTTCCAGGAAGAAAAAAACCTTCAACAGAAGCAAGGAGGCCGAAGTGCGAAGGCCGACAAGCAAAGGCCTGCAGGAACCGTGCAAGTAGGTGCTTGGTGCTCTTGGTGACTACCCCAGAGCACAGTCACCCAGGGACGATGTCCAACATGATGGTGGCACAGGCTGGCAAAATGAGTAGACATAATCATGGAGCAGCGTGAGTCAGAGAGGAGGGTGTACATGGAGCCACACGGATAGATATCTGTGTGCTACACATGCATATGACTGCATGTATGCAAAAGCTGTGGTCTGCAGAAATTCACAGAAGAGAGAGCAGGGTTGGCTCTTAGAACCTAAAACAGGTTGTGGTATTTCCAAGCCTATGTTTTGGCCACTTCCCTCTTGAGGAATGGAGTCTCGATTCCTTTCTTTGCTCCAGGTACAACTTCATATGTGGTAAAAAGAAGGACAGCTCATTTCCTCACAGAGGCTTTAAATATTAACTCCTGTGTGTGCTATGTATGTATGGTGTGTGTACATGTGCAAATGTGTATATACATCTTTGCCAGGAGAAGATGTTTGATGCTCTTCTCTGTCACTGTTGTTATTATCCCTTTGAGATAGGGTCTTCCCCTGGAAGCCAGCAACCCTCAGGGATCTTCCTGTCTCCCCCCTACTCAGCACTGGAATTTTAGGCAGAAGCTACTACATTTAGCTTTTTACTTGAATACTGTTGATTTGAACGAAGGTCTTCATGCTTGTACACCAGATGCTTTGATCCAGTGAGCCATTCCCACAACCCAAATAATGGTAGTTCTGATATAACTGTGGGTTCTCTGCCAAGAGGCTCTGAGCTAGTTGATAGTTGATGTGGGAAACTCAGGTCCTCATGTTTTATCCAGTTCTGATTTCTACCACCAGCCATCTTGGTTCATCACTGAGGAGTTCATGACATTAATGACACATCCAGATAAGTATGCTCCAGGCCTTCAAAATCTGTGCAGTGGAGACCTCAGATGCAATGGGGAAGAAATAACCATTCCTGTTGCTTTTACTATACCAGTGGTCCACAGAGTCCATGGTTCATCTAAAACAGCTGCTATCTGTGCCAATTTATTAAGCACAGATAAATGATTGAAATAAAAGAAAACACCAGATCACTTTCTTAATCTCTAAAAGTATTAAAGTTCAGATGTTTATATCTTTCTCTCTGTCATCTCACACTTAGAATAATGTTGCTAGACTGTGGGGTCTGAATATTACTATAGTAATAATCATCAAGTCCCATTCTATCAGCAATGTATACTAGCAACACTCAGATTTGTTAAGCTAATAAAGTCTACTCATCAAACAAATGGTGGAAAATATTCCAATGCTACTATAATTTGTACAATGTTATTTAATGCACCATGAGGTCCACACCAAAATCTACATACCCTTTGAGAAAGAAATCAATAATGTGCATATTATATAGGACTACAAATAGCAGCTGTCTTAGATAAACTGTGGTCTCTGTGGGCCAGTGGTTTAGTAAAAGCAGCAGGTATGGTTGCTTCTGCCCCCATGGCACCCGAGGTCTCAGCTACAGAGATTTTGAAAGCCTGGAGCACAGTCCTCTGAAAGTGTCATCATAGGACTTTGACTGAGCTACATCCCAGCTATAGCATAGGGGTTAGCTATAGGTGGAGGACTGGTAGGGGTGATCATGCTAACAAAGGGATATAAAATGAAAAGTATGGGTGTGGGGGGAGGTAGACTGGAATGGAAAGATCAACTGGAAAGTAAGAGAGGGAGTGAGGAAGGGATTACTGGCAGAGACAGTTAAACTAAAGGCCATTTGAAGACCATATGGAACCTTAATACCATAGAAGCTTCCTAAAATACATACAAGTATAAATGTGATCTAAATGAAATCTCCAAATAACAGAGGGATAAAGCCCAAACTGGATATTGCTCATTACCAAATGAATCTTCCAGTATTGAGAACAAGTTACTTATAATTAAATGATTGGCCCAAAAGGCCCCATAGAAATCCCGAAACACCACAGCCTATTTCTAAGCCTACAGTTTGTTCCCCACAAACTAATGGTAGAGCCCCATTGCTGAAGACAACTTCAACACAACCTGCTGAACATGCAGAAGCTGAGCTGGGGCTTGCCCAGGGCTTCCAACATCCTGACATTTGTTCATAGTCTTCGACAGTACTCTGTATCCTACCAAATGATAGTGATAATCATTGACTCAGTGGCAAATCCTTCAATATGCAGTGATGTATTTTGTGTCTCAGTGAAATAGTAGCACAAAGCTTATGGAAAAAAAACCAACCATTATCCAAGGCCCACTCTGTGATGGACCCATTCCTGACACTACTCAAGTGCCCCAGAACCTAAGACAAGATAGACCTGTGACCTAGGGGAAAACCAAATGTTACTGTCTGCTAATAGAACATATCAGTGAGTCCTAGGGGCATTCTGCTGTACCCCCAGATCAGTGCTTTGGTCAGTCCTCATGAGAGAAACTCCTTCCTGCACTGTAGAAGAACAAATACAGAGAATCAAAGCCAGACAGTGTATAAAAGAATGAGGTATCTTGGAACACTCACACAAAGAGGGTTTTCTCCATCAAACCACTCTATTCAGGGCTCAGGGAACCCCTTGGAAGAGGAAGCAGAACTGGCCCACATACGAACTCATGGATACTGGAGCAGCATGCACAGGGCCTGTGTGGGTTGTGGCCAGATGGTGTTTTAGTGCCAGGAGAGCAAGTGTACATAAGCCCTGTTCCTAACCCAGAAGCTATCTACCACTAAACATCACTTGCAAATGAAAAATTACTCTATCTAACAGATTCTTCCTGAGGATATAAACAACTTTTAAGCTAGCAGTACATGGCCAACACAAAATAAATTCAACGGCATCCTTGGAGGTTTTTTCCTATATGTCTCTGTGTCTACCTGTCTTTGTCTGTCACTATCCTGTATCTGTGTTCCTCTGTCTCTGTCTTCGTCTTTGTCATTCCCTCCCTCCTTCCCCTTCTTAAGTTACAGATCTTTTGTGTAAATATTTTGACATCTGGTTTTGTGAAGGGATTCCTGTTTATATCTGTGTATCTATATGTGTTTCTTGTGATTTTCTTTGAATTTTTCTTCTGTTTGTTTTGCCCTATCCCAGTTTTATTTTTATCAGATTTTATATTATGATTCTTTAGATGCCCTTTTGTTTTCCAAGGAGAGACATAACCATGTGAATTCAGATGTGAAAGGGACAAGAGCGAATATCAAAGTCAGAAAAGGAGGTACCATATTTAGAATATGTATGAAAAAAAGCTATTATCAGTAAAAGAAAATGAGGGAAAAAGGGAAAGTGAAAAAATATGAATACCTCTAGTGTTTAATCTCTTACAATATCCCTAGAGTTTCTACCAACTGTTAGGCTCTGTTTTGGGTATTAGAGTTAAAACATTGAAGAGTACATATAAAAATAAATACTGTGTCCTTGGATCTCCAATGTTCAACTGGTTGGCAGATAGCACACACATGTGTGAGGTCAACAATCAATCTGTGAAGAGCTGGGACACAGCTTCAGTAGACTGACTTCTCCAGGAATGGGAAAGCAGAATGGGCTGCTGGTGGGTTGTTGCCTAGATTTATTTATATTTTTATTTACAAAAACAAATATGCCGACATATTAATATCTCTAAGAGACTGGTGGATATTATGCAATACCATCTAAACTTCCATTCAGTTTCAAAGGCTTCATTCATTCAAAGTTAAAAACAAGCACCATTATAACATTGTAAGAGTATCAGTTGTTAAGCTCATAAGGAGGGGATAACGTGTGTGTGTGTGTGTGTGTGTGTGTGTGTGTGTGCGTGCGCGCGTGTGCCTGTGCACGCATGCACACGTAGAGAGATGTGAGCAGATGTAGGTGTATGTAGAAGGCAGTCATCAACATTGTGTGTCTTCATCAACCACCTTTATTATTATTATTATTATTATTATTATTATTATTATTATTATTATTATTATTATTATTGAGATGAGGTCTCTCGCTGAACTTGGAGCTCAATGCTTCCCTTAGAAAATCTGACCAACGAGCCCCAGGGATTTTTTTTGTCTCCCTAGCACTGAAGTTACTGATGCATATGCTACCTGCACCTGGCTTTTTCTTTTTCACATGGTTTCTGGGTATTATGTTCACATCTTTAAGTTGTGCATCAAGGGCTCTAACCACGGAGTCATTTATGGAACCTAGGAACCTTTCTTATGAGCAGACCCCATGCATGGATGCTGCAGTCTACAGTGGGTTGCTATAGCTAGCTCTTTACCCAGAAGGAGACACTGTGACATATGGAGACATTGCAAACTTAGAATACAGACAATAAAATATATTCAAACTCTCCTCTAATGCCTAGTACCTGTGGTGACATGCTTAACCTCCTTGAAGCCTAGTTTCAAATCTGAAGAATTGAAAGGAACATCTTTACTTAATGGATGTTTTATTTGTGCCAGAACTGAAGTAGACACATAGTTAACAATTATCCAACATTGGGATGTGGAGGACAGAGGGCTCAGTGCTTCCTAGACAAAAGCCATGGTCCCCAAACTGTTTCAACAGAGGTCAACACTAAATTCACAGGGCCTTTGTGGAATGTTTCAAATATTTGAATTCAATGCCATAATGCCAGGTACTGGTTGATCTTTTAGAACCAGCTATTTCCCAGATGTCACCAGAGATGATGTAATAGTCTATGAGGTTCTGGTTTATCTTTTCAAAGTTTGGTCTTGGTCATTTGCTGAAATAAAACACAATCTTTGCCTGCATGGTTCCAGGAATTGACCTAACTGGGGTGTCAAGGGGATAAAGAAAATACTGACACCAAAGAAAAGACAGGTAGATGCACAGAAAAACTGGAATCTGGTGGTCGAGACTCTGACGAAGAAGCCATAGCAACTTGGAAGCTCCCCATGTTTATTGTACATATTTGAACAGGAGAGCATGGTTGTTGTACATGACTGAGCAAGGAGATGGTGTTTACAGTATAAAGCTGGATCTAATCTCTGTAGGCACAGTGTCTGTGGGGAAGCTGTGCAATAGTAAACAGTACAGGAGAAAGCTACAGGGACATGTCCTATACACATGGCTGTGCACAGGTTTCACTCAGATCAGAGGAAAACTTTACCATCCCCCAAGCCTCACCAAAGGAAGACTTTGCCACCCCATGTGTCTGAATCCTTACATGGCCATACCCAGTCACCAGCAGTCAATTGCTCAGGACTGTAGTTCACTTCCCACAAAACACAATGCCTATGTGAAACTATGCGTATAGAAGGCAATAGTTACTGGCAGTGGCCACTGTGGATCAACGGTCAGAGAGGCTGTGCAGAAGACACACACTTCATAGTAGTAATAATACTAGCTCAAGATAAAACAGAAATATTTTATTTTGTTTAGATGCATGACATCTTCAAGTGTAAGCAGTATGGTTTGTTTGGATGTCAGTTCTCATTAAAATCTTTTGTCATTTGTCAGAAGTAAAACCATTAGGTAGTGTTTCCTGTGTGTGTGTGTGTGTGTGTGTGTGTGTGTGTGTGTGTGTATTTTCTTTTATTTTTGCCTAGAAACTGCTGGAACATTTTGGGCACTGTGAGTATTCCCACTACCCCCTTCCCCCAATTGCTTTATTTAATCATGGTATCTATCAAAGAATTTAAGTCTACTATATCCACTTTGCACAACTGAAGAGTGGATATATTTGCTGCCTTGTCCATCACCTTGACAGTATTGTCCAGCATCTGTGTCAACACTCTGCTAAGAAAGCCTACACCCAAGCCTCTACCACTGCAGGGCCCATACACATGCTATACTGTATATATTAAACAAACCACAGGAAAAGAAATGGCCTATGAGGACATGTAATGTGAACCAAAGTATAGAAATCTGATAGTTTCAAGTTGCAATTGAACAAATCTTAAAAATCACCTTATAAAGAAAGTACTATGGTTCTGCAGAGCCTCAGAGATGGATACTCTTTGCCACAGGCAGAGTGCATATGAGAACTATTTCTCGATGTTCCTGCTTCTTGACACACCATGTAGTATGAAGATGCTTTGTCCTGGATTTCCATTAACATGTGGAATCTGTGGTTTTTTTTAAATGACACAGAGAAAACAGAATGATCAAACCTGAACTATATGTGGGAGCTGTGTATGGTGGTAGTTGATAAGTACCAGCCTTGGAACCCTTGATCTCTAAGCAAACACAGTATTTACAGTGTTTTTTTCTTAGCACTCAATACAGCAACTGTTTCCTGTGGATTCTTAGGTAATTCTCATAAAAATCTTTCTATGTGAGATTTCTTTTTATATAATATATTTGTAAAAACTGGCTTCCTTTGTGGTTTATAATAGATAAGAGTGTTTTCTTTATTGTGCCCAACTTCCTAGCTCAAAACCAACCGACTTAAGAAACAACAAACTTGAGTGTCTGGGAAGGTAACCAGTTCAAGTCCAAACATGGGATTGTCAGAAGTTATAAGGAGCTCTACCAGAGAGAAAGTAGATGAAGCTTGGACTCAGTTGAATTGAGCTATTTGTGATAGTGATGCCCAGTGCATGTGTCCATAGGCTTTACTTGTTCAGATTCAGCACAAGAGAGTGGTAGTTGTGATACATGCATCAATGCTAATAGCAGCAGTGATGAGACACACCACTGTGTGATATGCATGAGTTTAGCTATAAATACAAGTGATATTGGTACAAAGGATGTAGCTCATATTTTTTTTCATGCCTGAGTCTATCATCAAAACAATTGTATGTACCACCTAAGTACTAATTTTATAGGGTACAGGGCTTCTAATGATCTTCTGAAAGAGGATATGGAAGAAAGCATGGATTTTAGATGCTTTCTTTGGGGGACACCAGGGAACTATTTTGACTGATAGGGCCTTAATATGTGTAAAGAATCAGAGATATGTTTATATCACACAGCACAAATGGACCATCTTGAAAGAACATCTATTAGCAATGTTTTGGGAAATTATAGACTGTTGATTATTGTCTTGGTTATTAGATATGAAATTTTTATTTAACTCTGGGAAGATGTAAAATAGAACAGATGTTGGGTTAAGAACACAGTGTGGAGAATAGATGGAAGAAAAATAAGATGCAACTCCTTCCAATTTTAGCCCTCTCTCTTTCCTCACAGTGTTTGTGTATGAGGTTGCAAGGAGGCTGACCCCAGCCAGCATTTTGGTCACTCTTGGCTTATGCCTTCCTCAAATTTATGAAACCATGTCATCTGTATGGAAAACTGTATTTGCTTTTTCCAATCTAGGAGAAATTGTGCTTGTTTATCATGTAATAACAGAATTCCTGGATTTTATTCCTAGTAATATAATATTTTACATTGATTTCCAAATGCTTTATGATATTATTTGATGTTAAAAAGCTTGAATAATATCAGTAGTTGAATGTAATCAGCAGGAAGCAAAGAATAAAGAAAGAGAAACTGTCTACGTCTCTACCACCAGGCATGATAATATCACCAATAGTAGAAAATGGTTTCCATTTTAAGATGGATTCCTACATCACTATTTTTATTTGCTGTGTTCCTGAAGACAATGGCATTCAATCTCCAGACAACTTGGGAAAAATAAATCAAATTATCATAATTGACTTTGAACTCACAGAAGAAGAGAGGTAGAATCATTTTCTTTCTTACTGCTTAGTTGACCAAGGAGGCTGCGCTTAGAGGTATGCAGATTTTAAAATAGTACACCAGGACTGGTGTCTGGTTTCATAATCTCAGAACTCAGGTGGCTGACACCGGAAGATTTCCATGAGTTCTAGACCAACTCAGGCATTATAGTGAGGTATAGGCTAACCTGGATTGTAGACCAAGACCATGTCTCAAAACTAAAGCAAAGCAAACAAACAAAGAATCAGAGTTTATGTAAGGGAGGAATATGTATCTTCTAGAAATACTTTTGTTACAAGTATAGTAAATTTCAGTTTTCAGAAGATTATGCAGCATTCAAAGGAAAAACAACTATCAAAAATTTTTTATCTAAAAATGTTACTTGTGGAAATAATGCTGACATCTTATTTTTTATTTTTATTCTTTTTATTATTTTATTGATTATTTGGAATTTCCACATAATATACCCTGATATTTCCTAATACTCTCAAGTACTATCCCTAATATTTAACCTCCCCCAATTCTCCCAAAAAGAAAAAGAAAACCAACCTCCCTAAAACAAAAATCACGAGTTCAATTTGTCTTGCCCATAAACTCACTGGAGCATGGTCAAACTTTCAGCATGTAGATCTTTAAAGAAAACTGAGTCCTTCCCCACTCACACCTCTACCAGAAGGTATCTGTCAGTTGTGAAGAACTATACTTCAGCAGCCTTATCACAATTTGTAAGAGTTTTCTTCAGGGGCTTCCTACCTAGGCTGCTACTTTGAGGGGGAGGGAGGGAGGAATTATTACAGAGACCTTTTCTTTCTTAAATGTGAGTCTTCAGACATTGATGCCAAGCAAAAGTATCTTCCTTGTTTTTTTACAGTCAGTGGGAACATGGATCATGGACTTCCACATAGTTTCTGGTTACATCATGAAGCACAGATACCATCCAGCATTCATAAGGGCCATGTACCTCAGCATAGCCTCTGGTGACAATACAGACCACCATTAATACAACCCCTATGGTGCAGCATCCATGGACATCATCATTGGTTTCAGCTGTGGCACAGGCCATTGACATCAACATGGTCTTTGGGGCATGGGCCACAGATACCAATATAGTCTCTGGTGGCAGCCTGGCCCATGGACATCAACATGGCTTCAGATGATGTAACAGATCACAAACATCTGTATAGCCTTCATGAGTAGTATGGACTGTGGACCTGAACAGCAACTGAGGCCACAGACATCAATATGGCATGGATCACAAACCTTCATGGTCTTTGGGGGTAGCATAGGCCATGAACATCAACATGACTTTAGGTTGCAGCCTAGACTACAGATATCTGCATGCTTTTAGATGGTAACACAGACACTGTTATGCATATAGACATTGAAATCCACCACTTCCACATACTGCTACAGTGAGACCACTGAGCACAGACCATGGACATCCACATCGCCTACAGTAACCACAACTCAGACCATGGATACTAACTTGATCTCTTGAAGTAGCACAGAATATAGACATTCATCTGGACACTGATAGCATGGGCCTTGGCTATGGAAGACATTGATATTGCCTCCAGTGTTAGCCCAGAGCACATCATCCACATGAACTTTGGGCTTTAACATGGCATTGGCAAACAACACTTACCATGGATACCAACATGACCTCCTGGGGCAGTATGGTCCATGGAGGTATTTTTAGAATGTCAAATCCAGAAAGCAAACTGTTTTTCATTCCAGGTATTCTGGTGCTGCTCAGAGCCAGGGCAATCATTAGGCTGAGTAGCATATTCAGGGATTGAGACTATATAAGTTCCAGGCTATTGCACACCCACCCTGACAATCCTACTCAACAAGGACATGTTGCCCTGTTGACCACAGCCTTCTCTTAAATCTGTTACCACTGTTGTGTCTCTAGTTCTTCCTCTCTCCATCATGCGGGTACCTCTCCATCCATTCCCCAATTCTTCACACCGCCTCATCACGTATTTATTCATCACAGTGGCACTAGAAACTTCAGTGTGTGTATGTATACATATACACATATACATACACATACACATATACATATACCTGGACACAGGTAGCATGGGCCTTGAACATGGAGAACATCGACATGCCCTCCGGTAGTAGCCTAGACCACAGTGATCCACATGAACTTTGGGCTTCAATGTGGTATGGGCCAACATATATATATATATATATATATATATATATATATATATATATATATATATATATATATATATATATATATATATATGGCACAGAGAGATTTACATGTCATTATTCATTGCAACTAGTTATTGGTCTGGTGATGTTGCTGCCCTCGTAATCTTTTAAAAATGTAGCCAACTGTGATTTTTCTTTACAACTTTCTGTAAATAGTCTCATAATTTCTAAACTTTATGATTAAAATATTTTCTTTAAAAGCTATATTTTTCCTAGTTTTGGCCATTATATCGATATTGAGAAGCACCTGAAACAGAATGAGACTAAGACGTTGGAAATTTGAATGTTAAATAAATACGTTGAGACTTCCATCAATATTTGAGACTGGTTCCAAGTGACACATCCACAATATAATTGTTGCACATCAGTCTCAGGGAACATTGCAGAACAGGAGACAGAAATGTCATAAGAACTAAAGGAAAAGGAAGTTTGCTCTGAGAGTATGTCTCCCAGGAATATCAGAAGCTACATACTTGCAGTCTCACCAATATGACCAGAACAATGATGACTCCAAAAGGCATGCTCATGTGGAAGAGAAAATGCTCATGAGACCTCAACCATAGACAAAGAAGTATAGATGGCAAAGAGATGTTGTCGAGGAAAGAGCATAGTTGGTTATAAAATACCAAATGGTCAATCTGAAATATACATATGAGTAGCAATATACAGATCGAGCAGGGTTCGATTCACATATTTAAGATTACAAAAATATACACACACATACAAAAGAAAGCAAGTGATGGAGGTGATTTCCAGGACGGCTCAGGGAGATAGAATTGAGAAAATATCTCATAATTTTAATAATTAAAAACATTAAAAATCCAAAATGTTTCTATAATGTCTAACCTGGGAAGAAAGATGAAAAAAAGGGGGAGAGGGCTGTGACAAAACTAGAGCAAGTAGAGGAAAAATAACCGAAAACATTGAAGTGTGTGGATAGATAGTTAGCTGTGTGAAAGACTTTGCAAATCAAGAGCTGGAAGCAGGAATTCAAACTTAGTGGACAGTAGCGGTCAGCCCAAGTTTGTGATCTTCATTGACTCCCACAGAGCCTGTCCAGTGCTGCCTCACCAATCTCTCTCTTGAGTTTTAACCTTTTTCCCTTTCTAAAATGCTCCACCATGCTTTTGTAGTTGCATCTGACACAAAGGTTTGAGGGCTGGGGAGACATCAGGATGGTGGTTATTTTTGTTTCTAGTACCCGTGTTTATTTCTAAGTACCTGAAGCATGATAGGGTCAGAAGAGAGGATCCACCCTGACCTAGTCATCTGACGAAATGTGCCAACAAAAATCCTTTTGCAATGTGAGCTTTGTTTCCTTATTGAGCTGTGCCCCAGGGTTTGACATCATCTGCCGCTACTGTGAAATTCAAACTCTTGTGAACTTTGATGTAATTCACCAAAAGCATTCTCTTATAATAGAGTTAACCCAAGGAAAGACATCTGAGCATTAATCAAAGCTGGTATGAAGGAAAAATTCTGGTATTCATTTAGTAGATGACAATAAAATATCCTGATTTCAAATATTTCCTAGGTGGCACTGAGTAAGTTTAGAGAGATTTATGACACAATGAGAGTACAACAGTAGAGGTTTTTCTTTTATGGTAGAATTTCTTAACTCACTTAACTTTCTCAGCATAGATCTTTGTGTAGGAAAATGTCAGATTATGAGCTCAGTTTAAGGCTTCTGGAAATATGATCATGTTATTTCAAAGTACTTAATCATTTAGGGAAATGTCTTTGTTGTAATAATAATAATAATAATAATAATAATAATAATAATGATGATGATGATGATGATGATGATGATGATGATAATAATAATAATTTCTGGTACCCATTTTACTTATATAGGTATTTGTGGGTTGTGGGAAAGGTAGTTGGTTGCATTATCCTTTATTCTTACTTTGCAAAATTTCCAAAATAAACCAGTCAACATATATTTCATTAAATTTCACAATTCAGAGCAGAAAAAGTCAAGTTAAAAAATGAAGATTGTTCCATGAGTGTACATCTGAACTGATATGTGTGTGCATGTGTGTGTGTGTGTGTGTGTGTATGTGTGTGTGTGTGTGTGTGTGTGTGTGTGTGTGTTTGTGTGTGTGTTTGTGTGTGTGTGTTTGTGTGTGTATGTTTTGTGTGTGTGTGTGTGTTTGTGTGTGTGTATGTGTGTGTGTGTATGCATGCTTATAAATGTTCATGGAGAGGCCAGAGGTTGATGCTGTGAGTTTTCATCAATTGTTTTCCTAATTTTTGAAACAGGATTTCTCTTTGAAAATCCATCGTACCAAAAGCAAGACTGGTTGGCCAGTGAGCCCTGGAATCCACTTGTCTCCACCCCCAGGTTTGGGATTATAGCACAGGCTATCATATTCTATTTTTCAACTGGATGGGGCAATCTGAAATCATACTTGCACAAGTACTTTACATGGACTGAGTTTCTTATGGATGAATAGACATTGTGATGAAGGCAATAAGCTATTTCGGGATTGTTGCAGTACAGGGCTGGCCTCTGTGTAGAACAAGATCTTATCTCTAATCTTAGCACTCAAGAGGCTAAAACAGTAGGACTACCATGAGGCCAGCTTGTTTGAAATATCTGTAGGAGATAACAAGATATGAGTCATCATAGGAGACATAAATCTACAGTTTGGGAGTGTAATGGGCAGATCAATGGCTCCTAAAGATGGATCATCCCTATCTTCTACAACCTGTTACTATAAATGGACAATGTGGACTTTGCATGTGTAAATAGGAATGAGAAGCCTAAGAAGGGAACATGAGATAGTAACAGCAAGCCTAGTTTAACTACATAAAAAAATTTAGAGAAAGATACTTTTTCTTAGAAGATAAAGAGAAACAGAGAGAATCATGGCTAAAATAGAGAAAAAAACATCATGAGCAGAGGAAGATTTGTCCCTCAGAACAAAAAACCAGTATGTGGGCTGGGCAAATGGCTCAATATGTAAAGTTCCTTTGGCTAAATCATGCAAACCTGAGTTCAGAGTCCACAAAAAAAAGCTGTGTATGACAGCACACACCTGTACTCCCAGTGCTGCCAGGCAGAGACAGGAGGATCCTTGTTTAGTGGCCCATCAGTCTTCTGTGAAACCAGGGTCAATGAAAGACCATGTCTCATAAATTAAGGTATGGCATTCTTGAATAAAACATCTGACAGAAACCTTGGCTCCATGGATGAACATGCATGTACACACACAAACACACACACACACACACACACACACACACACACACACACACACACAGCCAAATAAAAAAAAAAAAAACACTGGATGCCCACCATCAATGCTCTTGCTCATTGATACCAGTGTTTGTGACACCAACAGATACAATTCCCTAAGGCCACATTTCCTCAAGTCTAAAAAGGTGGAAACTCCCTTTCTCCACATCCTGTCCATTTTCAAGACATTTGCTTAGTTGTTCTCATGTCTGTGTTCTCACTGATAAATCCTTCAGACTGACCGAACAGCTTTTTGAGTGAGGAATGTATTGGCAAGCAATGGAAAAACATGAGGCTCATTGATCCTGACTAGTCCCAAAAGGAAACTTAGACTCCCTGAGAAAGAACTGTATCCTCTGTGCCTCAGACCCCATCTTCCTCAGCACTCATCTTTTACCCATCAATATGGAAACTCGAATGAAACCTCCTAAAAAGCAGACAGGCTAAAGACGTTGGGGCTGGCAGACCTCTCTGAACATGGCTGTCTATAATGAACTTCGTAGGTTTTGTCATTTATTCTCATTGCTTTGATCGTTCCTGTTCAACATGGTGTCTAGTCTTTAGCATGGAAAATTGCAAAGGGCCTGCCTAGCCATCTAGACAAGACCACAGTGCTGCTAGTTGTAATGGGTACCAATTGAAAACAGCTGTGTCCAGTGAAGTTGTCTGATGTTTTTCACATGGTTAGAATAAAGTCAAGGAATCAAGCGCAGAGACAGATGCCATTGCATGTCCACAAGCATGCATACCATGAATATATTATTACTGTTAGCATTACCCTTGGTCAAGCAACTGAGGCAATGTTGTCTATTTACTTCCAGGAAATCGACTTCTTCTACCATCTTTGCACACGATAATCTTGGGATGATTAATTATATGTACAGCCTAGACCTAAGAAATGGGAAGTTATACAGAAGTTATTTGGAATTTTTCTGTTTGGTAGTCTTAGTCCATTTTTGACTTCTCCAAATATTTGTAGTGGAACAGACTCATGGTATGGTCACACTTTTGATTGGCACACAGTACTTCTTTACTTTTTACTGTGGTCATTGAATATTCTTCCAGTTTCTTGTGTCCTTTTAACACTTTGGCATTAAATGTGTTTCATTTCATTGCATTGTGTTTCTGACTTGACTATTTTATATCACCACATACTATCCCAGGATCTTGTATAGTGATGGTCCCAGTCTTAGTATTAGTCCCAATCTGTTTAGGAAGTTCTGGTTGTTTTTATTGGTATTAATTAGTATTGGTATTGCTAATGGTATTAGGAGCCAAGATCTAGATGGTGGACATACTCATCATTAAAAGAGAATCTTTACTTCCAGTCTCCTAGATACCAGAGTAATACAATATATGTTTATTCAAACTTATACATATATAGGATCTAACAGAATTTTACATAGAGCTATAGATGTATCAGGTAGGAAAATACTATACATAAATGCCTCTAGCTCTCTCTTAACCGGTGAATCATTTCTGACTCTTTTACCGATCTGTAACTCCTACCTCCAGCAGTGAGAAGAGTGGTTTCTATCATTCACCAACAGCATTTCTGTTCAAGTTTAAATGCATCGTGCTTTCATTCATCCAGATTTATCAGCTTGCACATGCTACCTATGGACAGTTCCTCATTACTTTAACCTTAAATTAGTTCCAGAGTTAATTTGACTGTCACATTTGCTTTAATATTCTTTGTTGAGATTGATTTGTATATGTCTTACAAGGTGATGCTTTTCTCACATTCTTCATATGATTCTAATTACAGGTTTTTATACTTTAAATTAATTTTTTGAAGAATTTTGAGTTTTGTACATGATTTGTTTATGTTGACCCCCTTTAACTCTTTCTAGATTCACCATAACTTTCTCTACCCATTAAACTTTGTGCTCTTAAAAATTCTCTTTTTAAAATAAAGTTGTAAGAGAGAAAAAAAGAAAGCAACACAAAGAGTAGTATAGTTGTCTTGTGCGGAAATCAGTAATGACCAAAAGATGCTTCCAATGAGTTCTTGAAAAATACTTAATGTGTAACCATATTGATCTGGCATGAGGGAAGGTACTCCACAGGACACATTCATTTGATAATTACAGATGATGTTATTATCAGAAAGTAAAACTTCATTGGATAATTGAAAAGAATTAAAATTCAAGCTGAAGGTTGATGCAAGTGCTAAAGAAACTACCAAGGGCCATTCAGTGCCATGCTGAGCTGTCATCAGAAAAGCTTCCTCCTTCTACAGATGGGGAAAAACACAAAGACCCACATTCTGACATTATGCAGAGAGCAAGAGACCTTGGAACACTCTGACCTAAACAGGATGTCTCCATTATATCTCCCTCCCCAGAGTTCAGAAATCCTTGTGGAAGAGGAGACAGTAAGAGTATAAGAGCCAGAGCAGATGTCCTCTAAGACCAAGAAAAGAGGACCCTCTAAATCAGCATGATCACAACTCAAATGAACTCACAGAGATGGGGCAGAATGCACAGCGCTGCTCAGTGCTATACCAGGCCATTTACATTTATATCACGTTTTCCAGCTTATTGTTTTTATGAGATTCCCAAATGTGTGAATGAGTGGGACTATTTCTCTTGGCTTCTCTTTGGCTTTTTCTCCTCTCTTTCTTTTTTCCCAAGTTCTAATGTGTTAGCTTTTGTTTTACCTCATCATATTTTATTTTACTACAAAGAAATAATCAAAAAATAAAATAAACAGTACTATGTATCTGAAACATAAAAGAAGGCAATGAGAGGAATAAATAGATATATTATGTACTCTATCTGTGTTAATAGTACATAAATATCAATTTATGGAAAAAATACTTCAAGACCAAATGGTACATCCCCCAATATTTTTGGATGCATGGTCTTCTGCTGGAGGATAGTCAGCTTATCAGTGTCTATATGCTTAGAGAAAACTGAAGTTAACATGTGCCATTTTTTTCTTAGCCTGTGCCCAACTCCTCTCTTACATACTGAGGATTTGGTCTGGCTTTGGTTTGCACAGGCTTTGTGCAGGTTGTCACAATACCATGCATCCATATATACAGCTGCGTTGCTGTGTCTAAACGTTGTTTTTCTGTGGTCATCCAGAGTCTCTAGTTTTTATTCTTCTTTTGCTTCATCTTCAAAAAACACTGGTTCCTGAGCCCTGGGAGGGGGCAAGATATATATATATATATTCTCTTTAGGGATGATTATTCTCTAGTCTCTTGTTTCTCTATATTTGACCAGTTGTGGATCTCTGTGTTACTCACCATCTACAGCAAATATAAGTGTCTCAAATGAGGGTTTTGAGATATATTGATCTGTGGGTATAACAATAAATCATCAGGAGTCAGTGTAATGTTATGTCTGTTTAGCAGCACAATATTAATATATTGGTTCTTGGCCTTATATTGATGCCAGCTACTGTTTTCATCTTGTGGAGTGGGACTTGATTCCAATCAGAATGTGATTGTTTACTTCTGCAATGTTTGTATCACTATTGCAGCAGTGGAAATAAATGTCTTGCCACAGCCATTGAAGTTCATACAGTAATCAGCGATCTGTATTGATGGCTACTTTCCCCGGACCCCCACCGTGCCTTTCACAGTCTTCCAGCAATATGGAAGCTGATAGTAGTAATGAAGCTTCGAGGTCCAGCCCATTTTTATTTTCTCGTGTTTTATATTCAAGTACTTGGTACCTTCAACAGTATTCGATTACCCTTAAGTTCTGAAGGCAAACCAAGAGCAGTGGCAATAGCTTGTAATGATTGGGAGGGAATCTGTGGGACTTCATTGTCAGACATTCCAAAAGAGGGAAGCCATAAATATTCAAGTGTTAGGAATGAATTGAAATGCTTTATAAATGCACACATATTCAAACGTACATTTTTCTTCGTTCTTTTCCTCTTTGAACTGCTATATATTTTGGCAAATGTGAGATTCCTATATCTACTCTTATATTTCTATGTATACTAATTTTATCTCCAATTATTGACTTTCACTCATTTAATCACTCGCAGACTGCTAGCAATAATTATGGATCTGCATACTCTCTCCATTCTTTTCTGTTTTCTAAACCCCATATAAGTAAAAGTACATAGAATATAAACATGGCAGACTGGCTTTCTCTTCTTCTGAAGCTGTATTTGTCATCATCTGCATTTTGGTGTGGCTCAATAGATAACAGTCTATTTAATGGATCACATTTTGCTGTTTGAGTATTGTCCTTTTGAGAATGTCTTATTCTGGCTGGCTTAGAATGTGATATCCCTCTATCGTCATTCTCACAGCTGCTTTGTAAGGTAAAGTGTAACTGAGGGTTGTCTGAACATATAGGATTGACAGTGACATGAGGGCAACATTGATTACTGTGTTCTCATACCCACCAGTCAAAACATAGCAAAGGATGATGTGAAGTTCTTAAAAGAGGAACACAAGGAAAATGTTGGTATGGCAGGTCAAACTTCACTGGACATAAGATATCTAGTCTTGACTAGATCCTGTATGGATCCTTATGAATACTTCTCCTCTTAATAGAAAATGTGCCCCGAATCCTCACTTGAATCTGGACGCAGGGAGTGTTAAGCTGTAGCAGACAGCCATTTGAAGGATGTTTATCAGAACATCATTATTTTTAAGTGGTATCTAACCCAGTTCATTTTTATAGTAATGAAAATGTTTAGCTTAATAGATACCAATAGTGTTTTACATTGAGAAATTCAGATGGAAATCTAGCAAGTGTTTACTGGACAGGCAAGTAATTGCCCTTTCAGGTAATCAGGTATCAGGCTGTGAACACTATTCTCATTGTTCGAGGCTGATATTACCTGTCTGATTTTACTTGAGCTTGAGAATTTCGACTGCAGAAGACAATTGCCTCTTCTAAAAAAAATAAATGACTATAATTACATACATCACATGCTGGAAACTGCTATAAAAACCAGACAGCTACTGTTTGCATGGCTCTGAGTCACCCTCATGTTGCAGCAAAAACATCTATGAATTTTAATCATAGCCACAAAGAATTTATACACCTTGTGTCTAACTCCAACATAATACACGGAAATATATAATTGACCATAAGAAACAAAACCTAAAATTACTGTTATTTTCAACTTCCTGAAATGAATTAGTGTTGCCCACTATATAGGAAGTTTTAGCTTATGGCTTACAAAATAACAAAACAGCACTAAGTTTTTGAGAGGAAACATGATTTCTAGCATTTCAGAACACAGTCCTGTGATGGAATTTTGTGAATCTACACTGATGAATTTTTGTCAGCTTGGCACACACTAGAATCCCCTGGAATAGAGAACCTGGACTGAGAAATTACCCTCCTAAGACTGGCCTGTGGACACATCTGTGTGGGGTTACCAGCTTACTGTGGGCAGTGTCATTCCTGATGTTTTAGAATTTTTGTAAGAAATCAAGCTAAGCAAGTCATAAAGAGCAAGCTAGTAAGCAACTTTCTTCCACAGCCTCTGATTCTGCTTCTGCCTCCAGGTTCCTGCTTAGCTCCATGGACGATGAACTTTAGCCTACAATTCAAATATGCCTTTCCTTCATAAAGTAAGTCCTGGACATGGCATCTGTTACACTGACAGAAAGCAGATTAGACAGAAACTGTTACCAGAGAGTAGGATGTTGGAACCTTGGGACGGAAAAGTTATTCATTGTTCAGAACTTTCAAAGATGTTCTAAGAGTATGTATGATAAGAACGTTGGGCGAAATGCAGATGATGGAGGCCTGATTTGGGAAGTTTCAGGGGGAAGCACTTTATGGGGACAACTCATGTGATGTTTTGGATTAAAGTCTGTGGAAGTGAAACCTGAGCTTTGGTGGGATAATTGATGCAGACTGTCTGGGACTAAAGAAACAGCTGTGCATGAGAAACCAGTATCATGGAAGAGCAATTTTTTGTGAAGTCTTTCCTCAGGATCAGCTGGCAGAAGCTATGGTACAGAGGGGTCTAAGGCTACATCCCAAGTGGGCAGCAGAACTTAGTGATGTGTGACAGTCTCCCATAGAGTACCAATATAGCCTAAAAGCTACAGGATTAACGGAGTCATGGAGGGCATTTGAGGCTTGGAACTAGGAGAGGCCACTGGTGAAAGTGCAGTCTCAGTTGCCATGAGAACTCAGGAGTGAGGGGTCATGAAGAGAAGCCGAGGTTTGGCTTTATGGACTAGGGTGACAGTCCCTAGAAGCAGGAAGTGAAGATACAGTCTTGGTTGAAGTGGAAACCCTAAGGTATTGTCAGTGACAGGACATGGGAAAACCATCAGGGAGCAGCAGGTATGGAGTGGAGTTTATCTGGGCTGTATAAGAAAAGTAGCAGCAAGCAGGGGAAACAAGAAAATAAGCAACTCGCCTTCACATTCTCTGCCTCAGTGTCTACCTTAAGGTGCCTGCCTTGGCTTCCTCTGATGATACCCTCCCCAATTCTGGTTTGGTCATGGCGTTAGCATAGCAATAGAAAACAAGTTAGGACAGGTTCTGTTTTCTGGAAGTCATTCACTAATCCATTTTATCATTCATTACTTTTCAGTACTTATTCCATATATATACACATATACATATACACATACACATTCACATACACATACACATACACATACACATACACATACACATACACATACACATACACATACACATACATATACATATACATATACATATACATATACATATACATATACATATACATATACATATACATATACATATATGAAACATATAAATGCAGGAGACCAAGAGAACATCCTGTTATGTGACCTGCTGTAAGCCACAGACTTTACTGAGCTGTAGTTCTTCCATTTTTATTTTCAGCTGCAACTTCCTTAATATTCAAGAGTGAAGACAGTTTGTGACTAATAAACTTTAGAGCACACTCAGAACTTAACTACTCTTACCAGGCAAATTTCTGAGGCTCCCTGGTGAAACAAGTCATTGATTATCAGCAGACTATGGTCCCAGGTGCCACATACTCAAGCTGGCCTATTAGACAGAATCTAGGCTCCATGGCCGATTCCCTCTCAAAGGTTTAGACGGTTAATTAGCTCTTGTCAAGGTCAGGAGAGGTGAGGGTTTTTACCTTGCTGACCTTAGGAAAATAGTTAGAGGGATAGAACAATAGAATTAACATGGGTGGTGGTGGGGTACTTAAGATTAAATAAAATGATTGACTAGAAACCATTACAGAAATGTTACATTGAACATATGCCAATCCTGAAAAATTAATATTTCATTTATATGAAACCTAGCACTCACATTTGTTATCCACTATTTATTTTTTAAAATCAAGAACCATTTTTTTCAGAAATGTGGCAAAGCTGCCCAAGAATTTCCCAGGATTCCTAAACTAAGATGTGGCTGCTGTAATGGAGGAAAGCTGGCTTTGAAGAAAAACTCCCCATTTTCTATTTACATATTTATTTATCTATTTATCTAGTTAGCTCTTTTGCATTCTGATAATAGCCTCTCCTCCCTTCCTCCTCTTCGCTCAGTCCCACCATTACAATTTTTTTTCCTATTAACCTCTTAGGAGAAAGGGAAGTCCCCCCATAGGGCACCACCCACCTTAGGACATCCAGTGATAGCAGGGCACATCTTCTCCCTCTGAGACCTGACCAGGCAGTCCAGCTAAGGGAAGGGATTCCTTAGGCAGGAAGAGAGTCAGAGAGAGCCCCCACTCCAGTTGTTAGGGGACACACACGACGACTAAGCTGCGCATCTGCTTGAAATGTTTAGAGGGTCTAAGTCCAGCCCCTGCATGCTCTTCAGTTCCTGTTTCAATCTCTTTGACCCCATCTCTGGGACCAGCTTGGCTGATTCTCTAGGTCTTCTTGTGAATTTTACACAAAAGGGAAAACAAAATAGTCATTGAATATGGCTAGATGAGGGAACTGGATGGGAAAGGAATCAGCAAGAAAATAAGGATGGAGATCAGGTGTGGAGAGAGGGGGACGGCCGTTGAGGGCTGGGAGTGAGAATGAAAATCTGGGGTTTGTCTCCAGATAAGACTAAATAACACAGAGCAAGCATATTCACCAATTTCACTTGGCTCCTCTTTGAAATAGAGTTAAGCATGTTAACAATAACTTTATTTATTTATCTATCTATCTATTTATTTATTTATTTATTATTTGAGACAAGGTTTCTTTTTGTAGCCTTAACTAACTTGGACCACACTATAGCGACAAGATTGGCTTCAGACTCATAAGGTCTGCCTGTCTCTTCCTCCTGAGTTATGGGAATAAAGGCATGCACCACCACGCCAGCCAGTAACTTACTTTTTTATAACACACAATCAGGATGTTACTCATTTCTCTTTGTCAGAGTTCACTTCAGGGTTTTTTCAGGTCCGATGAGTCCTGCCAACTTCTTCAGCCCTGGGGAGTGGCTCTCTCTTGTTCATCTGCATCTCCCAAGCTCCATCCAAAACACCAGGAGAAAGGGAGAGAAGGGCATTAGTTAATCTATGAAGTCACCTCAAAGTTATTACTTTTCAAGACAGAATGGCTCATGAATTTGAGATAATTAGAGAGTACAGTCTGTTTTCTTGCACAGTTCTTATGTTTTGAAGTCTTAACTCAGGACTGGCTTTAGATCTAGAAACTGAGATGCTAAGGCAGTCTAATGACCTCATCAAAACAGCCTGAGGATGCAGTAACGCATTTGCGATTCAGAATGACCTTGGGTATGAAAAGATTTTAATAAACAAACAACTAATCTTTGCGAAGTAGAAAGATCATTTACCCTGTCATTTAGAGGCAGCATCAATTCTATCAATGATGTTAGAAGAGCAATTCTGAGTATTTTAATTTTTGTTTGCTATATTTTTTTCCTAATACTTTAGCTATATTTCCCAACATTGGACTACCGAGGTTGAAGGTGCTTTAAATCTCTCTCTCTCTCTCCTCTCTCTCTCTCTCTCTCTCTCTCTCTCTCTCTCTCTCTCTCTCTCTCTCTCTCTCTCTCTCATCTATCTATCTATCTCTATCTCTCTCTGTCTCTGTCTCTTAATGTTTCTATGCTTCACAGCAAAAGACTGACTGTAGATGGGAGGCAAGCACAGCCAAAGCAAGAGAAACTGTTCCTGTCTCCTTAGCTGTGTCCCTTAACTGGCCTCTGTTGTCCCCACCCATCCTTACTAACTGAAGCATTAGTCAATGTAAGTCTTATATAAGGTGTCCTTCTTGAAAACCAGTCATTCTCAAGGGGATGGAAGAAATTGGAAGTGCTGGCTCTCAGGGGACAATATCTTAGATATGAAAATGGCTTGTGGTTCCCCAAGAAATACATGTACTTTATATAAGTACATAGCAAGTTGTACAGTGTGTTTTGGTACTAGCATGTCACAGGGGCTGAAGACTAGACAGAAAAAATAAAAAAGACTCCTTATCAGGGAAATGGTCAAAAGGTTTACAAATGCCACTTTTAAAATATGAGCATCCCATTGCCTCTTCAAATGACCTACTTGCACAGGAATGGTTTCTTTTTTAGTTTATCCTGGTTCATACTATATCTTACAGAAAGGAAGATGTGTTGCTATGGCTCCAAGTACAAGCGCAGAACAGGCATTTAACCCTGTCAATTTTCTTCACACTGTCTTTATATATCATTTTAATACCAGCAATCAAACTGTGTTGATTTCTTCTGCCTAAAATGATTTTTGTCATAATTTTCTCGTTGCAGAATTGAAGTATAATTGAAGAGTAACTCTTCGTCATTGTTTATTAAGCATCTTTTGGAATAACCAATAACTTGATAAAGGAATCTTTCTCACCATTAGTAGTATTCCATTCTTGCTCTAAAGCTTTTTGTGCATTAGTTAGGAAATCAGGATTGTCCTGAGTAGCTTTCTTGTGGGTTTGTACAAATCTCTTTTCACTTTTAAGGTCTTTATTTCTTTTGCCCTTGGTGTTCTTTTAAAGATTATGTCAATTTAATTATGTCAGTGTGTGCAGATCTGTGTGTACCTATGTACAAAGGAATACAGGTGCTTTCAGAACCCTCAAGAGGACATCAAATCCCCTTGAGCTGAACTTGTAGAGTGTTGTGAGTCACCAACAAAATTGCTAGGCCCTGAACTCAATGCTAAACTTTGCATGAGCAACAATTGCTTTTAACCATGGAGCCTTCTGTCTACCTTCAGTTTTCCCTTCATCTTGAAAATATATTTTCTTATCTATTTTATATCTATATACATATGTATTTATGTTAAATTAACATTTATAAACTGAGCCAAACAGCACTGCCTGTTTTTAGATATATTAATCACACCCATACATTGCAAGCAGAATAAGTATTAATGTTTTATACATATATTTAATTTTTATTTTATTTATTGGTATGTTGCATACCTGTGTATGTGTGCAAGCACACAAATGCCAGAGAACACATGTATATGGCAGTAAACAACATTTGAGCGCTAATTTTCTTGTTTCTTCTTGGTTTCCAGGGATCAAACCCAGAACAGCAAATACCTGTCATCACACAATGATCTCACAGGCACACAAGTGTCCTCAGCAGTTGAAAATGTGTACTGCTGTTGTTGAGGACCTGAGTTTGGTTCTTAGTCACAGTTTTGGGAAACTCACATTCTCTCTTTTGGCTTCTTTGGGCACCTGAACTCACATGCACAAATGCACACATGTGTGCACCTAATTAAAATTAAAAAAAATAAAAATCTAAAAAAAATGTGTTTGGTCGGTTCATGCTTTATAGTTTATGCCCTCAAATTGATTTTTCTACATAGTCCCTCTGAGGTTTCTTTCTTACATAAATAGAAACACTATATAGAAAGTACAATTTCTGCTTTCATAAGGGGTGAGACACAAATATTACATGTGAAAAAAGTTACGATATCAAATTAGCACAGGTATGGGCATATCTATGTACCAGTAATAGCCAACTGTGCTACTTCAAGCCACACTTCTTACTTAACTCTGGGCCATGAGTTAGCAAATTGTAGTCTCCAAGATTCAGCTGCATCTTGTCACTACAAAACAACAACATCAACAATAACATGTGATATTAGAACACAGCAATGGTTCTTCATTCCCATGTGGTCTGTGACTACACTGGGACACAGTAGCTGTGACAGTGAGCATCCGGCCACAAGGACTAACATGCTCAACCTCTGTCCCTTCATAAAAGCTCACTGGCCTCTAACCCATCTGTATATCAAATGACTTTCTTTAATTTCTAGTTCGATGTTGTAAAGAAAGGCTTAAACTCAAATTTTCAAAACTACACTTACCTTTCCTCTAAAACCTGCTCTAACCTGACGGCCATGTGGGCTTAAGGGGCTACGTTCTCTAGTATTCAAGCCAAAGATTTATGAATCATGACTCCACTCTTGGGCCCTTTTAGAAGCCTCTTCCCATCAGTCAAACTCTCTTATTGCTTTGTTTGAATATCTAGACCACACCCATCACCAACATACTGCCTTGAACCAATATAGCATTTAACTGAATCTCAGTCCTTGTCCCCTGCACGAGCATCATGATTGTTTACTGCTCTTGCACTTGTTCTCACACCTAAAGTGATCTAGATCAAGTAAAAGCAGACTATTAACTCTGTCTCCTACTCTGTAATTTCTTCTAAAATATTAATCCAAGTGCTTTTAATAGCTTATAAAACACCTTCTAGACTCTCTCGCCTTCTTGTCTGTCAATTCTTCTCATCATTATTTTTATTCTAGCCTCTGGACCATTTACACTGCCTCTAGTATACACAATTCCTACAAAGTTTGTATCAACTGTTGATCTGGCCTTGAACTCTCTTCAATTTCTAATTGACTCATTCCTTCACTCTTTCCTGTGTATTTGCTAAGGAAGCTATAGTGATTATCATTAATTGTCAGCTTTACCCAACCTGGAATCACTAGAGTATATCTTTGAAAAATTGTCTTACTTAGATTAATTGTTACAGGAAGAAGAGTTTCTGAAATATATGAGTGGAGAAATACAACCAAGAGCAAGCAAACAAGCAAACACACTTTCTTTCTTCTTCTGCTTTTCACTGTAAATGTGATGTGGCTATCTGTCTCAAGTGTCTTCTGTTCTAACTTCTGTGCTGCTGGAATGCAACCTGGAATTGTAAGCTAAGAAGCCCCTTTATCCTACATTGCTTTTTATCAGAGTATTTTATCACAGTTACTGGAAAGAAAATGAGAACAAAGGCCTTGAACAACTCAAGCATAATTGCATCCATTTGCCACTCCAAAATATCTTCCAGCGTCTTGATATCCTGGGTCTTGCTCTATTTTCTCCACAGTATTTAGTTATGCTATCTTTTGATTTACATAAATAACATGGTTTACTTTCTGCTTCTATTTGTTGGAATGTAAACTTATGAAATAATATTTGGGAAGTTTTAAACTAATTTAACTTGAGTGCCTAGCCCCAAATAACTCTTACGGATATCTTGTGACTAGAAAATACTGACTTTTGGTTTCAAATAATTCAAAGTAAAACCTAATGACAAATCTGTTCAGCTAATGCATCTACTTTAAGACATTTTTATGTGTAAGTATCTGTGTGTTTATATAATTTCTTTTGGATATTTTCTCAATGTTGTAAATAGTTGAGAAAAATATCTCTAAATTATAATAGAGCTTTTAGATTATTTTGACAATATAATATTTTCATCAAATTTCTCATATGCATACAAGGTATTGTGATCATATTCACCCCGTAAATTTTCTCAGAGCCGCCTTACACACAACACCTTATGTACTCTTTTTTAATAACACAATTTGTACTGCCCATAAACTCATGGGTAAGAGACCATCCACTAATCATGGTAAAATTAACCAAGAGCCACACCATAAAAGGGAACTGACTCTTCCCCAGAAGCTATTAAATATCAATATATTCTTTAGTTAGTGGTAGAGACTTATGAAACTCCCTCCCACCTTCCGTGCTGAACTATTGACTGGATGGATTTTGTGTAGCCTTTTGTGAGAAACCACAGTGTCTGGAAGTTCCAGACCGCGATTCTCCTGTCATATCCAGAAGGCACTGTTTCACACAGGTGCTGTCTTCTGCCCCTGCTTTCTTCCTTTACTCATGTGTGAAGGATATAATTGAGATATTGATACTTCATTTGTGGCCGAGTATTCTACAGAAACCTATTCCCTGCATATTGACCAGTTGTGAGTTTCCGTACTAACCAACAGTCACTGCACAGATAAACTTCTTCAATGATCTATGAGAGATGCTCTAAACTGTGGATCTAGAGATATTAATTTAGAATCATGATCATTTAGCAAAAGTAACAGGAGTATATTTAATGCCATGACCTATGAGATATCCAGATATGGTTTCATAGCCAAATTTATGGTACTAAGCATGTGTTTTCTCTTGTGGGTCTTAAATCCCATGAGAAAACAATTGGTTACCCCCATAGCAATAGTGACACTTTTGAACACATGGTCTGCTTGACTGTTGTGATTATTATTGTAGTTCATAGTGTTCATAGCTGGGTAGGGCTATCGATTTTTCTCTGCAAACAACTTGAATAGAACCTTCTGGCAAAGTGAAATAGAGATTGAAACAAAAATGCCCAGAAGCCCATGGGCTAGAGAGCCTCCTGTATACAGCAGTGAGTGGCAAAGCTTGTCTTAAACAGCATAAAAGGTGAGACATAGCATATAGGTTGTTCACTCACCTACACACATGCAGGGAAGCCTGGAGACAACCACACCTACACACATAAAGACACACACACACACACACACACACACACACACAGAGAGAGAGAGAGAGAGAGAGAGAGAGAGAGAGAGAGAGAGAGAGAGAGTACAGAGAGAGAGACAGAGAGACAGAGAAACAAAGAGACAGAGACAGAGAGATAAAGAGATAGAGAGAGAGAGACAGAGAGCTCATAACTGCTTGTATCTACAGTTCCAGGAGCTCTAATGTTTCCATTTGTTCTCTAAGGGTTCATGTATAAATGTGGTATATATAAACATTTACAGGCAGACACTCATACACATAAACACAGTAAACAAATAAGAAAAGTTGATAGCAAAGTAAAAGACATCAAGTTGCATGGCAAGCATTTATTAAGCAGAGGAAAGAGCATGCCATTACAAAACTCAAAGAAAATAAGAATTATCAGCAATAAGATAGATCTATATATCACAGTCTTAATTTTAATGGATTTTACTAGAAAGATGTAATGATTTTAAATAATCATACTATGTAAAAAATGTAAAAGTTGGCAAAACAATTACTAGATGTTGATAAACCACCATTGCTGTTAACATTCCTAGTTTCTGCTCCATAGTTACCTGGCAACAGCCAGTATGCCTGACTTAGTGTAAGGGAGCTGTCTACTGCCTCCTCTCTCTTTTTCTCTTACCTTCTTACTCCCTTCTCTCTTCCCTCTCTGTCCCTTCTTTCCTCATTCCTCTCCCACCTCTCTCTCCACGTATTCATGTTCGGCCTCTACTCCTCTACACCCTCTGTCTCTGTCTCTCTGTCTCTACCTCTGCCCCCCACCCCTGTGTGTGTGTGTGTGTGTGTGTGTGTGTGTGTGTGTGTGTGTGTGTATGTGTGTGTGTATTCTCTTCCCAACTTCTGTCTTCTGTTCCTATGCCCTAAATAAACTCTATCCTATACTATACATTAACAAATATCTTCCAGTAGCAGACAGATCAAGGATTATTAATATTAGGGCATCAGCAAACCCTAACAGCTCAAGGAAACCAACCCTAATAGCACATGGCATATTATTTGTAGAGACAAGATAATTATCAACACAGACAGAAATTATGTATAGTACACATTGTGTGTGATAGAGAATTTTTGATTGCTATTTTGACTTATTTTTATATGGTGAGAATCTTTGATTGCTAATTTGACTTTTATGGCTTATTTCATAAATTTTCCATTATGGAAAAGAGCACACACATATCAAACACTTGGTGTGTACTGGATACCTTCATCTCAGACAGTCTTCTGATTTTTCTAAATCCTCACAAATGGCAAAGTTTGGCACGAGATTAGTTTGTTAGTAGGAGGCTTCTGCCAAATCCTCTCTCTTATGCTACATGGAGAATTGTGAGGATGAGTATATTTATGTGAATGCCTGTGTGGGAAATTTATGTGAGTTCCTTCCTTCTCTTTCTCCCTTTCATCTATCTATTCTTTTTCTCCAAGTAGACCTTGAATAGCTGTCTAAAGTAAGAGTTAGTAATTTTACTTACCATTATAAATCTTTACTAGTGTTAAAATAGAAGAAAATGAAACCCCATCTTGTCAATACTGACTAACTCATAATGCACTTATGCCCATCAGGTAGGGATGCTCTTACTGCATTAAGAAATATTACATCAAAAAAAAAAAAAAAACACAAAGGAAAAAAAGATAAAAAGCTTAGAGCTCTTAGCAATGTGACTCTCTCTAGCACACAGTGTATCATGTCAACTAAGCTTGGACAACTGTGGGGCTTAGATATATGATTGTTTTTGTGTATACCGCATAAATCACATGAAGAACTATTATATTTAATATTTTCTGATTGAAAATTTTACAGAGCAACTAATTAGCTTCAGAAAATGCATTACCAATATCAGAGAAAGGTCAAAGGTAGGCACCCTGAGCCCACATTCACAGCTGCACACACCACATCCCTTAGAGATAAGGGAATATATTAGAAGGAAAATATTTACTTCTGTCCAAGTGGATCTTTCAGTTTGTTCTCTTTGTCCTTCTCCTCCTCTATTTTCTTCTTCTCCTTCTTCTCCTCGTCTTCCTCCTTCTCCTCTGAGCAAATGTGACCCCACCTTCTATTGCTGGCACTTCAAGTCTCTGGGAGGCTAGGCACTTCTACTGAGGCCTCACAAGGCAGCCCTACTAGTAGAATATAATCTACATACAGGCAACAGATTTGGGGATAGCCCCCTTTCCAGTTCAGGAACTAACTACATGAAGGCCAGAGCTTACTCTTAGTTTTCATTTTTGAGATGCAGTCACTATTCGCTGGAGGTTAATAAGCATGGTACTATATTATATAAAAAATGTAATGGATATTGAAAACATACTTCACTAGCAGGTAATTGAAAATGAAGTCAGAAATGCATATATCTGGTCTCACACATGTTGCTTGGTATTTTTTGTAATTCCCAAAATTTGTTTTTTACAATATTTGTGATCAAAAACTACTCATTGTTTAAACTATTCATTTCAAGTTCCCTTCCAGTATCTCTGGTGAGATAAATACAATGACTCTTTGATGTAAGGAATCCCCATTGCAGGCATGGAAAATTGCTAGGTACTTCTATCTGGATGCTAACAATTCCCATTCATCATTACTTATGAAATAGGTCCAACTTTTAAAAAGAGTCAAATACATTCATGCTTCCCCCGGAGGCACAAGAGGGCAGTTTCTAGTTTATTCTAGAAGGAGCACATTTACTCATTTTGTCCCCATATGACTTTGCAGACAGTGAGAGTGAAAGGTGTCTCACCCTTATGACTGGCTCTCGGGTCTGCAGTAAAGCACGTGGTTCCTTGTCAGAAACATAGAGATCCTGAGCTGGAAAGAACCCTTGAGATCAGCCTCATGACTTTACAGAAGAAAAAAAGCAGAACCCAGAAAACGAAAGAACCTTTTTCTAGGCAGCAGATTCAGCCTGTGGCTGAGGCAGTGCTGGAATTTACACTTAGTTCGTTCTGCTGTTCCTTGTGCTCCATCACACAGTTCCAGTTTACACATTCAGACTCCATTAATGAGTCAGATGACTTATTTGATTCATTTAGCTTGTTGTGAGCTCTATTCAATCCTTCATTGAGTACACTCAGGGGAGATGCTCTTCTTCCTTTGATGTCTGGTGCCTACTATGTGAAGACAGTTGGGAAGCAAGAGTGATCCGATATAGATGTCTCCTCAGAAGCTCTCCCAGAGTCATAGATACAGATGAGGATGTATGCAGCTAAACATCGGACTGAACATGGAAGCCTCAATGAAAAAGCTAGAGAAAGGACTGAAACAGTTGAAAGATTTGCACCCTCATGGGAAGAAGAACATCATCATCAGCCAAGGCACTGAGGTGGAGAAGATGATTGGGAGAGAAAGCACCTTCATGGAAACAAGTTGAGGGGGAGGAGGGAGGGGAGAAGGGAAGGGTATAACATTTGAAATTTAAATACAAAGAATATTTAATAAATTATTTTAAAAAGAGTGTTCTCACCTTGGAATTAACATGTGTTCTGTTTCCTTCTAATCACTTAGATTCTAGCTCTGCAGCAGTTTTGTGTGTTCTGCAACTGGACAGACTTCCTCTTCAGAACTGGTTGCTATAAACTAAGGGCACACATGTGGCTTTTATTTCATAGAGCAATTTTGATGAGTTATTCTATTGTGCTTAGTTCTGGCTCTATTTGATAATCCTAGTTTGACTTTCTTAACCCTTTATTTTTATGTTATGTTACTTTATGTAATCTTAAAATATAAACCTTTCATTTATAAATACATGCATGTTGAATTGTTTTTTGTAGGTAACTTCATCCTCTCATTTTTTAAAAATTAAAGCTGATTTGGATTGTGTCTCAAAAGTCTTCTCTTGTGCAACTATATAATAGTTTACCATGGTCAGGCATGGGCTACTCTCTTTTGGTGGATTTACAGCATGGACATGACATGTGGAAATTAAGTTATTTGTAACTTGTTTATATAACTTGATTTGCCTGAACTATGTATGAACCTGAATGTAAACCCACAAAAGATAAATAGTAGAATTTGCATAGGAAGTATCCCATACAAATATGAAAAGATATTAATCTTCATTTCATTTTTAAAATTCTTCTACCCAGATAAAATGTTTACTTTATTGTGTATTTCCTAGATACTGAGCTATCATGAATGGAGTAGGCAAATTCCGTAGAATGTAGACTTTAATTGTGAAGGATGTTTATACTCTGGTATTTTATATTATTACATTGAGAAATCATTACCAATATGTAGTCTTTTATAGATTAACTAAAACTTCATTGTTCATGCTAGTTCATGTTTGTAATCTGCTCAAGGTCTGTCATGGTCCAGCTTGGTTTGAAGGTTAATTTACTTTATAAAATAAGGTCAGCTATTGCTAGACTGAAAAATAGGATGTCTCATTAGCCCGTCCTTCGGTTTTTCTAGACAGCCAACCATGTGAGCCTTTCCTGATTGCAGAACCTACTAGCATATATATTCCAAAGACTAAAAAATAACAGACATGCTGTCAAGACTATGTGATTAAATAACAATAACAAAAACCAACTCTCTACAGTCCCAAGAAAATATGTTTCTGGGTGGTAAACCTTCTTTTAAAAAGAGCACCAACCTGAAGAACATTGATTATTTACGTTTAGTTCCCATTAATTTAACAAGACAAACACCATGAAATAGCAAGTTGCTTTGCTCATTCCTGAAGAGAATAATACTCAGAATATTATTTTTCTTTTTGCAAAAAGTTGATAAATTATATATATATATAATTTAGATTTATATCTATCTAATTTAGATATATAAATTACGCATATATAATTAGATATATGTTTAATATAGTGCTATATTATCAAATGAGGTGGTCACTGCTTACATGCAGTCACACAATTACTTGGAGTTGACTTGCAAAACCTGAGGTATGTTTTAAAGATGACTTAAGGGCTGACTGTGCCTGTATAAAAGCACAATTCCAGGCACCTTTGACATTGTACTATTTAGTATATTTAAGTTAGAGTTAGCTGTACAGAACTATTATCCCCTAAGCCAAACTGTTGTTTTCTTCAAGTTTGGCTAGGTATGATCTTCATTGCTGTGCTTGTTTGCTACAGATGTTCCTTCACAGAGGAGGTACTGAGAGGTCATGCACCCTCAAGTGAGTATCTAGTCATCCCTCCCAGCTACTTGTATGCCCTTATGGAATCCTGAAAATCTAGAATCTATAGGTTGGATAGAACTAGGAAGGGGGTACTAGCTATGTAACCTTGGGGCATTATCATCCTTGATCGGTGAAGACCTTCTAGTGTGACTGCTTTACGGCCACCTACACTGCAGGATATAAATTCTTATCCATTGCTATAAAAGATAACAGACTCATTGGTTCTCCAGGGTGAACTTCAGTGGCATCATTGGGACCTTAGAAGGAATGGTAGACATTATTTCCATCTCTAGAAAAGAAATTTTAGAGGCATATTGCAATAAAGGGGTGTTAATAAAATATTACAATTAAAATTAGATGTTAATGGATCCTTTATAACCATTATCAGTCCTTTTCTTGTCTTGAATTTTTATTTCTCTTTCTGGCTGCTTTCAGTGGAAGTAGTTTCCACAGTGATAAAACAACAACAGCAGCAAAGCAAACCTCGTCCATGTTATCTACTTCTCTAGTGGTTCTCCTTTTATGGATAATGAAATACTAGAAATGGGATGTGTTAACGGAGAAACTGAACTGTGAGTTGAAATCAATTTTCAGTGACTTTAGTGCAGAATGCATTCATCATGGCTGACATACTAGCCTACGAACCTCCAGAGGTTGTTGATGTTGACATCCTCTCCCTGACCAGATGTTTCTCTCTTCATGTTAGTAGAAAGAGTAGATGAGGCCCCAAGTGCATAATCTCTTGAGTGAATGAGTCCTGTTGGCATAGGCACTGCCAGGTTAAGGACCACAAAGCTTCCTTCACCCCATGAGGCTCAGGGGAAACTGGTAAAGCTGTCCTCAGGGTACTGACTGCACATATGAACAGTGAGCACATCAATGTGTACCGTAGATTCTCCAGCCAATATTATCGCCTGAAAGAGACTGTAGCTACTGAGCTGTGCTATAGACTCTTTGTCCATCTGCATGTAATAACCTTGCCTCTCTGTTTATCTCTATATAGTAAACACACTGTGCTTCTGGGCACTGTGGCTTCTCCATCAAAGAGCCCAGACCACCCAACAACAGCTTTCATTTTGTGCAGATATTTGTTTGGTTTTTTTCTTTATTTTCTCACCTCTCCATGTCTTTACGTCTCCAGAATGGTGGATGAATGAAGCTGTAGGAATCAGTTCCTTAATGCTATCAAAGAACGATTATGATAACTAGAACTTGATGAGCCAGGAAGACAAGAATGGTACTGCTAGTTCCTTCCACACACCTGCTGAGTCTTAAGCTGCATGAAACAGGTAAAGAAAACAAACAAGAGAATGATTATTATTGGTGGTCACAGCTTTTCTTGTACTGTGAAGCATTCAGCCTTGTGGGTCTCAACTGGAACCGAGTTCCGTTTTTTATCTTAGCTTCCTGTGGTCTATGATACTTCTGGATTTTCTTAATGGGATGATTTTAAATGAGAATATATTCATAGGCCCATATATGTGAATGGTTGGTTCCCAGTTGGTGGGCTGTTTAAGAAAGATTTGGGGGTGTGGCCTTGTTAGAGGGGGTCTATCAGTGGATGGCCTTTCAAAAACCTACTCAGTTTCTTTCTCCCTCCCTTACTCCGCACTCTGTCTCTCTCTGTCTCTCTGTCTCTGTCGCTCTCTCTCTCTCTCTCTCTCTCTCTCTCTCTCTCTCTCTCTCTCTCTCTCCCTCCCTCCCTCACTCCCTCCCTCCCTCCCTCCCTCCCTCCTTCCCTTCCTCCCACTCCCTGAACTCTGCTTGTGGATTAAATGTTAGCTTTTATCTATTGCTCCAGCACCATTCCTGCTTACCTACCTTCTGCTCCCAACCATGGTGATCATAGACTCACCCTCTGAAAGCAAGCCCTCAGTTAAAAGAGTTCTTTTACAAGTTCCTTGAATCATGGTGTCTCTCCACAGCAATAAAACAGCAAGTAAGACACTTGACTACCATCTTGCAGCTCTTTAGCTCTTTAGTTTGGTTCCTGGTCTCATGAAATGTAAGGCTTAGCAGGTGCTCAGAAGGAAAAGGCAGCACAGCCCTCTGGCTTTTTTCCAGGATTCTCTTAGCCCATCAAGTTCTACTTGTCATAATTGTTCTTTGAAAACTTTAAAGAACTGATGTTTCTAGTTTGTCTCATTTATGTACTTATTCTCAGCATGAAAATTAATACAAGTTCTACTGCCACAGTGATACATAAACCATAGGAAGACATTGATTGTAAATTAGGACCTGTAAAACCACTATTTTGGTGATATGTTCCCACTTCTACGCTAGAACTAGGTCCAAATTTGATGGTGAAAGTTGATGTCACTAAACACTGCAAAGACAAGTAGTGAAGTTTAATCTCTGCTAGCTTCTCAATGCCCTTTTCTTGCTCAATTCCCCATTTATTCCACTCACCAGATGTTTCTAGTCTGGTGTAACATCTCTCAAGCCACATCCAATGCTCAAGGTGTCTTTCCTCATTTCCAAACACCAAAGTCTGTGCCATATGCTCAACTCTGGCTCCTGTCTGCACTTCTGAAAGCCTAGTGCATCCTTCCATTAGAGAAGACTTAGCCATTGAGTCTCCTTGAAATTCTAGTATCTTTTTTTTCTTCCTCTTCATTTTCCATGTTCTACATGGGGATTGCTTTCTAAAATTCTGGCACTCTGAAGTCAGCCCACTGCTTCAAACAATTCAGGTACTTTCATTCCCCAAAGTAAGGGCCTGTCCTTACAAACGGAGCCTATGATGTTGTGTGTGTGCACGCAGAGCTTCGTTCTCCAGTGGCATTTTAAACTTTTCTTTCACATTCAACTTCTTCTAATTTGCTTTTGGTTGTTGTGATAAGCAGTACAGAGTTTAATTTGGAATGCAGGCTAGAGGCCATCATCAAGAGTCTGAGAGGCTGGAACTGACGCAGGGTCCATAGAAAAGTCTCTGCTCACTGGCTTGTTCTTCAGGCTTTGCTCAGCTTCTGTTCTTCTACAGCCTAGGACTATGTGTTCATGGGGGGTAGCAGTGATACTGGGCTAGGCCCCTTCCCCACATCAACCATTAATGATAGTAAAAAGTGTCCTACAGACACACCCATAAGGCAATCTGATGGAGGCCTTTCCACACATGAGGTTCTCTCTTCCCAGGAAAAGTCTATGCCAAGTTGACAAAACCTAACCGGTACAGAACAAATTATCTACCTTCTCCAGTTTTCATAGATATGAATATAAGATTTTTCTCTCAGACAGAGCATTTTTACAGACCCTTACCTCACCTTAGGTTCTCTGGTCCTCTTTTACTAGAAGAAAGACCACTCACCCTCCTAGGTCCCAGAAAAGTCAACTGCCATGTAAAATTCTGTTCTATGTTCTTTTCTTCATCATCAGTTCCTAAGGCTGGGATATTAACATTTTCTGATTCATCTGAAGTCATTTTCTTACTTCTTTTTAGTACAAGTAGTTATTGCCTTACAAGTGTTTATTTTATACAGTTGTATTTCAATGAATAGCAGCAGAGCCTGAGCTTCAGTCGGGTCTTTAGACACTCTGCAGACACTCGCCAGAGAAGGTGCTTTTGCTCACAGGAGTCTTTTAGCACTTGGAGTTCTACCATGCAGGTGATTGGTAAAGTACCCTTACAACTTGGGCTGATCCTGGAGATCATGAAAGACACAGTAATCTTTCAATCTAATGTTTTAATATCCTCTCAGAGAGACTGGGTTATGCAGTTGCAAGTAGGGAAAGGCTGTGTTTAATACTAATATCTGCTCAGTTGAGCATGTTGTAGCACTTACTTAATTTATGTAATTGACATCTGATTTACCAAAACCCTTTTGTAAGGTAGCAGACACTTAACTGAGATGAGTTTTTTTTTTTTTTTTTTTTTTTTTTTTTTTTTGAAATGAGGTTAGAGATGTTTGGTTTGCTCTTTTAGCGTATGTCCCAAACATAAACTATAAATAACTTGTGAATGCAAAACAGGCATCTGCTTTGCCTGAAGCAATGGAAAAATGAGATCTTCCAGAATGTCAGGTATTGCTCCTTCAGCTGTGCTAAACAGTTAATGAGGAAACACCAAGAAGAAAAGTCACAAATGTGGACACTTAAGACACACCCAAGGACACACAAGAAACTTTAGGACAGAAATGTTAGACTTGTTCCTCCTATTGCAGAAAATTAAAAGTAATCTCTGATGTCACTTTGAAACACTACAGTAGTTGATGTCACCTGCAACAGGTGAAAAATGTCTGAGTGGAGAAGATTCCAGAGATAGACAGAAATTCTGTTCAGCTAGGATATTGATGACAGATGTAATCCTGAAGTGAAGACACAGAGAAACACTCAGCTAGACTTCAAACCAGAAGTCAAAGCAGGGCCCATGACTGGGAGGTGTGGCTCAGAGTAGATGTAGTGAGGATCCTCTGCATGTATTCCCAGCTTCTAAAACAGAAGAGATAACAAGGAATTCTTTTTACTTATTTTAGAGGCAGTCTATAAACCCCACTATGTCAGTCCTAAGCAGGGGGCGGCTGTGCCTGGGACAAACTTCATTCTTCATTCTCCAGACTGCTGCTCTGCTCACTTGAGAGCTCGCACAAAAACTTGTCCCATCCCATGCAAGAAGCAGGTGCTTAACATGCTAACTAGGGCTGTGAGAAACCTCATGACTGTATAAGATATGCAGAAGAACTTAGATGAGGAAAGGGCTAGATTTTTATGTATGCATCACAAAACATAAGCCATGGATTCACGGATGTCTAGTTCGAAAATGAAAAGAAGAGACTCTAGAAAACATGACCCAGGTGAAGATCTGGAGTCCTCGGAGTCTGCTAATGATATTCCTAAACAGTGGGAATATAGCCATTCACTCTACATCAAGAATTATGAAAACTCTCCCAGAGACACCAGGTATATTACTTTACCATAGCTCCTATTGAAGCTTGCCAGTATTGCTTTCTATCATTTCTAAGTTCACTAGAATGGGAGCCCAAACTTGCTATTCTCAGTTACAGCATCATGTGTGGAAAGGCATCATGCAAAATAATTTCATATGCTCTCAGGTTGCCCTTACAATGTTGTACAGAGGTTGATCAGCACACCAGTTTGGTTCTTACAGCCTCTTCTCTGATATTCAGTATGTTTTCGGGTCTCATAAAATGACAGCTTTGCTCCAATTTTCTGCTTCAAAAAGAGGTTGCATGTCACCCCCTTTTGGCAAGATCTCTTAGATGTCTGCTGGTGTGCTATAGGCCATCAATACCAGACAACTATATAATTAATGCATAAGGTTTTCTTCCCTGCAGAGGGCTTAGATGGCTTCTGAAATTCTCTTTTGTCAAGCTGTTTCCTGGTCTTGAATTGCAAACAGTAAGTCTTCCTATCAATGGTACTTCTCTGACTTGTCCCCATATGCAATTTGATGTGTGTTAGACGACAAGAACTGTTAGAGCCTTTATAGAAACCAATATTGATAGTTGTTGGATTAAAAACATTCACATGCAAAAGGATACTGTTACATATGAACCAGCCTAGAGGGAAAGTAAAAAATTATAGAACACTGAAACCTCATTGCTCACAAAAGTTATCCTAACAAATTAATTTTCTTGGAGAACTAGCATGACCTAATTCTCTCATCACTCTGTATTATGATGCAGAAAGACAGATATTCAAACAATGGACGGCACACCCTGGGAGCTTCTCGCGGTTCAGAACTGACTCCCAAGACATTTCACTTAATGCAAACATTCCACACTTGCCAATGAAATACAAGGCAACGAGCACTATCTCCATCTCCAGCACATTTTTCATTCACTGCGCAGAGTTGGCCTGGGGCTTGTTTTCAAAAGTACCAGATGGTTCTTATTTATTTATTTATTTTTAGAAATGTATTTGTCTTTGTGTGGTGACAGATGCTCTTTGAGATGACAAAGCGTGTAATAGCATAGTTTGCCATTTCAAACCAGGAAATTCAGTTTTTCCTGAAGTCGCATCCAGAAGTCAAATCTTACGGTCGGGCTCCTCAGTGCTGTCATGTGACAGGACTGCCACTTTCAGCTCGGCAGGGCTGTCAGGAGGACTGGTGCACTCTTAAGGGCAAAGAGAAACTTTAAACGCCATGCTCTTAATTCTGTTCATTTGATATTTATGCACTATGTGGTGCATGACATGGTGTGGGCTGAGCTCTGTTCTTACTCTCCCTGTCTTGTAAGTGAGAATGCACCAAGTCTCACCTTAGAAATGTAAAAAAAAAAAAAAAAGTTATTAAAACCAAAGAGGTGATTAGTGCAACATGGAAGGAGACGTTGAACTCTAAAGAAGACAAAATTCATGTCGGTGCTGATGAAGGTTAACAGACATTCTCATGTGAACATATATACCATGGGTCGAAAAGATAAAGAAAACGATTCTTCCTTCGTGTTGGCAAGCCTGTATATGAAGTAATATCGCCACACAGAGATGAGAGGGATACAACGCAGTGATATTTTGTGGGAACAATGTGACAGTTAAGCTATAAAAATCACATCCAGTCAGCACCTCTAGGAATTTAACATCTCAATACACAGACAAAGACGTGGAGACACATACACGCATTTAATACTGTTGCAAAAGTAGAATCAGCCTGAGGCTTAACCAAATAGTACTGGAAAATTAATTATCATCTCTTCAGTGACAATGAATTAGCAGTAAAAGGTCTAATAGGGTGAATTCTCTGCTTCACTTTATATAAGTAGGAATGTGTATATTTATACATGTATTCACCTGAAATCATTTATACACTTTTTTAGGTTATACATCCTTGAAATACTTCTGGAAGAATGCCTAGGAGGCTGCTACATTTTTTTCTAGGAAGAGAAACTGAAGCTTAAAACTACTACGTGCTGTAATATTTATTGTGTACTGATAGAAAATTGCTCTATGTGCACAAAATCCTTTTAATATCTAAATAAATTATATGCTGATATATATCAGAAATTTATTTTAGAATAAATTCAAATTTTTGTCTTACGTGATACATTGCGAAGATTAAAATCTCCTCCTAGGCAAATTAGACAAAAATTAAAGTTTGGCTACCCTGTCAATATACGAGGATTGTGGTGCTTCATGCACTACTTAGTCTAGTGAATAGATAATAATTTTTTATAAAGGGCAGCTGACACAGGACTTGCCTTATGAGCATGAAGACCTGGTTTGGATCCTCAGAACTCTCATGAAAAAGCTAGGAATAGTGGGTCGGCGTATAGTCCCAGTGCAGGGAGTTGAAGAGAGACAGCCTAAATCTGGGGCTTGGTAGCCAGCCAGCCTCACCTACATGGTATGTTCCAAGCCAGTGGAAGAACCTGTCTCAAAGCAGGTTTCAGGTGCCTAAGAAATAATACTCGAGGTTGACCTCTGACTTCCATGAGTACACATGCTTGTATAAATGTACATATTTGCACACACATTTTTGTGCATGCACACAAATGTGCACATGAACACAAATGTGCTAATAGCCACAGGTTTTGCTAAAGTTCATTTAGCGTTCCATATATTATTTTCTAAAATTATCTCCTGGTTTCTTTAAGAATTCCTCTCCCTGCCCTCAGCCAGCAGTGTTCCAGCAGCCATTAGGACAAGTTACCAGACAATTTCTTTTGATCCTTGCTCACCAAAAAATAATCAGTGTAAGTCTGACCTATCAGAACCTTCCCTGAAAGCTTGTGAACAAGTTAACAGTAAGTGACATACATACATGCACACACACGCACACACACACACACACATACATACATATATGCAAACATACATATACATACATACCTAATACATACATACGTACATACATGCACAAACTCACACATGCACTCACATGTGCACACAAAGAATTCAGTAATATTTTTTTTAAGTTGTAAATAAAGGTGTTCAGGAAACCATTTGCTTAAGAATAGGTGTGGCTGTCCTATGCACCATGGTAAGCACATAATCCCTAACTTTAGGATTTTATTTAATAAAGCATAAAAAGTTCTGTTTGAAATTTTGTCTTCTTTTTCTGGACTTGCTTTCTAACATTTGTCTTTAGTGATCCCAGAAATGCGAACATAATAGAGCTGCAATTGCACTGGGATAAAAACAGAAATGGCAGAACAACAAAAGAGTGAGGAGTGAGATCACGGATTTGCTTTTTGTTTGAATTGAAGAAAATGTGTTTTGTATTTTGCTGGGATCTTTTCCTGGGATCAGCTTTGGGAATCCACTGAATCCCATGTGGTAATTGATTGTGTACAAGTTATATCAAACAAAATGCACATTTCCAATAGTTCTTTGGTATTTACAAAATATAATAGATCCTAATTGGTTTTTGCCAACTAGGATATCTGGAGTTCTTACCTATTAGAAACATATACCCTTTTAGAGAGATTTTTTTTTTTATTTAACCACAATTACTGCCAGATATAGAGGTACACGGCCGTAACTCCAGTTTTGGGAAAGCAGAGGCAGGAGGATTCTAAGTTCAAAGCTAAAGTACCTGACTTTCTCTACAGAGATGGTACCGAGAAGAAACAGAAGAAACAGTTTTGCCCAAGTTAAGCTTGGACAATCATGAGCTTATAGATGCTGCAGGAGCATGAGTAAGGAGTTCACTGCATCCATGGAAACCCCACCATAGCCTGGGCGACCAGCTAAGAGTTCCAGCATTAAGGCCCAATGCACGTCACAAGAGGTACTTTCGGAACTGTGAGACTGAACTAAATTGTAAGGGACCATAAATGGTAAACCATTGTAATATCATTCGTGCAGGTGAATTTTGATGATTCTGTGATAAATGAGCTGGACTGGGGAGAAATCAAATTTACATAGTCCAGACTGAGACTTAAGAAAGTCTGAAATTGTGGCAATGGTAAAATTAGTGACTCTTCAGCTATTGCATTTTCCCTAATGTTAATTTCAAAATATATGAAAAAAATTCTCATCGCTTCAGAGCAAAGCAAACATTTCAATTTTTCAAAGTAACCATAATGAAACTCTTATTATTATTCTAACGTGTGTGTGTGTGTGTGTGTGTGTGTGTGTGCTTGCAACAGGATCTTTCTATGTAGCCCCAGGTGCTTCTTCCTCCTGACTGCTGAGATTATAGGCACACACCATCACAATGTGATTCTGTTTTTTTTTGTTTTTTTTTTTTTTTTTTTTTTTTTTTACTCACTATACAATTATTGTGCATTTATTGATTTTTATGCTGCTTTTGATTTTAAGGTCTTTGAGAGCAGCCTGCAGGTTGTATTTTCGTCACAATATCCATCTGAAGGACAGACTGCAATAGAGATTTAAGGAGTATTTGATGAGCTGAGGATGAGGGATATAGAGACCATTCTGTTGGAAATTTTACTTAGTTATACCCCAAGATGGCAAATCATGTTCCTTATGACAGTGAATTTCATAACTAACATAGTTTGAACCTCCTCATCTTCCCATCCTTATTATCTAATACATCTCTCTACCAATATTATGCAAGTGAACGAAACACAGTGTGTGTGGCCCGAGCGTAGGAAGTGCATCAAAGTGGACCCATATGCCCATTAGCTCTTCCATCTTGCATAGTGTCTTCCTCAGTACATGCGTTTTCCTACCTTCTCACTGCAATTAATTTGATAAGGTAGCTGATTGATTTTTCTAGGCTGCCCAGCCATTTATTTCTTGACTTGGCCTGACCCTTTCCCTCTTTCTTTTGATCCTTTTGTCCATATCACTTATTTGACATTTTTAATCCATTCATTTGATCTTTAACTGTTTTGAACATTTCTCACATTCTCAACTGAATATTTTCATGATGTCTCTGTAACATTTCTATGTATCATTGATAATGGGATAAACATGACTAAATAAACGAATGGATTCAAATATGAAAACCAAAACATTATAACATGAATTGGAAAAGAAGATAAAATATTTGCTTGGGCACAATGACCATATAGGCAAGGGGATGGACCTGAGACTCATAACCACTCAAAAGGCTGTGGTATGTGTAGGAGGAGTGGCAAGAAAAACTTGAAAAGGGTCGTATATGCAGCATTTCCCTATGTTTGGGTTTTCTAGCTCTCTTTTAACTGAACTGGGTACCACTGACTTCAAACCTTCCTCAAATCTCAAATACAAAAACAGATTTCCATAGAAAGTTGCATGTGTTACTTATTAATTAATTAGGTAATTCTCGTTTTGTATGGCTAATGAAAAAACGTTCAGTCTTGACTTTCTAAGTCAGGATCAATAGCACCGAAAAGTCAGAACCACAATGATAACATCCCATTGTTTTTGGCAAAAGTCTGGATTTACCTTTCTCCACATCTGTTCTACAGGAAAGAATAACTGTAGGTATTGACTGACTCAGACAAGGACAAGGAAAACAAGTAATGAACTTTCTCAAAAATAAGAAATATAATAGCACAATAGTGTTGCCCACTGATCTACCAAAGGCATAATAGTGGGGGACACTTGTACAAATGTTCAGAAAATACAGCTCCTTTGATAAATGGCACATTGCCCCTGAAAAGGTATGCTATTCTTTCAAACATGTTTCCTAAATCTTAAAAATAGTATCTGTGATAAACTTCATGAGTGTAAACCCTTCATTCAAGATTGAGAAAGCAGAACCCATAGCAAAAATCCATGTTGGTAGCATATTACACTTGTAACATGGCAGAGACAACCAGGAGTGATCAGAACTGGCCTTTTCAGTTCAAACCAGTGCTTCTCACACTTTCACCTTTACTAAGTGGCTCTTATAAACTTATATTATTTGCTGGTGGTTTGGGTGCACTGTAGCAAAATCTGACAACTCTGGGTTCTTGAGTACTCTTGCCCAGAGGCTGACATCTGCTTGCTCTTAGCACTATTGCTTCGTTCTGAGCCTGCAATCTTGTCAGTTTAAATATGGCATTTAAAATATTCTTTCAACATGACAACCCAAGTATAGTTAGTGTTCAAAAGCAATACACCAAGCTATGTTGGGTAAAACTCATACTTGAGAAAAGAAAGCCAAGTCCAAATACAATATATATTTGAGTTCTTTTCCCATTGTATTGCTTACTGTTCTCAGTGAAGAAAGCACCTAACAAGCATCAGCTTAAAGGAGAAAGGGTTTATTTTGACTTACAATTTAGAGGATTGCAGTCTGCTTGGTCGATGAGAGAAGTCATGACAGTGGGAGTGATGTGGCTCCATTTATCACAGAAAGGGACATGGCTACACTCAGCTGTCTTTTCCCTGAAATTCCCTTTTATTCAGTGTAGAAACATTGCTAATGCGGGAAAAACCCACATTTAGGGTGGGTCTTTCCTCCTCAGATAAACCTCCTATGACAATGTCATAGATACATTGTTGCTGTGATGGAGAAAATGCTCATTATATAAGGACTATTTGTTAATTTAATGTAAGTTGACCCTAAGATAGTGACACTTGGAAAATAAATTTCAATAAAATACTAACCAAGCAAACATAGAATTGGATCTGAATACTATAAAACATACTTATGAGTCTACCACTCAGAATGCTGAGGCAGGAGGCTCAGCTTGGACTGCATACGAAGTTCCAGGCCTGAGATATATTGATGCCTGTGGAAAGGAACAGAACTTGCCAGTTAAACTTTCATACAAAACATTAAAATTATTTTAAAAATTGACACTCTTTTAAGATTGAGTTTAATAACAAATTTAAAGAAAGCATAGTTCCGTGTAGATTTTTTTCTACCAACATTTAAATGTCTATGTGATGATCCACATAGGAGTAAAAATAAATGACAAGAAGTGTTGTTGTTTATATGCAGATGAGGGTCATGCACAAGATAAGACAAGGCCTGTGATTGGGCAGTGAAAAAGTAAGGTGGGCACAGAGTTTTGAAAAGGAAAGAAGCTAAGGGAGGAGAGAAAGCCAAGATGAAGGAGAAAGAGGATGGCCATTCTCCATGTGACTTTGGATAGCCACAGAAATGGATTATTATGGGGCGATTTGTCTTGTCTCAGTGGGAAGATTGTATCATATCAATTGGCTCTGAGTTTATTGTGTGGACATTTTGTGGAGTGAGAATTTATTGATGTAAATCTTATTGATAAATTACAAGTTTCTAGAGTTTTGATTTTGGAAGGTTATTGAGAACTGTGACAATAACCACAGGGGGCAGTTGCAGGGAATGAAAGCAGAGTTTGCTACAGAAAGATGGGGGGGGGGCACCGCTGAGTTGAAAATACCCCACAGATGCCCTATGGCTCTACAATGCTAGCGGTAGTGAGGATTGGTGGTTCTTTTTTTAAATTAATTACTGCAACAGAGAAGAATATTCAAAATTTCTTTTTCTTCTAATTGATACATCAGTCAAGCTACATGAAGTCTCCACAGAGAACAGTTGCACATCATTGTGGAGGAGTGTGAGGTGGCTGAGGCTGGGTCCTAAGGCACAATTCAGTACTGACAAGTTGTGTCCTCTTAGACACATGGACATGGTGGTGTACTAAGTAGCTGTGCTAATACAAACTCAGAAGCAGCATCAGAAGCTTCATAGTGGCAGTTTGTTTTCAAATAACCCAAAGAGAATTATTGGCTTTTAATCTCAGAACTTTAAGGTTTCAGGTCGTTTACTAAAAAGGAAGTGTGTGTGTGTGTGTGTGTGTGTGTGTGTGTGTGTGTGTGTGTGTGTGTGTACCGTAAAATTTAAGCAATTTAAATATAAAATTTTAAATTTAAAAATTAAAACTTCCTTTCTATAGTAATCTGCTAGCAAACCATGAAAACCTCATTGGCTATTACATTAAAACATGTATAATTTATAATAAGAGAACAATTATGAAATTAAAGCACAATGCACAGGGAGAGAGCGGTTCTGTGAAAATAAACTGGCTATTTCTGAAGAAAATGCAAAGACCTCAAATGAACTGTCATTTATATTGTCCCTAAATATTAAATAAGACTTGGAATTTTAAATGCCACTGAAAATGGCTGTGTTTTAGGTATCGCCTGCATGCAGAAGAGGTCTAAATATATAAAAATTAAACCATATTGTCTGATCTAAAAAAAAAATAAATGAGAAGAGTGAAAAATAAGAAAACATTTCAAAAAGCTAAGATGCCACTACCACCATTAAGTCAGATTATTTATTTTATGCTTTTATTTAAATTTCCTTCCATTTTTGAGTTTATAATCTAACTCCAATATTCCGTTTCATTTACTCCCTCCAAAAAGGTCCCTATATTCCTCTCCCTCTCCCTCAAACCCATGACCATTCGTTTCACTAACTGTCATGGCATTCATATATGTCTACATCTATATATGCAGATCCTAAAACATAACCTTCTTATTCCATATAATGTTATTTGTAGGTATGTTTTTCTCATTTTAAACTACAGGCTGTTGGTGTTGCAGAAGCTGACTTTCTACCCAGAGAAAGAATTCACCCCCTCAGAGGATCAGAACTTTCCAGCCAATACCATCATTTCAATTTCCTGCTTTGCAAATGTTGGTTCAGAATCCATTGATCACTATGATATATTTTTGAATTTCCCTAGTACTTTGAGTTGAAAACAATAAAAAAAAAACAATAGTCCTTCTCAAATTGAAAGAAATGTGTAAACTGGGTTTCGGCTTTCTTCCTGTGTCTGATTTTTTTTCGGAGGTATACACCTAGGGTTAGATTTCTTCTCCTGGTCTCTGTGAGCTGTTACCGCCTGACTCATGTGGCTCTGCCCACTTCCCCTTCTTGAGGGCATACTTCACATCTTTTAGAAATTGGGTGAAAATAACCAACTGACATAAAATGAAACTCCTATTTACAGTAACAGGTTAAGACTGAGTCTCCTTAGATGGTAATTAGTCTTTCATTCACAAAAATAAACAGTATTCTAACCCTCTCTGCCCTATTTCAGGGGAAAATGAAGCAATAAGAAAACATTCAACAGTTCTACCAGGTGAGAAAATGTTTTATACAGACAGAAGGATATGACAGAAGGCAAGCTTGCTAGACTCATAGTTTCACTCCAAGATGACTTTTAAGCTTGTAACTAGAGAAGCAAACAGAATATTTCTTCCTCAAACTTGCAAATTTGGAAAAAATTTATAGGTTTGTGTTTTAAAAATTTAGAGTATATATATATATATATATATATATATATATATACATATACATATATATACATATTCATTTATGTTTTCATTTTTATGAGAGATAATGAGAAAATGAAGTAGGGGAAGTAGGAAGGATTTGGAAAAAATACAGGAGGATTAAGAATAAGGTAAAAATATATTATATAAAACTGATAAAAATTAGGCTTTAAAAAAAAGCCAGGGCCTATATGAAGAGTCCTCACATGTTTGGCCTACCAGCATCTTGCTCCATTAATCTTTTTTTTTAAAACGACTTTATTTTACAAAACAAAGATAAATGTACAGATTTTAAACATTTTTGCTTAAAATTATACATTTTTGTCACTACTGTTTTTTCAGATATTAAAATAATTTTTACATAAAACTATGTGAATATATTTTTTAGTCAGTACTTGATTTTTTTTCAAGGGCTTGACAGTATGCATTGAAAACCTAATAGTTACAATGAGCGTAAAGTATATGTAAAACAAAGCACAACATGGAAATAGTCAAAGTCTTCTTGTTTTGTAAATATTTTATTTTGTTTTCTTTATTTCGTGGACTTCATACAGTCTGTGAGTTGTTTCTGGGGGAGTACAAGCCACTGGGGTTAGCATCCCAATATCAGTGACTGCATATTATGTCTGTTCTTTTGTGACTGGGACCTAGAATAGTGAAATCCATCCTCAACAACAAAAAAACATCTGCGGGAATCACTATCCCTGACCTCAACCTATATTACAAGGCAATTGTGCTGAAAACTGCATGGTACTGGTACAGAAATAGGCATGTGGATCAATGGAATAGAATAGAAGATCCAGAAATGAGCCCTCATGTATATGGTCACCTGATTTTTGACAAAGGAGCCATAAACATTCAATGGAAAAAGGACAGCATATTTAACAAATGGTGCTGGTCCAACTGGCACTCAGCATGCAAAAGAATGAAAATAGACCCTTTCTTATCTCCTTGTACAAAGCTCAAGTGTAAGTGGATCAAAGATCTCCACATTAAACCAGATACACTGAAAATATTAGATGAGAAAGTAGGAAAAACCTTAGAACACATAGGCACAGGAGAAAATTTCCTGAACAAAACACCAATGGCTCTAGCTCTATTGTCAAAGATTAACAAATGGGACTTAATGAGATTGCAAAGTTTCTGTAAGGCTAAGGACATCGTCAAGAAAACAAAACGGCAACCAATAGAATGGGAAAAGATCTTTACCAACACCACATCAGATAGAGGCCTAATATCCAAGGTATACAAGGAACTCAAAAAGCTAGACACCAGAGAATCAACTAACCCTATTAAAAATAGGGTACAGAGCTAAACAAAACGTTCTCAGTTGAGGAACATCGAATGGCCGAGAAACATCTGAGGAAGTGCTCGACATCCTTAGCCATCAGGGGATTGCTCCATTAATCTTATGCTCTGAAGTTATTCATATACCGTTATATGCCCTTTCTGTCCTATCATGAATGTCAAATCTCAGAGTGACTTTGGGTGTTGGAAAATTAACATCAAGAATAGTCGCCAGGTCTCACAAACACCCTTCCATAATTTCCTCTGTGGATTTTGCTCTGCTTTTGCTGAACACTGAGTCTCCAGTCCTTGAGCATTGTATTTCATTCTCTCCTAGTTGGCATCTCCTTTGCCTTAGATCTTGACTATGTTCTATGGCAGAGCTGAGAGAGGCTTAATGTGTAGCAGCAGCTTTTTTTCTTCTACTTCAACCTTGATTGGCTTGGTATTATAAAACTCAGGCATCCTTAAAATGCTGTTTTTTTTGTTTTTTTTGTTTTTTTCTTTTTCTGGACCTGTAACACTTGATGTCACCATCCCCCTATTTAGCTTTCTCTTTGTTCATCTGCCTCTGAACATGTACCAGATTCAGAAATCTGTCCAGACCTGCCTTACCTCTATTTGTCTCTCATCCTGATCATCCCTGATGAAGATCACACTGCCATCACTTGAGAATATTTGATACTTTTGTTTTTATCCAAGAAAAATATAAGACAGTTGTCTTAGTCAGAGTTTTTATTCCTGCACAAACATCATGACAAAAAAGCAAGTTGGGGAGGAAAGGGTTTATTCAGCTTACACTTGCACATAGCTTTCCATCACAAAAAGAAGTCAGGACTGGAGCTTAAGCAGGTCAGGAAGCAGGAGCTGATGCAGAGGCCATGGAGGGATGTTACTTACTGGCTTGATTCCCATGGTTTTCTCAGCCTGCTTTCTTATAGAACCCAGGTCTACCAGCCCAGGGATAGCACTACCCACAATGGGCTGGGCCCTCCCCCCTTGATCACTAGTTGAGAAAATGCCTTACAGCTGGATCTCATGGAGGCATTTTCTCAACTGAGGCTCCTTTCTCTGTGATGACTCCAGCTGTGTCAAGTTGATACACAACCAGCCAGTACAGCAGTACAGTAGTGCTATCATTTTTAGTTGCTGATGAAAATACTGTTATTTTATTTTCATTCGGAGGTTGGTTTTAATTCGTATGTCCTTAGCAAAGATGATTGAAAAGTCAAGAGTGATCAATACAAGAGCATCATCTGGTAAACTTGGTTCAATAGGATCTTAATGTTTTCAGCTTAGCTGTGTGCCATCAGTTCCAGCCATGCCTTCTCATGTTAGAGAGGAGATCTCTGCTTTACAGTTTGTTGGCCTCGGCTACTCACTTGTTATTCTGCTCCCCATGTCTGCAAGTAACAGCGAGATGATTGGCTGTTACTAGAAATACACTTAAGTCTTCTCTAATATTGTCTTGGTTTTCAACTTGTCATCGAGCCTAGGCTAGAATCACACTCACCGTAATTTCATCTTAATCCCCGAGAGCTGGGGGTGCAAGCCTGCTTCCTCACACGTGGCCATCTTGTGATATATTTCTCTGATTTTACTGCTTCTCTCTTTTTATACACTCTGGTTTCATATGAATCTCAAGGAAATAATTTAACACATCACTCTTTGTTTTTCATGGCTCCCAAGGTTCCTGTGACTTTCATCTTGTCAATGATAGAAGTTACCCTCACACAAGACAACAGAGGTAAGGATGAGGAAGGAAATAGTGTTGTATACACTGGAAGGATCCAGAGGTATGAACATAAAGAGGTGTGTTGTGTAGAAAATATTAGTGCTAACCTTGGATCTTATCAGAGAAGTCATCTTGTAAGCCATCAAGACACAGTAAGAGAACCTTTTTTTTTTTTTTTTTTTTTTTTTTTGCTGAGTGTGGGACATAACACTTAGTTTATTTGCAATAAACCTGCCATTTAAATCCTTACTAACAAATACATATCAAAGACATTTGGTTTTCTTAGGCTTTCTATGCTGGCTAGTTTTGTGTCAACTTGACACTAGCTAGAGGCATATCTGTTGTGAAATTGGCTGAATTCAGAATGTGATCCTAGTGTATAGCCACTAAAGGAAACAACTCAAAACACTGACATTTCTGAAGTTCTATGTGTAGCTCATGAGAAGAGTTTTGGTAGGTAGTTTCTGGTGCCACTTAATACTTATAACGTTTAAAAATAACTAAGTAGGAAGTTTTAGCATAATTCAAGTCAAAGTAAATGTGAATCATTTGACCCCATGTGACCTCCTATAAACAGTGCACATGTGTTTGGCAAATGTGCTAGACGCAAAATTTTGAACTCAAGCGTAATACAATTCCATATGTATATAATTTATTGTAAAATGGTTACAGATGCATTGGTTAAACTCTAAAGTTGATTCTATCATATATACAGAAGCTGTGAAGCATCATATGTAATCATGTAGTTAAGAATGATATGCAGAAAAACCTTTGGGTCTCAAAGTTCATTCCAACCCTTGCTTTTTTAGAATGTGAAAAACTTACTTATCACATGTAGACCTTGAGATCACGCTAATAACTAATTCAAAGTGCAATTGCAAAGTTTAAATAACCAGGTTGAAACAATACTTAACATATTGTGAGTGGTTCAGAAAATATTTGTTACTGATGATGACTAATTTCACCAAAAGGAACATTAGTTGCCACACAAACTAACTGAGAATAATAAACCAATTTGTTAAAATTGTTTCCATTATTAAGGATACTATGATTTGGTTTTATACTCTGTGCCAGGCACTGTGAAAAAGGCTCAAGATGAGTAATACATCTAAGTTCATAATGGTACTGTGTATGACCACATTTGATGCTATTGTGTCAAGAGGAGATTAAGATTCAGAGAAGATAGAAATCTGCTTAAGATCACAAGGGATATCAGGTCAATTGGGTATGTTAGACTCCTGATTGAGTCTTTCTTTGATGCCTTATGTTTCCACTCTGTTTCTTTTAACAGGGTATTGATAAGTTGCTCTGACTGGTCTCACCTTTGGAACTTAGTGCCATCAATGTTCCTTCAGGGTTGTGACTTCCCGGCTTTACCTTCTGGGTAATTAGAACTGACCTTGAGGCTTTAAACCCCACCCTCACTTTCTTCTCTTTCCTACTTTGCTTTCTGATTGTGGATGCAATGGGACCAAATGCCTTCTTGCTCCCGTTTTCATCCCCTTCTCATCATGATAGAATGAATCTCTTTATGTTCTAAGACAGGAAAAGCTCTTTCTACCATAAATGTTATGCAGTCTTGGATTTTAACACATAAATAAGAAAAATAATACAGAAAACCAGAGGCCAGAAGTGGTTTTGCTGCATTACATACATGATCATAAACTTTGTAGGGTTTTGGAATTAGTTTCCAGCAAGACAGGGGAAGACTTGAGAGCTTTTGGTGAGAAAAACCTCTAGAGTATTTGTAAGATGCTTGATGTGTCTTTCGAAAAGATGTCTGGTTGAACAGTAACAGAAATAGAGGATGTAGAAGCCCAGTATATGAGGTCCAGAGGAGAATAAGGATTCTCTTAGTTACTAGATTAGAAGATACTTAGATTATTTTCTACTTTAAATTTACTGAAGCTGATTTGAAATTTAATGAACTATGTGTTTAGTAGAGGAATTTCAAGGCAAGATTGCCTTCAGGCTGTGGAATGATTACTGCTCAACATTCTTTTATTTTTTTCATTTTTATTGGATATTCTCTGTATTTATATTTTCCACCACTCCCAGCATCTTCCCTGGACTCCGTGAAAGTGTTCCCTTTATCAACCAACCCCTCCCACCTCAGTGCCTTGGCATTCTCCTAAACTGGGACTGTTCACCATTCTTATTCAGGTATAGAAGAACAAAAAGTACATCAACCCCCCCCCCCGTCTGAGTAGAAGACTCTCCTGTTTCACCCTGTTCATCTTTACTCTTCTAGTTAGATTTATTCTGATGTTCACCAGTGTTTCTTGGAAATGAACCCCTGGCCTGTTTCTATTTACTTTTTCTTTTTGTTACAGGGTTATACAACTCTGCCCTTCCCAGTTATATTCAAAACCTTCCATGCTGTTGGGGGAAACATGCTTTAGTTTCTTAGAAAGAGATAGAGTTTACTTTCCACTTAAGCAAGCAGGGGGATTGTCCAGGGGTGGGGGGATAGACCCTTCTGAAGCAAGAAGGCAAAGTACACTCAAAATGGAATGCTGAGAATGCAGTGTAAAATGTCCAAGTGCAAAATATTCTACAATTGGTCAGTTTCTTTCATCCTTTGAAATTGGCCTTCTTTTCCTGATTTTTTTTTTTTTTTTTTTTTTTTTTTTTGGTGTGTGTGAGTGTGTGTGTGTGTGTGTGTGTGAAGATATTAAAACTTGAGAAGGCTAAACATAGGGTCAGAAATCTATAGCATCTGTCACTGTGCCTTCATTTCCCACCAGGGTCTGCTCTTAAAAGACAAGAGGAGACAGGCTGAGGGCATCTATGGCCTCTTCCTTAATGGCACAGGGAAATTATCTCTGGGATTCTGTCAAGTTTTATGTGCTTTAAACATACATTTATCTTTTGGTATATGTTTATATTTAAGAACTCTAATAATAAAAATACTAATAAATAATTTATTCAAGGTCTCAGTGGAAGAGTTTAAATGGAATGCAGGTTGTCTGTCTCCAAAGCCCAAATATTTAGACAGAGCACACTGCCTTTCATTTCGTAGCTTCTGGGTGCAGCAGCTAATGTAAAGAATATGAGACTGAATCCCCTAAATTCCGGGGTAATTGCTGTCTGTATCTCCTCAGTGAATCAGACTAATTCCAGATACAGTAGTGGGAGGGCACTCACTACAGGGGACACATTTGTTACTCATTTAAGAAGGAAAACACTAGCACTAAAATACCATCAGCAATTCTGCAAAAAGAGTCAGGACTTGATTTCCTGACTCCTCTGCTATTGTCAGACAAATGCTCTGGCACCCAGTGTAAAAGTCTAGAATTGTCTTTCATCTTTTATCTCGGGCCAGTATGCTTAATTGGACTGGGATAAAAAAAAAAAAAAAGAGTGGAAAGGAAGCCAACATTTGGTTCTGAATTAATTATGTTTTAACGAATCTCGAAAACATAAGAGAAGAAAACAAAGCAACATATTAGTCCATAAAACGATGCCAACCACAAAGGTGGTATCCACTGAGGGAAGTGGGAAACCAGAGAGGAGGGCCCAGGCACACGTACACCATAGAGGAAGTAGGTTCTCTGGGCTTTCCTTTGTTTTGTTTTTTTCTTTGTTGTTGTTTATTCCTAGGGGGAAATTTGAATAATTGTTTAAGTTCTCTGCCATTGTGTAGGACAGAGGTCATATGGTTGGAGACATCAGTGACATGTGTCTTCTGTGCTGCCACAGTGTGAGACATAGGCCACCCTGTGACCAGGGAAGCCTTTCCCATATTTGTCTGCAGACCTGTTTTGACCTCAAACAAATATAGAGAAGTATGGAAATTTCTCTAGCCCCTTTCCCATAGGTATTGTCCAGCTTTCATAGATAAATACTCCTCCTACTTTGTCTGTTGAAATATTTATTTGGTGTCAGCTGGACTTTGGGAGGTTTTTTATCTCAGCCAGCTCACGGTTTTCCTTCCCTTCTGCCGAAGTTGCACAAAACGTTCAGGTCAGAGAGAAGGCTAGTGTCCCCGAGCTCAGAGTCACTTCCTTATATATCCCCAGTGCCCTCACATGCTCTCAGTCACCTACATGAAACCTGTCTCTAGTCCTATTGCTTTGGTCACATCATTGATTCTCTCCCCTAAAAAGAGAGAGGTCATCTCTTAGCAGGTAAGTGTCCAGGATGCCAACATAACTGAACCCTGGTAAATGCAACTTTCATATTCATATTCACCAACATAAGTAAAGCTCAAAGTCAAAATTATCATCGTTTATCACATGCCATCAGAAGGAGAAACAGCAGAAATGGAACAGATATTACCAACCCGAAACTCGGTTTTGTGTGTGAGGATGTTAAAAGAATCTTAGAAGATTATATATATGCTAGTGAGAGGGTAATAATATGCATCTTATAGGGTGTCATAAGGAGGAGAGCTGTTGGCTGTTAATCAATCAGTGCACAGTCTATGTGCAAGTCAAGGCTCTAATTTGTATTACCTACTTGTATTGCCTTTTATTCATTACAAATGCCCAGAAGGTAGATTATCACCCACATTTTACAGATGTGGAAGCTAAATATAGAACAGTTCAAACATCTGGCTAACAGGAAGCAGTAGCTGATTACAGGCCTAGGTTTGAACCCAGGATCCTACTGCTTAGAATTAAGCTGAGTGCACATTGCAAGCTGGCTCTTCACTCCCAGAATGGGACCATATGAGGAAGGAAAAGGGATGCTCCAGGCTCCAGGCTCTGTGATCTTTCTACTGCAATGCACCAGGACTGTTTTCTTTCTGAAGACACTGCAAAGATCAAGTCCAAGCTTAACAAGGTAGTGGAGACCTGGTTTGGTTTTTGTTCTTTGTTTGTTTTTGTTGCTGACCTGTACTTCTCTGTTGTCTTTTCTTTCTGTATAGATTTCTATTTGATTTCACAATAAACAATTTCCCCTGCTTGTTTATAAGTGTATTGCTTGCCTGTCAATGAAAGTCTACAAGGTGAGGGCACCAAATTTCCTGTCTGATTTACTCACAGAACCAGAAATATTTAAAATGCTAATTAATTCTAGGTACTAGTTTATCAGAAGAGATACCTAAAGGATAAAGCCATTGGATAATCACCAATATTACTATCAGACAGCTGGTGGGTGCTTACTTTGTATGAATGAATATAGACAATTTAGAAAATTGGCCCTTGTTTCAGTCTTTATCGTGAGTTCATTTATAACTCTGTCTCCCCTCACTTCTCAATGCACATTTTAAGCATAGCCAATGCATCCTCAGAATTATTAAACTTCTTCAGAAATAAGGAAGAAAATGATAGGAACATAGAATGCCTGGTGAATTTTAACTACTTTTTATAATGATCACCCCAAGAATCCCAGAGTTGGAACAGGCTGAAGGATTTCTGTGGAATCTGATCCTCGTATATAGCGACCTTTCTGGCTACTGTGGTGTCTAAAATGGAAGTCTAGAAATGTATTTATTGAAATTAAAAGGTACATTTTTCACAAATTAACCACTGTATTGCAAATCATTGTGCATCTGGCAAATAGTGAATTTAATAATTAGTAAAACCATAGCAGTGATTAATTTTATTGTTTCTCTCCAGCCAATACTTTGAGAATGTAAATAAAACACACGTACTGAATTGAGAAGTCAACCTAACTTCTCTATACTCCTTGGAATGTATAGGAGAATTAATAATACTCAGCTCTGTTGAAGGTACACTAATTATACCGAACTGCACACTAAGCATGAAGCATTTGAATGAATCTTTTCCTGAGACACCCCCACCCCCACCCTACTCCCAGGGCTTGATTTGTAATTAGGTCTGCAATGTAAGGCATGTGAATTCCTGAGGATTAAGGAGGTATTGAGGAAGCTCAACTCTATGGAAATTATATCCCTGTAGACCAAAGAGAAAGAAAGATTCATGCATTGAGTGCTTACATGAAGAGGTGGGTACAGATTAAAGGCTCACTTCTGCTGCTGTGATGGAATGCTCCAACATAACACAGCTTTGTGACGGAAGTGTGCATATGTCTTAGAGTTCCAGGTTATGTAGTCAGTCCATCATAACAGGGTTGTCAAGGCAGGAACTCCGAGACACTACCTATACGGTAGTCAGAGAGGAAGGAATGAACACACACTCACTAGCTCAGCATACTTTATTCAGCTTTCACACAGCTTGTGGGAGTTGGCAGTGCGCTCACACACAGGTTGGTCCTTTCCACCTCAATATGAAAAATTGCCTCATGAGCATGTCCACAGGACAAGATGCTCTGGTCCCTTATTGAGACTGTTTCCTAGTGATTCTAGATTGTATTACATTGATAAAACTGACAGGCAACCACAGGACAAAAATATTAACACTGTTTGGTAGGACACAAACGTATGAAAAAGTCAGTTCAGGCGAAAAAAATGATTTGCATGGATACAATGTATTCTTTTGAAGACTGAAGGTTTCTTAGCCTGGGAGAGCAAATCTTTTTAGCATGGGAGGTTGAAGCCAAAGGTATCTTTTGACAAATTCAGTACTTTGACAAACAGAATAATTAATAATAATAATAATAACAATAATAATAATAATAAAACAGTAACTAATACTCTAGTCATAGAGAACCCCGATGGAGATGGTATTTTACAAATAAAACGAAGACATTTTCGGCCTAAACCACCCAGTTTTTAGAATTATTTTCCCCAAGGTCTTATACATAGCAACATTTTTATTAGTACTAAACCGATACTTGTGTTTACATTATTTTTTTCTTAGTCAGTCAGCATTAGGTGGTATCATGACCTGTCTTATCGTTCCCAGTATTTTCACTCTGAGCTCGTTGAGGAAGGAGAGAGGAATGGGCAGGGCATGTACACTGCCTGCTAGTGTTTTAAGACCGATGCAGAAGTTGCAGGTACCCTACTAGGAAACTGGACTTTAGGCAATAGAAGATAATTCCCTTCAGAATTAGCATCATCCTAATGCAGTCAAACCAAGTCTGTAAATGCTCCCCTTCAGAGCTCACAGCTGCCCCTGTAAGTGTTGATTTGTGCCTGTGAGGTTGCTATAACAACCACTTTTTTTCCAAACAATTATGTAACACATGATTTAGTTCATATGAATCAGAGCTGATAGAAATATTCTTTTTACCAGCCCCCTTTGTGTGTGCATATGTGTGTATGTATGTGTGTATGTGTGTGTGTGTGTGTGTGTGTGTGTGTTCTAAACTAGAAGGGAGCCCTGTCTTCCACCTTGATTTCCAAGGGCTCGTGGAAACAGCCACCAGAACCCCATGACAGCATCTTAGCCGGTTTGGTCTATTATAGTTTTGTCCAAAATGGTTTGCTTGAAATTTCCCTGGTTTCCATATTTTAGCCATACCTTTAATAAACATTATCTGAAGTTAAACTTTCCTAAATAAATGAATAGTTCATTCAATAACCAAATTTTGTGGATAGGTAATGGTGATTGCCAAATATTTATTTTGAGCCTTACTTTTGAAATTAACTTTAAAACTGACCCTTGTCCATCACCCTGCTTATTTGGCACAAGTCAATGAACAGACTTTGCACATGTTTTTCCTGCACAGGTCACTGGGGACCAGAACTAAGCAATGTTGACCACAGAATTCCTACTACCTATCCCTCTGCATGTAGAACCCAGGATATCTGAAGATTTATTGTTAGGAAAATATTATTGATGTATTCTTTGACCAGTGAGAATTGTCTCCAGGTTTAGGGTATCAGTTTTCACATCAGCATTAATTTCTCATGGCTATCAATATAAGAGGAAGATGACTGGGAAGTCAGGTTCTCATTCTGAAGAACTGCCTTACTTTGTCTTTCCAGCCACAGCTTATGATTACAATATTCTAGAACCAGAGTCCTGATTCACTACAGACCATATCTTCTCATCTCTACGCCAGCACTGGGTCTCAGTGATTATGGGTCAAATACTGCCAGATACTTGGGAGAACTTTTTCGATGTGTTTTCTCTTCTTCTGACATGCTGTCCTATGTGCCCGCTACTGGATTTATCTTGGCAGTGTAAACACCTTTCAATTACATGATCCCATAAACCCCTGCACTCTTAAAATATTCTTCCCTGTGCTGTCCACCTCACTAAAAAGTGCTCAGTCCAATTATTCGCCTTCTATGAAGTCTAGATTTTCCTGATAAGTGGTCAGCTTTTCTTTATCCTGTTAAGATGAAGATGTTCTTTCAAAACATTAGAATCGCATTCCCTAGGTCCACAGAGTGTGTCCAGCCTGTGCCATACCAATGCTGGTGTGCCATTTTTTTGTTTAATGTGGAGTTAGGGTTAGGTGAGTTATGATTTTTGTTGTACCCTACTGACTATGTCATTCTGAGCAAGGATTCTGGGAAGTTCCCACAATCTCCCTTTCTGACACGGCTATAATCATCATTTAGGTGAGGTTCAAATGTCCTTGAAAATGATCCTTCCTCACTGAAAATTTGAGTGATCAATTTTACAATACATTATCGAGTTGTATCAATAACTTTCACAGACATTTACTCCCACCTGTGTTGACTGAACACCCTCTGAATCAATGACAGTAAAATCTGATGCCTTCACCACCGCATCCTTTTCTTCCTACAGAGTCTCCTATAATCACATTGTGATCTCTACTCCCCCTATGGTATCTCCCTTTTTAACAAGCTCCAAATACTCTTACTGGTTTCACTTTCTTCTGCCTTTGGAAAGTGGCCTTTTAATGACTCTTTTGACAATACCTCATGTGTCATTCCTTCTGCAAAGTTCATGTGTCTCTATATCCAAATCTGCCATCAAGGATCACAATACATGTTCTCGTCTCCGGGGATATTAAGGTTTTTAAAAACTGATGCAGTATTACAGAGTTCTGCCCCAAGGAAAATACCTGGCCTTCCAGTTCAGATGTTTGTTGATGTCCCCAAGCAGCTGCTATTGGATCTGATTAGCTTTAAACACAACTGCCTTCCATAGCAGCCCTAATCTTTTATCAATAATCTGATAATCAGTGTTCCAGCTCCTACTTTATACATGACTTTACATTCAATTGTATGGACATCATCGGTTCTGAAGACAGATTTAACTTACCCTGTGTTTCTCTGAGAAGCTTTGGGTTCTGCACATGTAGTCGCCTCTTACAGCTATGCTTTGTACTTACTTTATGTGGCATTCATACACACAAGGTAAAATTAACAAATACAAAGAGAACATGTAAAAATACTAATTCCTCAGGTGACTAGGCAAATAACTATAATACCCCAAAAGTCATGAATGCTACTGGGCAGAAGACCAGGGCAAGAAAGTGAGCTTAGGACAGCCTGAGCAGAGGAGGGCTGTTATCTTGATAACACTCCAGGGAAGAGGAATGAGAAAGGATTCAAGAGGACGAAAGCCTGGTGCGTTAGCTCTTGGAAGGTCTGGTAATAAAATAGATGTCCCGTAGTCAGTCTGGGAACCGGTACTGACCTCTGCCCCTCATCAATTCCAGGGCACACAGAGCACCTTCTTTTACACTTTCTGTTCAGTAAACATGAAATGCCACTGTACACAGGGCACAGCCAACATCTTTGATCATTCATCAGCAGTACCAGAACTAGTCATCTCTGTGCCATACACATGAATTTGGCTTCCATGTGACTCCTGACAACTATTCAACTCACTTGAACTTTGTCGTTCTGCTTGTCGTGTGGAGATGAATTTTGACTCACCTTTCTTCCACACAAGTACAAACCTTTCCCACACCACCTACTGAAAGGGTCTTTCCTCCACTGTTCTGAGGTGGCATCACCCATACTGTAGGTGATGTGTCCATGTGTGCCTGGGTTTAAGAGCTCAGTGTCACCCCCACTCTCTGAGATGCTTTGTAAGTAATCAGTAACACAAGTTGTGCAGGGTTGTTCTTCCTTGGCTGGGCCCATTACATGTCTGCCTGCATTTCAAAATCAGTTTGGCAGTAACCATATTTTAATATTCTTGGATTATTAATGTCTTCTCATGATATACTGCAATAAAATATAAGTGTTTTGGCATAGAGTATAACTTGCCTTCATAATCTAGTTCTAGTTTCTTGCCTGGTTACATTTCTGAACTTTCTCCTCCTCTCCTGCCTGCATTCTATAGTAATTGCATATAAATTGCTTCTCCTACGTGTTTATTATTAAGAAGGCATCTCATGTCTTTGTGCTTTTCCACATTCTTTCCCTACTTTAAAAACCACATGCGCTCCACTGCTCTCTCCCTGTAATACTTACCCTCTTCCTTTAGATCTTTGCCCTGTACATTCCTGTTAAATGAGGACAATGATCAGCACATGGATGATAAAGGCCCATTGTACTGTGTCTTCATAGCCCCATTACAAAGAGCATTTCATATTACAGTACCACAACCTACTAATTTTACATCTTTGCTTATTTATTTTTGAGAAAAAGCCTCTGTCCCAATCTGGCCTCAAGCTCCTAATCTTCCTGCTTCCACTTTCTGGCCACTGGAATTACAGTGTGCACCATCATGCTAAGTTTATGTGGTCATAGGATGACACTCTGAGCCCATGAATGTGACTCCTGCATGTGGTTAAAGGTGCACCTTACCAATTCTGCTACATACGTGGCTCAAGCTACTGAATTCTATCGAAGACTAGACAGGCTTCTAGAATACCCCCAACTATGTGGTCAGTAGGATAATTGAAACAATATGTGCAAATGTATGTCAAATGTTAAACATTAAAATGATTGGTTAAATAATGCATAATGAGCCAGTTAGTATGATAAACGTGGTGTCACTGAATGAAATTACTTTATGGTTACCAGTTACTTTTTAAAAAATCTAAACAACATATCAAACTGTTAAAGATTTATTCAAATACAGAATATCATTGACACGGACAGAATCCTAGAATAAGTGCTACATCATAAGAAACAAGAAAACACTGACTACTGAAAAACACAAACTACCTTCATGACTAATAAGCCATTAAAAAAAAACAAACTGTTTCTTGCATGTTTATGTCAAGTAAGTCATTACAATATTACAAAACAGCACATCAAAGGCGCCTGCTGGCTGATCTAATCTGAGTCCAACTGTAGATGCCAGCACGATTCCATCACTTTCCAAGCCTCTCTGGTGATCTCAGACAATTGCCTTTTGAGTGATCTGCTAAAGTTGCGTTACTTATATATGTATTGATCAGTGAGAAAACCCTTCATCAGAAGATCTCTCTTCCATAATTGGGAAATGTATTTTCTGTCCACTGGAAAATGTGGTAGGACTGAGCAGTGAAGCACCAGAAGACTTTCCAGACATAGACATCGGAGCTGGAAGCTCACCTCTGTCTCTGCACATGTATGCCTTTCTTCTGCCTTCCCAGGGTGCTGTCACTATAGAGCATGCATAGTGCCCACTTGTGTGATCATATGACAGTGGGCAATGGGAACCATCCAGTTCTCCCTGTTTGGTGGGAATGGGTGTGGCTGCCGAGGAAACAACACTACAGTGAACAGAGAGATTGTGGGACGATTGTAACAGCTCATCAGGAAGGTGCAGGCTTAGGAATGAGGAGTATTTGCTGTGGGCTCTATCATCTCCACCCTCCAATGAATGCCACTATTAGAAACTCAAGGGAATTTCAAAACCTTGGTCTCAAAATCACGACAGTTAAAGCAATTATTACTGAAAATATGGCACCAGGCAAGCATCCCTAAGGGGCTGTTTTGTTTCATTTCTTCTTGTTTGTTTAAAACAAGGTTTCTCTGTGTAGTCTTGGAAGTCCTAGAACTCACTTTGTGGACCAGGCTGGCCTTGAACTCAGAGACTTGCCAGCTTCTACCTCACACCTGCTGGTATTAATGGCACGTGCCACCGTCACCCTGCAGCTGACTTGTTTTTAGTCATGAAAGAATCGGAATAGGAGTTTCAAGGTTAAATCAACTTTAATATTTGATTGACACACCCTGTAATCAATTGAGAAGAGAATCTCAATTGAGGAAATGCCTGAATCAGAATGGTCTCTCCGGGATAGTCTTCATTGTCCACTGATGGAGGAGGAGAACCCAGTGTACTGTGGCTATTTTATCACTAGACAGGTGGTCCTGAACTGTGAGAAATTTGGCTCAGGCTAAGCCCTCCTGAAAGCCAGCTAGTGAGAAACATGGTCCATGGTTCCTGCTGTACTACTTTGGTTGTGAACCAAGATCCTTTAAGTTCCTGCTTTGAGTTCCTTCAGGGTTGAACTATGACCCAGACTTATAATCCAGCAAATCCCTTTTCCCCCAAGTTACTTCTAGTTTGGATATTTTATTATAGCCACAGAAGTGAACAAGAGTGCTGTCATGAAGCTCTGCACAAATTTCTCTAAGCCCAACGAAGTCACAAATATTTCTCACTGTGGTAGCCTGGAAGGACAGATGAAGAAGAAATAATGTTTACATCTTTAATCATGTGTTTGGATATGGATGTGTGCACATGAGAGCAGGTGCCTGTAGAGGCCAGAGGTGGTGTATCTCCCTGCAGTTGGAGTACAGGCACTTGTGAGCTACTTGACTGTCTGCTGAGAACTGAATCTAGGTCCTCTAAAAGAGCCATGTGTTCTTTTAACTACTAAATTGCCTTTAAAGCCAAAGAATGAGTAATTTTAAATAGTGTAGTATTTAAGCAATACATTTAATTATTTACTGCATTCTCCTCTTTTTATAAATGCATGCTTTTAAAAATATGTTCTATAGTGTAGAAAGAGTATTTGTAATTATTTTTGAGAACTTGATCAATAACATGAGCTTTTACTGATATTCTCTCTCTCTCTCTCTCTCTCTCTCTCTCTCTCTCTCTCTCTCTCTCTCTCTTCTCTTATATGTTTATAGTATCTACGTGCACATGTGTTTATGTGCAAAAGGAGGCTAGAAATTATGCTGTTTTCCTTTATAACTCTACTATATTTTTGAGACTGTGCTCTCATTGAATTAAGACCCCTTGGGCTAAGCTGGCTGGTCACTGAGTTCTGGCTGAGCCTGTCTGACCCTCCTCACCCCACCCCTCCCAGCACTAGGATTATAGACAGTGCTACTGCACCAGGTTTTCACAAGGGTGATTTGAGCAGAGTCCTTCTTAATTGCATGGCAGGTGCATTACTGATGGACCCACTTCCCTGGCTCTACAAATAAATATTTTTATAAGGAAATGAGATTCAACTGTCATCAGTCTTAAGTTTTATATAAAAGAGTGAGTTTTCTGGAATTGATTATGTTAATGAGGATTTATTGGTTTTATAACATGATATAGAATCTGTTTGCTCCACTAATATTTACCCAGAAAACTCATATTTTCTTCCTTTGGAAGTTATTAGAACATGTGTTCTAGAGGACATATGGAAAGAAAAGGAGACAGAATCTTCTCAGCCACTGCCAACCTGTCTCTCGGTGTCTTTACCTTATGGGAAGCTAGCAGGATGGGAGTCAGGGAATCAACAGGTACTTCACATAAAACTATATAATAAACTTCAATAGAAATTATAAATAATTCAAAAAATTATAAATAATTTTAAAAACAAATAATAAAACTTCAATAAGACTACAACAGTTTTATTATTTACCAGTTAAACAAATCATTTATTACAACACAGTTCTGAAATGAACATTTATTCCTACGGAATTACCCTAAAAATCATTTCTAGTGTTGTCAGCCTGACACGGTAGTTTAGAAAACCAATATTTTCTCAGACAGTCTCAAATTTGCAAATGTATTAAGCATTATTTTCACCATGCCATGTTTTATCATTTATTTCTCCTAATAAACATGTTTGTGTGATTTTCAATTTGACTTACTAAGTGCTTTAATTAAGCACATCATTAAGCACAATACATATGTTGGAGCTCCTTTAATTTTTACATTTTAAGTTTTATACATATGGGGAAAATTTAAATTGTGAGGGCAATACTTGAAGCTGATTTATTTTTAGGAAGAAACTTTTCTTACACGCTCACATTTTTTTTCAGTTCTCTCTTTTAAGGATGTGTAACTATAAGCATTCATGATTTATGATTCTCTGAAATCCTTCCAGGGAATGACAATAGATGATGAACATTTTGATGAATATATGGTGATTCCTCTCAGACTAATGGTTTAGTATGAGAAGATTCCTAGAATCACTCTCATGAAGATGATGGTAGTGGTGGTGATATGTGTGCATATGTGTGTGTGCACATGTGTGTCTGTGTTAGTTTTGCTCACTCAGTCTGTGGAATAGACATACCAGAAACTCTCCATTCCTAACGTTAGATAATGGTTTCAGTCCCGTGGCAGTTCAGAGCATGACCTCTGAATTCTACCACATTTAAGTTTCTGCTCCATCATTGATCAGGTTTATAACTTCTTGTAAGCCATCTTCTAAATGTCAGTTCCCTCTGTGCAGTCAAGAGTCTAGTGGCTACTTCTCAGATCCACAGAGCAGTGAGTGGAATGAAGCATGTTACGTGTGTATTTAGTGCAGCATCTTGGACATGGGAACCACTACTATAATTTCAATCATTGTTCTATTACTCTGTGACTGTCCTTGAAAAAGACCTGTTAAAACAAAAATTATCCTCTAAAGACAAGTACATCCTCTGATTAAAAGCTGAGTGAAACTGACAGCTAGGCTGGGATCAGATAAGAAACTAGCAAGCATCTCTGTAACTCTTTCGAGCTGCTCTGGGCTCCCCTGGGCTGCTTGCGGTTCAAGCCTACACTGCTGGCCTAGCAAACTGAAAGAATTGGCAGCCAAACAAAGTAAGACACTTTTGTCACAAGCGAACATCCCACTTAAACCCACTGAAATGTTGCCACCAGTGGCTTCCACAGGACTTAGAAGAAAACGACTTTGAACGTTTTAGAGATTATCTGAAATGTCCAATTCATCATTGTTCAATACCGCTTTGTGAACACCGGTGCCCAGAGACTACTTCCCTCAGCAAATGAGTTGGGTCCTTCTAACGCAGGGATTCTAGAGTCAACGCAAAGATAAGAATCAGCAGATGTTGAAAAGAAAATGGGCACTATTGTTATGATGGGAACGACTGAGCACTCAGAAAGACTTGACGTACTCAGTTTCCATCTTTTGCTCCGTCCTGTCGCTACATTCCCCGATTCCCGTCCACGCTTGCTCTTGGCCTTTGTGTGGTTGCAGCCGCGATGAGCAAAGCTTATCTACAGGAAAGAAACTGGGGGACTGCAATAGCGGTGAAAGAACTTGTGTTGAGCACAGCAGCAGTCAGTGACACAGATAAGCTGGGCCGAAGCCACTGACGCTGGGTATGTAACATGTGGGACTCCGAGCAACAGGAAGATGAAGAGCCCCTTATTAGATCACGACTAACAGTGATTAGCAGTTTCAGTGTGGGAACAGCTAACCATTCAGCACTGAGACCCGCTCAGCTACTCAGGTTAGAAGGAAGCCAGCCCTGCACGCCCTCCTTTCTTCCTCTCCTAACCTTACTTCTTTCTGGTGTTTATAAAACCCCTCTTTGCTTGCCTGGCCTTTCACTTTCTCAAAGAAGGCCACTTTAATCCAAACCCAATTATTAAAACTATTTGTTTTATTACTTTTTGAGAATTTCATATGTGAGCACTGTATTTACATCATCATTATCCTTTTCCACCATTACTCTTCCTGTGTAGCCCCCACTCCATTTTTTAACTATTGTTACAAGCACACACACACACACACACACACACACACACACACACAGGTATGTTTGTGTAGGTACAGCCTACTGAGTCTGTCTAGTATTGTTCATATGTTTATGTGTTAGAAATCACCACTTGGACCAAAGGCCTCCCACTGATAGCATACAATGTTATCCTCTGCTACATATGTAACTGGAGCCATGGGTCTCTCCAGGTGTACTCATTGGTTGGTAGTTTAGTCCCTGAAAGCTCTGGAGGGTTTGGTTGATTGATACGTTGTTCTTCCCATAGGGTTGCAAACTCTGTCAGCTCCTTCAGTCCTTTCTCTAGCTCTTTCATTGGGGAACACCAAGCCACTGAGGTGGGAGTGGGTAGTTGGGAGAGGTAACACCTTCATGGAAGTAAGGGGAGGGAGAGGGTGGATGGGAGTGAGGGGAAAGAGGATAACATTTGAAATGTAAATACAGAGAATATCCAATAAAATGAAAAAAGAAAAAGAAAAAAAAATCACCACTTGAGATTGGATAGCTTACTGTGGGGCTCATCCCTGGGAAAGAATGAATCCCCCCTCTCAACAACCATTAATTTCATGTAGCACATCATCTAGGGGTGTGGTCTTGTCAGATTTTATTTTTCCATCTGTGTGGTACTCACTGCTGTTGTCATTACACAGATCTTGCTTAGGTGAACATGGTGTTAACATGTACGAGTGTTGTTCCCTGTTATAGACAGAAGAGTGTCTTATCCTGTGGTAGACATCCTCTTCCTCGCTGTGCCTCCTGAGTCTCAGACACAGGGGTTGCATTGTAGATATATCTGTCACGGGGAGATAAGCACACTACAGGTAGCTGATCGCAAAGACTATTTAGCCAATATGTATCACAGAGACTCTTTGGCATTATGTAAATGCATGTGAAGGAATGACCCTAGACATTTCCTTTCTATAGTTATTTGTTATGTGATGGTGACAGCCAGTACCTGCCTTGGCATGTGTGTGGAGGTCAGAGTGTAACTTACTGGGGACAATTCTGTCCTTTCACTATGTGGTTCTTTGAGATTGAACTCTGGCCATCAGGCTTAGCAGCAGGGTCTTTACACCCTGGGCCCCCTCTAAAAGTTATTTAACTTCCAGTAGATGTTTAAAAAGAAACCATTAGCTTCTCATTTTATTTTAATTTGATTCAGTTAAACATCCTTGGAAAACTCAAGCATTGTTCTTTTACAGGGTACAGCTCAATAAACTACTCAAGTAAATCTGTCAAACTCATAACATCCTTGGAATGTTTGAGTCATGTGTTCTTCTGGAAGTCATCCAAAAGGAAAATCACCCAAAATAAATAACATTTTTGGATGCATAGACACATGCATGTCCATTCAAGAACTTCAGATTAGATCCTAGCTTTGAAATAAGAGTTCAGATATGTGGTATAATAACACTACTTATCCCGAGGACTTCAAAGAGAGATAGGATATTTTGCAAAACAAAGTGATGAAATTTTATTACATGTATCAGTTACCATGTTAATACACAAAAATATGCTAGCATCAGGTCACAAATGCTCACAATGATTACTTCTTTTAAAGTTCTCATGAAGAATGTTCAAAGACTACAACCAACATATATCCTTGTTTCTATTTTCTTTTTAAAAAAAAAATTTTTTTTCCAGATTGCCAAAATAAACATTCTGTTCCTAGAGAAGTTAACTTTATGGTTTTGATTTATAGCCAGATTCCCCCACCTCCAAAGATAAATTCCATTTGCTTTGTTCAAAATCAGCATCTACTTTAGGTCCCATGTACTGCCTTCAGTTGCTATACTCTCTGGGCTCTGCTTACCCTATGGCTGTCTGAAGTGTTTCTATGCCATCCTGTTAGTAACTGAGGTCTCTGGATTGACCTCTCTTCTTCTTATATATTAAAGTGAACACGGTCTTCTTGTAAACAGACTAGAGCGTATCCTGTGTGTGGTTTGCACCATGGTGACAGAGTCGGTTTATTGTGTCACTGTGAGAACTGCTCAGACTGGCCCCTGCACTGTGTGGTCAGCTTCTGAACTCTCCAATCTTCTGTGCTGCTCCCCCACCTATGGTCAAATGGCATTTTGTAAGACTCACTTTTGTTTACCTGATGCTAACACAAAATGAGGATCTTTCACGACTCAACTACTGCAAAAGTGTGGCTTTTCAAATTTCCCATCACTTCTATGCTGACTGAGCAGTTTGTCTTCTTGAATCAATAAGAATTGTCAGGGTGCACCATAAGACAAATTTATTTTTGAAAAGATAAATACTGCTTTAAAATTTCTTTTAAGTTTGAGATTAAAATTATTCTATTTTTTACTTCCCTTTTCTCCCTTCAAACCTTCTCTCTGCTCCCCTTGGCTCTTTCTAATTCATAGCCTCTTTTTTTTTAATCCACTGTAATTACATGCACATGTATATGTATAAACACACACATTCCTAAATATAACCTGCTCACGCTATATACTGTATAATGTCACCTGTATGTGTTTTTCGGACTGATCATTTGGCAATGGAAAAACAATTGGCATACACTTCCCTGTAGAAGTCTGTTTCTCCTATTATCAGAATTTAGTTGCCTGTAGTTCTTTATGTAGAGCTAATAAGATCTCTTGGGGCTTTTCCTAAGGTGAAATTTTGTTTAGTGTCTAATGAAGTGTAATATAACTTTTAGCATTTTTTAGGTTAATGGTACTTTCATATTTTTTATACAGCAAGTACAAGAATTATTCAATGTGTTGCACCATTGCCTAGCAGGAGGCCTTTGGGTTGTTGTCTGTTTTTAAGAGGCTTCTGTTATATTCTACTAACCAGCTCCATCAACCAGTCCTCAGTTTGTACTTTGTGCTGATTAGCTTTAACTGTCAACTTTACTTAGAAACACTTAGGAAAACAGTTTCAGTGAAGCACCATCTAGATCAAGTTAGCCTGTGGGCACTACTAGAGAGAATTTGTCTTGATGGCTAAAAACCAGTTCATTATGGGTGGTAGCATTCTCTAGGCAGGGTATCCTGAATGGTTTCAGAGAGAAGAAAGCAAGCTGAGAACAAGCAAGCAGGGAAAGATTCATGGATTTTTTTTTTTTTAATCTCTGCGTGTTTAACTATGGGTATATTACATTATGTTCCTACCTCGACTTCCTGAAATAATAGACTGTAACCTGAAATTGTCAGCTAAATAAAACATTTATTTTCTAAGTTACCTTTTATTGTCACAGTAAAAAAAATAAAAGGAGATTTTAAAAATTATTTGCATCGTTTTTAACTTTTAACAACCATTTTTCCCAAAGGCCCTTGGTTCACTTTATTGCAAAATAATATGAAAAATATTTTGATTGATATTGTAGTCAAACATGTCTAGTCCTTTTTAGCAGATGAAGCAAGAACAAACTGCATTCACTTTAAATCTCAAGTTAGTTTTCTAACTTCTAATTCAACTCTAATAATGCAATTTCAGGAAGTTACTTGATTTTTCTACTGCTGCCTTGTTTTTCCCTAATTCCAAAAATCTCAATTGCCTGCGCAGTGCCTCATCCTACTCAGTTTCTGTGTTTGCCTTGATTCAACCTGTTTCTCCTTCCATCAAAAGATTAATCAGCTAGTAGTGGCACTGATGGGGTTGGAGACAAGAACAGGAAAGAAGCCAAGTGTTCCTCCTCATTCCTCTGTCTGGGGAGAAGCTTCCAGTGTGGCTGTGACTCCATCTCCAGTGTCCCACTCTCCTACGCAGACCTACTGTGGTTCCTGTCACCATGCTCCTTTATACTGTATTTGCTTTTCTGTCCTCGCCAAAGTGTGGAGGGATGCCCTGCTGTCTCTAAAACTCTTGGTTTTCCCGGTTGGTCTCTTAATTCTTCTGACACTGTTCTTGATTATTCTCCAAATTATATCTCCTTTGAGGATGTACCAACTGACTTAATTGGTCCTTGATAATAAAACTAGAGTACTGTAGGAAGGAGTTACAAAGCCACACCCAGTGATACAATGATTCTTTAAAATACTGTTGGCTTCCTTTCTTTTCCCTTCCACCAAATGCATTTCTGAAGATGTGAAAAAAAAATCTGTAACCTAAATTAGTTACTCTAATAGCCCTTTTCTTCATGATTATGTTACTAATTAATATATGGTTATGCTTGTGTGCTTAATATAGTTCCAAATTTTGGAGATTCTGTTTTATTATTTTACTTATAAATACTCAGGACAGTGTATTTATATGGGAAGAAAGTGAATATAAAATATACACACATAGATATTTCTCCTGACCCGTGGTCTAATGTCTCCTTCTGGTTTTCTATGATTATTTCAGTCATACTTTTGTTCGTGCTTGTAATATGCTTCTTGTAACATATATTTCTCAATTCTTGTATTAAGTACACTATATAATTTATAACTTGCTCTATCATATTTAACTAAGGCACCTCCATATTGCTACACAGGGATTTCCTTCCTTCTTCTTTACTACTGTAAATTTCTTTTTCATATGGATAAAACCATACATAATTCAAGCCATTGTACATTGTTCAACATGTAGGGTCTTCCAGCTTTTGTTATGAAAGACTAGCAAAGAAAATGGCTGTTTATTTGTTGTCTTGAACTTGTGAGTGTATATTTAGAAAGACAGAGTCCTGGAAGCAGAATCTTGGGTTTAGTATATAATGCTAGACAAATCTTCTAAAGGACTCATGTCATATTATAGCAAAACAGAAGCTGACTGATGACAGCCCTGCATACAGAATACGCTGCTGATAGACTTTCCTTGTGTCACCATGGGTGACAAATGGCACCTCAGTGTCATACTGTAGGAAATCTAATATCTCTTTATATGAACAAGGACTATTTGTGTTCTATGACCTGTCCACACATGTTAGTATATTTTTTAGAAAAATAAGAGAAAGCTCTGGCTTAGAAGTTAGAGGATCCATATTTCATCTTAAGTGCTTAAATCTAGTCTCAATTTTTCAGAGAACTGCTGCTGAGCCTGAGTTTTTCCCTGGGGCTTGGGGCTTCTTACTGAAGTGAAGATGGCATCACAACATGGTTTGGGAGCCTATGGAATGTTGTGTGTTTTCCCCCTTGAAGCATGTCTACTGCTGTTCTCAAACCTCTAAAACCAGAAAGCTGTTAGGGATGCTTGATGAGAAATTCTATCAAAAGTCCAACCTCAATCAGACAAAAAAAAATCACAGAAACAGCACCAGTGTGACTACCTAAAGCTTCTGAGTGTCTGAGCAGAGGCTGCAGTACTTTGGCATTGCTGGACTCACCCTCAGAGAACATACTGCCAAGAGCTTGTTTTTTCAAGACTCTTCCTCTTAAAACATAAATAAGAATGGTTAAAAAATATCCAACTCAGCTCTTTGCTAAGATTAGCCTCTTTGACAAGGGTAATGGCAAAATTCTTTGTTGGGAAAATATGACAGTTGTTTATATACACAGACTTCATTCTTTGAATTATAGCTTTTTGGCAGGACACTGAGAGTTTAATCTTCCCTAAACCCCACTGTTACTTCTGCTATGTATGTTTGGCTATCCTGGTAAAGATCTTCATCAGCTATCTGATGAGGCCTGATGTCAGTGTTATTTGATATTGTTAGATTGATTGAAAGGTACTTAAATGACTAATCAAAAAATTATGAGACACATTGCAAATCTAAGTCTTTAAGCAGAATTTAGCACATATGGTAGTGTGTGTATGTGTGTGGGGGGGTGTGAGTGTGTGAATGCACATGCACATGTTTGCTGACTAAGTATATAAGCCAGTTGAAACCTTAGTTGTTAGATAAAACTTCACAAGGCATTGGTTCACCTGGAAAATTTTGTAGGTATACTTATAAACATTTTTTTTTCCTAAAATACAATAAAGAGTCAAAGTTTCAGCTTTGACATGAAGTTAGAATGACAAAAGTCAGAGTTAATTTCTCAAACACCTTCCATTCTTTCTGCATAAAAATAATATTAATGGCAATTCCTCAGAAAATTGGACATAGTCCTACCTGAAGATCCAGTTATTCCACTTCTGGGCATTTACCCCAGAGATGCTCCAACATACAGTAAGGACACATGAACAACAATGTTTATAGCAGCTCTATTTATAATAGCCAGAAGCTGGAAAGAACCCAGATGTCTTTCAGTAGATGAATGAATACAAAATTTGTGGTATATTTGCATAATGGAGTACTACTCAGCTATCAGAAACAATGACTTTATGAAATTCTTAAGTAAATAGATGCATCTAGAGAATATCATCCTGAGTAATGTAACCCACTCACAAAAGAAGAGACATAATATGCAGTCACTGATAATTGTATACTAACCCCAAAAAGCTTTGAACACCCCAGAAACAACTCACAGGCTATATGAAGCTCAAGAAAAACAAAGGCCAAACAATGAAAGCCTCAGTACTTCTTAGGAAAAAAATAAATGTATAGCACCCTCTCAGAGTGTGGTACACTTGGACCTTAAGTCATTAATATTCCAAGAGCTAAGATTATAGCCTTGCAGCATTTTTTTTTTTTTGTATTCACAGATCATTATGCTTAATCTATACTCACCAAGAAATCTGTTTCTATTTTTCATTCTGTCCTACATGCACTTTATGCTTATGGTAACTAGTGGGATTTCAATGCATGCTATCAAACCTCTAAAAGAATTAAGTACCGACAAAAATATTCATATAGTGTTATGCCAAAATGCCCTTAAAAATCTGTATATGCATCCCTCTTTTTTAAAAAATAAAGTTGTAAAAAAATAATGTTAATTCCTCTGAAAAGGTTGTTTTCCTCAACCAGGAACATCTCCACTGATAGCCAATGTTCTGAAAGACATAGATGACATTTCCTGCAAGATTAATAAGATGAAGGAAGAGGACAGGAAAAACCCAAATGGCCAATTATATAATTTGCATTTTTAGAGACTTATTTGCAAACCTTAACTGAAAAATAAGTCTAAGATTAGATTACCTTAATATTTATTTAATGGTAGAAAACCAGAACTTTATCTTCAAAGGTTCCACATTTTTTAAGGGTTGGACTGCTTCTTCTTCCTCCTTCTCCTTCTCCTTCTTTTTCACTGACGTTGCCATCCCTTACATTATCATAATTGTTGTCTCAGTTCTCTGGACTTTGCAATAAACAGGAGTACAGTGTCTGGAAAAAGGTGTTTACAAAGCATAAAGAGACATGCTAGTTTACAATTAGTTGTTTTACTTCGATTGATGTCTATAAATATTTTACTTGGCTTAATTTAATTATTAGTGAAATTTTTCCATCAACTATTAAATTAGTAGACACAGAGGAGGACATAACAAGGGGAATGTAACAAATGGTGTATACATTGTCAGTAACAGGAAAGAAATCAACTTTGGAACTTAACAGAATTTTAGAGATGAAAGGAATTCCCAGAACACTACCTTTCTAATACTGTAATCTGTGTGAATATAGTCACTTAGAAAAAAAAATATAGTAGAATATTTATTTGAGTAACTTTGCAAATATCAATTATCAGCATTTTCCAGGCTATCAAGCAAGACCCAACAATGGCATTCACATCCTTCATGTCTGACAACTCTTGGCTGTGCCCTGAGATACTTTCAATTCTACCAATGAACCAATCAATTGAATAAACATTTGTTAAGCACCAGTTATATACTCTATGCCACGAGTGTGGCATGCATGGTACTAACAATTGGCTGCTGAACTAAAGGTTTTGCCTTGTTGGAGGAAGTGCATCATTGTGGGTGTGGGTTTTAAGACCCTGGTCATAGCTACCTAGAAGGACTACCTAGTTTTTCAGGGACCTTCAGGTGAGGATGTAGAACTCTCGGTTCCTCCTGCAACTATGCCTGTCTGGACATTGCCATGCTACTGCATGGATAATAATGAACTGAACCACTGAACTTGTAAGCCAGCCCCAATTAAATGTTGTCCTCCTAAGAGTTGCTTTGGTCATGATGTCTGTTCACAGGAGTATAATCCTAACTAATACAACCTGAATGAGGAAAACTAGAAAGCAGAAATAAGGCTACAAAGAGAAGTCAATGGAGAAGGAAGAATATTTTAAAGAAAGAATGTCAGGACAAAGTACAGCCACATGTAAGAGGAAGGGCATGGACTGCACTGTATACCACATACAAAATGAATCAAAATAAGTGCAGCCCAAATGCCAAGGACTAAATCTACAAGACCCTTTAACAGAGGAATGGAACTTTATGACCTGAGATGGGACAAAGCCTGAGACCACAGCAGCCACAAGAGAAATCCATCAGTTTTCATCCAAACTTTTATGCAAAAATGCTTAAAATCTGTACATTTATGTTTGTTTTTTAAAATAACGTTGTTCAATTTAAAAAATAAAAGTTATTCTTCAACAGATGCTATCAGGATTGTGAAAGAACACAGAACATGAGAGGACTGTCTGTACACACAAGGGACAGCTCCTGTCCAGCTGTACCAGAGGCCTGAAGTTTTAAATGAACATGTATATGTATATTTCTTCAGTGGAGATACAGACATATTGAAACACAGAAAAAGAGGCTGAGTATTACTGGACACAAGAACCAAATTGAAGGTCTGCCTTGTACCCACTGAGAGAAGCAGCCAACAAGGGCTTCTAGAGATATTGAGAAACCAGAGGCCCCATTTGGTAAGGAAGTGGAATGATGCTTTAGAAAACAGTTTGGTGGTTTTTCAAAAGGAAAAACATAACGAATGTATGATCAGCATATTAGATATAAACTGAAATGAAATGAAATCAGGGACATATATGTATGTGCGTGCCCTATAAAAAGTGGCAGTTAAGTATTGTCTTGCTATAGTAAAGAAGGTCCAAGGTTTGTTATGGCATTCTAGAACCTTCAAAAGGCTGTAAAAAAATCTTACTAGGCACTTTTGGTTCATGAAATCTGCCCCTCAGTTGCAGTTCCTCTGAATATATAAAGAAAATGGGTTTTCTTACACATTGGCCTAATGGGGCTGGTAGACCAGTCTAATACAAGGACATGTAAACCACTACCAATGGCCATCTTACAATGTAGAAAAAGCCACAATACAAAGCCTAGAAATCTATGCAGGAGCCTGAGAGCCTGGCTGTTCCATACTTAGGTGGGAGGAAGCAGAAGACTTGGGTCTTACCCTGACTCCAACCTTCGGTTTCATTTAATATTTATTTAAGCTTGGAGCTGAGGAAAATCACATCCCAAAGAGACCTTATTTTGTTGGATTCTGCCACCTTGAGACTGGCAGGGTTTTTCCTCATCAACCCATTCTTTTGATGAGAATACAAATGTTTTTCATGTTTCCTTTGGAAGTCAGCCTAAAGAATGAGACTGCTACATTCTTGTTACAAACAAGAATTTTGTGACTGGGTAGAAAATAAAGGTGACCCTCTGCTTGCAAAGGAAAAGGGGACATGTCGCTCTGTAATACGCACTTCTAAATAACTGTTTCCAAGAGATACATGTTATGTGATTTTACTTGAATAAAATAAGAAGCCGCAAAAGGGAGATAGTGGTGAGTGGTGGCTAGAGATAGGAGCTTGTGTTTGATTTGGAGGGAGATGAGTAGCTGTTGCCAAAATGCAGATGGATTGTCCTTGAGGTGCTGAAATTCTCTGAAATTGATTGTGATAATGGCTCCATGAATATACAAACCACTGAACTAAGCTCTTGGCATGAGCTGTGTTTTACTAATGGTGTATTTTGAAACATTAAGAAAGTACAGTTGCAATTAAGTCTATGAATTTTACAGGTGATAGACAGTGGATTTCTATCATTTGACAATATGGTAGATAGACACACAACCTTACCCTCAGCATTTCCAAGTGCAGAACATACCGAGTGGCCGGATATACCCAAGAGTTCAATTATTGCAAGACACAACATACAGGTTTTCTGTTGTTGTTGTTGTTGTTGTTGTTGTTTTCCATATGTTCTTTCTATCATACTAAAGGACAAAAATTAATGATTTATTCTCTCAGGAAGACTCAGAACAGTGCTAAATGGTGTTTAGAGTTTCTACATCGTTGCAAGTCTGCCTCTAGAATGAACCCAATCTGAGGTACTAGAAACGCCTGTGGTGCTCTTGGCACACCGAGAGGCTTAGCTCCACCACAACAGCACTCACACTTTGGCTTGGAGAATTCTTTTTTATTGCTGGGAATTCTCTTGCTTGATATTCAATTTATTGCATGCTAATTTGATGTGAGAGTGGCATCTGCCTGACTCAGTCAATCTGGGCAATCAACTCTGATTTAACTTTAGAAGCAACAATCTATATGGCTTAAATGAACTGGTTCCTCTCATATAGATGCTTCTGAGGTGTCATAAGTAATTGATCATTGACTTTTACACATGCCATTAAGTGCTGGCCTATTTCATTCCAACTTGATACATGCTAGAGTAACATGGAAGGAGGGAACATTGGCTATGAAAATGCCTCTACCAGATTGGCCTAGGGTAAGCCCATGGTGTATTTTCTTGACTGATAGTCGATATGGTAAGGCCTACTTGCACATGGGGTATGTTATCCTGGGCTAGTGGTCCTGGGTCCTAGAAAGGAAGCTGAGTAAGCCACAAGGAGCAAGCCAGTAAGCAGTAATCATCCCTCCATGGCTTCAGTTTCTGCCTTCATATTCATGCCTTAAATTCTGACATAGACTACCCTTAATAAATGTACAAGTTGTAAAGTAAAAGAAACCCTTTCCTTTTTAAGTAGCTTTAAGTCATGGTATTTTATCATAGTAATAGAAAGACTAAGATAATCACAGAAGCACTTTAAATCATAAGTAGAGAAACCTTAACACTTTGCACAGGGTATAGAAATAATGGTATAATGTCTGTATATAGTAAAAAAAGAACACTTTGTAAGTGCATATTCCTGAATTTCTAATGAGATATTTGTAGAAATTATTTTGAAAGAGTCTTGGAAGAAAGGGTTTTAAAAACCTGGAATCTTTGATCCAGCACTTTGATCATTAGTAATTTGGCCAATGAAATTGTTGAGAGCTGTGCCCCATCAGCCATTGCAATACATTGAGCACAATAGAAACAGCACCTTGGTAATTGAGAGCAGGACAGGCACTGGGCGACTCTGTGCCTCATGGAGGAAAATCAACTAAACGTGGGCAAAGGATATCCTAAGAAGTCAAGAGGCAAAGTGTCCTCATATGCATTCTTTGTGCAAACCTGCTGGGAGGAGCACAAGAAGCACCCAAATACTTCTGTCAACTTCTCAGAGACTCCAAGAAGTGCTCAGAGAAGTAGAAGACCATGTCTGCTAAAGAAAAAGGGAAATTTGAAGATATGACAAAGGCTGACAAGGCTTATTATGAAAGAGAAATGAAAACTTACATCTCCCAAAAGGGGGACCAAACAGAAATTCAAAGACCCCAGTGCACCGAAGAGGCCTCCTTTGGCCTTTTTCTTGTTCTCATCTTAGTATTGCCCAAAAATCAAAGGCAAGCATCCTGACTTATCCATTGGTGATGTTGCAAAGAAACTGGGAGAGATGTGGAACAACACTGCTGTGGATGACAAGCAGCCCTAAAAGAAGAAGGCCGCCAAGCTGAAGGAGAAGCAGGAGAAGGATATTGCTGCCTACAGAGCTAAAGGAAAATGAGGGTGGTCAAGGCTGAAAAGAGCAAGAAAAAGAGGGATTAGGAAGATGATGAGGAGGATGAAGAGGATGAGGAAGAGGAGGAAGATGAAGACGAAGGAGAAGAAGATGATGTAGTTGATTCTAGCACGGTTTTTTGTCTATAAAACATTTAACCTTCCTGCATATAATTCACTCCTTTTTTAAAAAAAATATTGAAATGTAAGGCTCTGTAAGATTTGTTTTCAAACTCTACAGTGTCCTTTTTTTTTTCCTTTTGTATAGTTAACATACTGCCAAATCTATCTTTAGATAGCCCTGTCCTGGTGGTATTTTCAATAGCCACATACCTTGCCTGGTATAGTCTGGGAGTTGTAGATTGGCATGGAAATTTAAAGCGGGTTCTTGTTGGTGCACAGCACACATTAGTTCTATATCGGGACAGTAGTTTGGTGGGGTTTTTGATGTTGTTGTTTTGTTTTCTTTTTCTTTTTGTTTTCTTTTGTTTTTTAATCTTCAGTTGTCTCTGATGCAGCTTATACGAAGATAATTGTTCTGTTAACTGAATATCACTCTGTAATTGCAAAAATATTTCGGCTGCTTTGTTGACAATCTGAATGCTTCTAAGTAAATGCAATTTTTTACTAAAAAAGAATAATTGAGCTAAATATTTTATACAATGATGACATATTAAAGGTAACTTCAATAAAAATTATTTGCACTAATAAAATTTAACATGCCTATGGTTTTAATTTATCAAAAGATTATTATATACACCTGAAAGCAGTTAGTTTTAAACAGTATGCATTATAGTCTTATAATATCATAATATGAATTCTGTATAAACCGATATATGGATATGCATGTATCCAACTTTGTCACTTGAATTTAATTTGCAAGGTGTCTTGCACTCCTGATTAGCTCCAATAATCCCCTAGATTACTAGCTTTGCAAACCTTTGGCTCAAGGCCTTTCTCTAGAATTCACTGCTAAAGCATATAGGGTGTGAGACTGTAGTTATGTAGTAACTACTAAAGAGTAAAAAAATTCACCGTTTGTTTTTTGGAATTTGAAAGTGTGCATGCTGTGACAACATTTGAAAAGAGCATTTAGGAGTACTTAGTGAGCCAATATTGTGTTGTTCATTAACTATATGAGGTCTTGTAGAATACAAAATAGGCAAAACCCATGCTTGACTCTGCCTGACTTACTCATGATGTCCTGAGGTACTTGAAAAAGACTCAGGTGCTATCCAGGTTTTCCTAACAAAGCTACTAATTACTCCTTTGATAGGGTTTACAGCTTGCCGTCTTTATATGTTTATAGGATTGTTCATCATGTCCCAAACAGTCCTAGCCTAACATAATGAGCATCCCCTATGTCAGGCATCTGTTCTGTTTTTCTCTTCGTCACTTGGCTTCGGCTCCTGGAAGTGCCAATTTCCTACTGCTAAAGAGACAAAATAGACCCTACTTACATCTAATCATATCCCTTCCCTTTATTTTATTTTGAGATGTCATTGACATAAACATGAAAAATGGCAACATTTTCAATTTTAGGCATGTATGATAGCAGGTTTGAAGATAACTATACACTGATAAAATCATCATCATAAACCCACTCCATTAATGAATCAAATCTCCTTCAAAAGTTCCTTCTTACCCCTGTTATGCATTTTCATGTTAAGAGTGATGGGAAAAGTACCAAAGTTCTTATCATTCAGGATGTATAAGACCTCACATATTCTGATTAAACAACAATCTTCTTTTTCCAGGAATAAAATTGTGTGAACAATAGAGTAAGTACTTTCTAAGAACTTCAAATGGAAACATTATTAAGATTGACAGTAAGTATCCTAAGAGGCTTATTTTAACAGAAAGATTAATATTCCATTCAGTTTCAGGCATTCTCTATATCTTGAACTCTTCTTAGCAACTTTACATTGATTTGGCAAAATCTCCTACAAACACTGACACTTCTAGGGGAAAATTTTCCTAGTGAGAACTTTGACAATTGAACTTTTTTGCTCTTCACAGGATAGGTAAACTACAGAGAATTCTGGCTTTCCCTCCACACTTAACACTACATATGTTCCCTGAAGAAAAATAAAAATGGCCCATTTTAGTGTGTTAAAACTGAGAGATGCGATTTCAAGGAGTAAAGAAAGGGTCTGTTGTTGGTGTGAGAATTACTAACAGGCATACTCATAGAGCTGGTGACAGACTGCTTTCGGTTAAATGTGGTTCAGCCTCTGTGGCAGATAGGATCAGGAGAGCTTCAGAATTCCCTTTTGTCTCCTTGGAGGAAAGAGTAGGTGAGCAACCTGTTAGCCAAGCATCACATCCTGACAGACCCCATCCAGATGAAGGAACAGATGGAAACCAGCTGAGCAGTGAAGGAGACATCTAGCAATCACTGCTGCCATCTCTCTTCCTGGCAATGGCTCTAGGGAGGTTATTATTTACAATTTTCACAATAAATTTAATGCAGTTCCTGAGGGACATTATTTTCCTTCTAGCACAAGGTAGTATGCATGAGGTAGTCAAAAAATTATAATAAACCCTAGAGAAAGCTCTACCACATTCCACGAACCACAATATTCCATTTTGTATATTTTCCGACTATGATGCAGTGAAACTAGAAATATCACAATGTATCCAGAAAAAGAATTCTGATGTCTTAGGACTGACAGTGTCTTCTGTCAAGCTTACTTGTTTGTACTGATTTGTTTCTATCTGCCCATGGCTTTTAATGACTCTCTGCTTCTTGGATAATACTTTATGTGAACATATAAGCATACACAAGAGTAAAGCAGTTAAAATTTTTCTACAATAACTTCAACATCTGCATTTGAAAAGGAGGGCAAAGTCATTTTGTTTCATGTCTTTTTAGATTTTATATCTAATTTTTAAAAGAGCAAAATGAAACTCCTTAGGATTGGGACTAAAGTTTCTAGTATAAGCGTAGCTAGTGTTTAGAATCAGTGCTTGGCAGTCCCAGCTATCTCTCCTTCTGTTTAAATAGTTCCAACCATTCAAGGTGAAGACTTAGAAGGAGATTTAGGACTAGGAATATTGTTTAGTGATAGGGTATCTGCCATGCATATGTGAAAGTCATGTATGATTTAAAGTCCTTTAAAACAATGTAAGTGTACCTGTGTATTTAGGGCTATAATGAACATTAACTGAGCCATTTTATTGAGTATTTATTATATGGAAATCTTCACAAAGAAATCATTGAACAAAAAATATCTACATCTGTATACTTTCCACTACAAAATTTCATAAGTAATAGTCTATACACATCAAAATTGAATCTCCTCTAGACTTAAAAGTTACACTAAAATGCAAGTTTTCCCAGAGCCTGTAATTATCTTGATGAAGTAAGTATTGTTATTCTTTAGTTACTAATAGATTGTTTAGTGGGGAAATGAAGATAAGAGAGAAGAAGACCAAGAAACCTAACTGTCAAAGGAAGTGTGTGTTCTTCCTTTCACTGAGCCATCTCTAGATGAAAGCCTAGGTAGGTCAGATAAACCAGGCAGGATAAGGGGCAATGTAGTGTATCAGAGAGCACCCAGTCTGGAGAGAGAACAAATAGGGAACTTCTTCACCATAAAACTCAATCAAACAGAACAGCTAAAATGAACATTTAAAAGTATAGTATTGGGTTGTTCAAGCCAAGGAAATGAAATTTCTTAAAGGGTCATGTAAAATCAAAGTAACTATTTTTTCTGTGTTCCGAATATTGGTGTCTGGATGTGATGGCTCTGTCTTAACACATCACTTTAGCCTTAGCTTCTCTTACTGTTATTGGGGAGGGAGCAGAGAGCATAATGCAACTTATTTCTGGATTCTAATATCAATTTTATTGTCTCCATTATCATAGTCATCAGTAATCACAAAATACTAGCTCATAGCACCCTGTTCCTCTTTACCAGGCAGCACCTTTACCTTGACTCAAAGCACTCAGTGGAAGAAAACAGCTATGTGTTTAGTCACTGGAAAGTACCTACTTTGACAGGGTCCATCTCATGGGTACTTGGTGTAGATGAAGAGCATCTACAGGATGGAAGCTACAGGCTACCGGAAGCGAGGTAGATCAATCTTATGGGTAGCAATCAATCAACCTCCTTCTTCCTGCCTCACCTTGCCCTGCCACAAGCACCCCGAGAACAAGGCAGACCGGTGGCATGGCTAGGATTCAGAGCCTTGCTGGCGGCTAGCACCATGTCACCAGCCCCTGCCACCGTTGTAAAAACATATTATGTGAAGAAAAATAGAACCTCTTCTGGAATATTAGGTACTTTATATGCAGTACCCTGTATGAGAAAATGGACAGGTTGAAAGATAAACAGAAAATATGTGGTTTCCCGATGTGTCATAGCAGGGTAGATATGATTTTCAGATCAAATTAAATTCCCTTTGTGTAACTGACATTTAGCCCCTCAGACATTTAATTTTTTTTTTCTTAAAAGCAGAGGAGCTACTTTACTGTGGCTTTTGCTGGTACTTTTTGTAGCCATGGTGTGGTAGGAAGTATGGCCCAAGTTTCCTTGGCAACAGTAGAGTAGAAATAATACACAGAAACCCAATGCGTCAGTGAATCATCTGCAGACTTCTGTTTCTGATCCTGGGAAATAATTGATAGACTGTTCTTACTTGCCCAGTGTTTGCTGAGTTCCCCTGAACACTTCAGTGAACAAGAGACCTTTAGCTAATCTGGTCAATCATTTAAAAACAAGATGACTGCCCCATTAACCCTTTAAGACTGTCATTCATGCACCCTCCTGTTGCTTTCCTTAGTCGGAAAAAACAGGTGCACCAAGATATCAGCAGTGAGGAAATCCCATTTCCACAGAGATGTCTGATGTACCCAGAAGGTTCTGTCAAGGCTTTGCCACAGCCCAAGTTTCTTAGCATCAGGGGAAGCTGGTCTCTGTAGATCACAACCCTGGGCACAACAAACACTCAGACACTTGAAAAGAAAGGTGGTGTGCCTCCTATCTGAAACACAGGCTGAACCTTACTTCGAATATCATTTAGTTTCTCTATTATTTTTCCATAAATGCCCCGCTTAATTATTTTATCTCCACATTTGTTGAATGGACATATTCAGTGTTTGCTTCTTTGGGGCTTTGTCTTTCTCACACTGTCTCTTACCCTCATTCTGCACAGAGAAGGAGAACCAACTTTCTAAACCATCTTAGGCAGGGCTTCTATTACTATGGCAAAACACCATGACTAAACAGCAAGTTGATGGAGAAAGGGCTTAATATACTTCCATATTGCTGTTCATTGTTGAAGGAACTCAAACATGGCAGGATCCTAGAGGCAGAGATCATGGAGGGGTGCTGCTTTGTGGCTTGCTGAGTCTGGTTTCTTATAGAACCCAGGATCATGAGCCCAAGGTTGGCACCACCCACAATGAGCTAGATCCTCCCCTATTAATTACGGATTGAGAAAATGCCTTACAGCAAAATCTCATGGAGCCATTTCATCATGAGTCTCCTTCCTATCTGATGACCTTCTAGCTTGAGTCAAGTTGATACAAAAAACTAGCGATTAAACACACAATGGCTTGTTCTCATGTTTACAATCAAAGAGGGCTCCTTAATGGTTCAGTACCTTTTTTATGAACTTCTGAATGATTCATTATGGAACAGCAGCCTGGATCATAGAATATGTTTAATTAATGGGAGGTGGAAATTGTATGTATATGGTGTGTTTGTGTGTGTGTGTGTGTGTGTGTGTGTGTGTGTGTTGTATGGTATAGGTACTTGTTAATGTTGCTATGTATACATGTATGTGGGAGTACTTGAGAAGGGTCAAAGTTCATTCAAGATGGGGTGACTTTCCTGATCATTCCCCACCTTTATTTTCTGAGACAGGGACTTTCACTAAACCTGAAGGTCAGTTATGGGTCTAGCCTTGCTGGCCACTGAACTTCATGAATCTGCTGGTTTCCTCCCTTGTACAACTCACACAGTACAGAGAGTTAAACGCACATGACACTGTGCTAGACTTTATTTTATTCCAGAATCCAAATGCAGGTCCTCATCTTTCTGCAGCAGACACTTTGTTGACTGCTCTACCACTTGTGTCCCTCCATAAATGTTCATTGATTGAATTATAATAAGCAAGAGTTTTAGATCTAGTTCTGGGTCACTCGGTGCCACGCGCCTATTAGATCTTTAGGATCTTGTCAACAGAAACCTTTTCTCATGTGTCTTTGTGTCCTTTGCTCCTAGAAACCAACAGATGCATGGTGCATAGCATCCAACATGAATTGTAGTAGATGCCAGACATCTCCCTCAAATATGGTACATCCTTTTTTCATGTAACTTGAGCCTCTGCACCATTTAAGTCCCACGAGCTTAGTCAATCATGCCATTTCTTTCATCAGAATGGCCTTCTAACATCCCTTGTAATCTGGTCAAGACTTATGGTCAACATCCACCCTCACAGATACTGACTTACTTCATCCACATGGTCTTTCCTTAGGTTTTTAACTAATACTTTATTATTCCTTCAAATCCTCAGACAATGGTTCACATATTTATCTGTTTTCACAACATTTGCATGATGAAGTCACTAAGTGCCTTCTTCTGTGGACTAGATCTCTCCCTGAGAATCCAAGCAGTATTTTTACTCAGACTCTAAACATGCTTGAAAGTGTGTTTAAATTCTTAAATTGTGAATTTATACTTCTTGTGTCTCTTGTTGTGATGAGTCCCTTACCTTTTATGTATATAAATCAAAATATGAAGGAAATATTAGGTTGTTTCCAGTGTATTTCCAGATATTTGGGGATATGTGAAAAGACAGAGAATATTCTATTGTATATACTAGTCTGTGTGCATGTGCACACACACGTGTGTGTGTGTGCGCGTGCGCGTGTGCATATGTGTGTTGAATTTCTGAATTTTACAAACTTTATATGAGCTTCCTCTGCTCTCATTCATCATTATTTTCAACCTATTCTTCCTTTGGTTATGTGTCTACCAGTGCTCCCTAGTTTCATCCCTTGTGTTGTGGGGGGAGCAGACAGAGATTGGCTTGTGAAGCTGAGTCAGATAAGCTGCTCATGAGATAAGTGACCAAGCAGAAGTTGCTGGTACCAAACCAAGAAATTAAAAAAAAAAAAAAAATTCAGAGCACTGGGAGATATTATCTATATTTCAAACAAAAATAAGAGAGTTGAAAGTTACTCTCAGGATTCTACCACTTGGATCAGACTTTTCTAGAAACAAGAAAGAACACCTATCTAAAATCCATGATGCGCCCCCGCCCCCCCTTGGTGGCCTTCAGTTCTTCCTCCTGTCAGTGCAGAAAATACTCTTGAAGCATCACTGGCAATGACACAGTCTTTCCTCTCTTATTTTGTCCTTGCTTGTCCTTGTTCTATGCATGGAGAATTAAATACTTCTTCAGAACCATAGACCCTTTGTGCCTGCATTCTTTTGTGTGTCCTTGTGTCACAGCTATTGGCTGATATGTTTCTTGGCAGAGTGTAACAGTAAATAGAAGACTCAATTTAGGCCATCTCCCCAAGACCCTGAGCTCCAAGTTTCAGGGGCCATTTTCTCCTCCCTGATTTTCCAGTTCTCTCAGCATATTCAGAATGATAGATGTTCAATGGCAATCTGAAACTGAATGAGATAGCATCTAATTTCTTTCCTGATACAGTTGTTTTTGTCAACTAACATCTGAATGGTCAGAGTCTTCTGATTTCTTCTGTACATTTAGATCTTGCTTCCATTTGGAGTGAGTTTTTGTGCAAGGTGACAGATACAAGTCTAATCATTCTTCTGTCTGTGGATATTGAGTTATCTCAGCAATAAGATACTGTTTTGATCACTGATGTGTCTTATCAATATATACTGGCATGTATCCAAAATCAAGTATATAGTTACATGATCTTGTGTTTGAATCTTCAATTATTTTCATTTGTCTACATGTATCATTGTGTTTTTATTACCATGGCTTTGTTATATATTTCAAAATCTAGAATAACAATTCTTCCAACATTATTTTACCCCCTCAGGATTTTGGAGACACTGAGGTCTTTCATGGTTACATATGAATTTTAGAATAGTGTGTGTGTGAGTGTGAGTGTGTATGTGTGTGTGTATGTGTGTGTGTGTGTGTGTGTGTGTGTGTGTGTGTGTGTGTGTGTGTGTGTGAGATGAATGAGATAGGGACTTTAATGGGGAGAGCATTTTATTTGTGAATTGCTTGTAGTAGAATGGTCAATTTTCACAATATTCATTTTACCATTCTGTGAGCCGTTTGTAGTGTTGTTTTCTCAATTTTTTTCTTCTGAGATTTAAAGTTTTCAAATTTATACTTAGATCATAACCATCAAAGAAATTTATGAACAATGTAATAACTGCTAAGTAAATAAGTAATTGTCCCCCAAATTTGTACATAGCATTGTAATTACTTGATTAAGTACCACATTTATAATATGTAATATATAATATATGATAGGTCAAATATGCTACAGTTTATTTTTAAAATCCACTTCCGTCGATAGAGTTCTCAATTCCTGCCCTGGTACATGTTTTTACTTCTATAATTCTAAAATATGTTTGATAAATAGTAGATAATGTTAACCCTTCTCGTTTTGTTTTACAAGTTTTCATTTTCATATAGCCACTCGTTTTTTATAAGTTTCAAGCTTTGTACTTCTTTAGCACCCCTTTTATTAATGCTAAATTCATAGTCTGTGTAAAAAGGAATGGATACTTTCAAAGTTTTGCATCTTCCTATTCATGAACACAGTATCATTCTCCCTCATCTCTCTTCTCTTTTCCTCTTTTAACTTCTAAATCTTTCATATGACTACAGCTACATCATAAACAAAGCATCTTATTGATACATTCTAGAAAATTGCTGCTCCTGGTTGTGCTCAGGTTGAGTTCAATTCATCTCACTGTATGAATAGTTCCCTCCTGTAACCCTTCTTGCACATACATCACTAACTTGATGAGGAAGCTAATCGGACTGATAGGAAATATTTCTCAGTGTCTGGGAAAGGAAGAGTTGGTCAGATGGTGTGAAGTTCAACCGTGGGACAGATATGTTTGGCAGGGTGTGCTACTTCTAACAGAAGAATTTGTGCACACTCATATCCTTCCTCCTGCCTCTTCATCACGGAATTCTGCAGTGTAACCACTAGCATGCTTGATACGACACTCAATTGTGCAGACATTCCACTTTTTAAATGATTTGAGGGTCACCTTTCAGCTCAACGGATTCTGAGGAACTAGAAACTATTTCACAGTATACAAAGACTTCCTTTTTCTGTGCTGCTCATACGCATTGCTACAGCTCCGTGGCTTTGCATCAAAAGTCGTTGACACCATGAACTTCTCACCATAAAAAATATGGTCAGACCTGCAGATGACACCACCAGAAAGATTAATAGAACACGTGAACTTACAGATAGAAACATTCTTTGTTCCATTGCAACATGGATCCGACCAAACATCACACAGAATAGTTTTGCCTGCTTTAAAATGTTTGGATTACATTTGTCTTTCGTTCTAAGATAAGAAGTGTTTGCAGTTCAATGAAAAATTAACCAAACTTGGCAAGCCATAAGGAGTTCAAAAGTTTCTGAAGGTACAGAGACCTTCATGTTTTACTTGAATTGCAGTCACTTGTTAGCCTAACAACAACTCTAATTGCCTAGTTAATTCCTACTTAGCAGTCATCAATCTTAGAGCATTCGGTAAGAAATGAAAACGTGACTATGATGCAGGAGTTACTGATGTGACACTGTTCTCAAATAACAAAAACTTTGTAACCAGATGTACTTGGTGCCTGGAACGGTGAATCCCTCTGGGAAACCAGATCAGGAAGATTGGCATAGATTCCAAGCCTACCTAGGCTACAGAATGAGTCTTTTACAAACAATAAAAGACACAGGCATGCATAGACAAATGATAAGGTTCAACCTGAAACGTAGCCATTGTCCCTGTGGTTGTGTCTGCACTGAGCTATACTGAATAAGCATAAGTATCAGGACTAGACCGTCCTTTAAAGAAAGTGTCTCAACTAGAAGCCATATACATCCTCTGCTGAAAGCTAAAACCATATTATTGAAAATTTAAAGACCAAGTGAGCTGTTTGAGGCTTTTATCAAAATAATTTTTGGGGAGTTTTAATTAATAAAATCAAACAGTTTTAGTAAACAAAAAAAGTTTCTTCACTTACGGGAGGAAATACAGGGAGAAATAAAGGAGCAGGGATTGAAGAAAAGATCACTCAGAGACTGCCTCACCTGGGGACCCATTCCATATACAGTCACTAAACCCAAGCACTATTGCTGATGCCAAGAAGTGCTTGCTGGCAGGACCCAGATATGTCCTGCAGAGACTCTGCCAGAGTCATAAAAATACAGTTGAGGATGCTTACAGGTAACCATTGGACTGAACATAGGAACCCCAAATGAAAGAGTTAAAGAAAGGACTGAAGGAACTGAAAGGGTTTGCAACCCCATGGAAAGAACAACATTATCACCCTCCAGAGCTTCCAAGGACAAAAAAACACCAACCAATCAGCAGACATGGAGAGACCCATGGCTCCAGTTGCATATGTAGCAGAGGATACCATTGTCTGGCATCAATGGGAGAAGAGGCCTTTGGTCCAGTGAAGGCACATTTTCCCAGTGTAGGGGAGGGTACTGAGGTGGAGAGGGTGGTTGGAAGAGGGAGCCCCTTCATGGAAACAAGTGGAGGGGGAGGGGATAACATTTGAAATGTAAATACAGAGACTATCTAATAAAAATATTGAAAGGTAAAAAAGTTTCTTAAAAGCTTCTACTTATACAAATTATTACAATCTTTTAAATTAGTCAGAACAATAACTAAATACCAAAATCTAAGCAATTTCTTCTTTAAAAGTCAAAGAACATGTGTTTTTTAGTTTTCAGGTGACTTCAGTGTAAAAGAAATTCTTAATTATTCCTATCATACCCCCTATTCCTGATTTAATAGCATATTTTTGTTACTCTAAACGTTTTATTGGCATATAATAAAGAACAAAGTATACAACTCATACACATTAAAATCCAATATTATTTCTTAAATTTTTGTGTGAGATATACATAATATTTTTATATGGTTTGGGATACTAGAAACCTCAAGTAACATTTTTAATTAGTTGTAGGGAACTATATTTATGTGGGGTAACCATCAAAAGATTAAGGAGCTTGTTTATTACCAAGTTGCTTATGACCAAATAAAAGCTGTTTATTACCAAGGGCAGGGGTGGAAACCCACCTTTTTAAGGATTAATAACTGTTTCTTCTTCTTAAAATATTTTTATTCCAGTCATGTTTGCATGTATTTTAGGTTTGCTTCGAACTTGCTATGTAACCAAGGATGATTTTGAGCTCATGGACCTCCTGCAATTCCTTCCAGCGTACAGGAATTTCAGGCATGTCATACCCTACCTAGCTAACATTTTCTTCTCCCTCTTTTGTAGAAATAATTACATGAAAGGATGGTTTTTATGTATGCAATTGTTTACCCATATGTATATATATGTACCACAAGCAAGTTCTTCTTCTTCTTCTTCTTCTTCTTCTTCTTCTTCTTCTTCTTCTTCTTCTTCTTCTTCTTCTTCTTCTTCTTCTTCTTCTTCTTCTTCTTCTTCTTCTCCTTCTTCTCCTCCTCCTCCTCCTCCTCCTCCTCCTCCTCCTCCTCCTCCTCCTCCTCCTCCTCCTCCCTCTCTCCTTTCCTCTCTCTGTCTTTCTTTTCTCCTTCCCGCCACCATCTGTTCTATTTTCTTCCCCATTTTTTGTTTCTCTCAAATCCCTGCTTTTTTTCCTCCTTCCATAATATGTATATAGGATATTAAAGCAGAGACATTATGCATTCTATATAATTAGAAATACTGAAGCACGAAGCAGTTACGCTTGCTCAAATGAACAGAATTATGCAAATGATCTACAACCCAGAGCATTTAGCTTCAGTAATGGTGCTTTTAACCACTGTATTCTCTATCGTCTATGAAAAGTGCTTCTAACAAAAAGATCCAATTTCTAGTAACAAAATCGTATACAAAGACAAATTTGCAGAAATATGAGTTTCTTTTATTCTGAAAGATCTTTATTTTCCATCTATATTTTCAATTAATTTTAATAGACCATTCTCAGAGCCAGCAAAGTCTGTGAAAATTATAGCATTATATGTTGAATATTTATTCCAGTTAATCATGAACAATGTTTTTTCTAGACAACTTATATTTGATTTATTATTCAACAATTTTAAAAAGTGACTATTCAAGGAATAAAATGGAATTAAGGTGCATGACAAGTTTATTTGACGAGGGTTTTTAAAAGATGTCTTGGTTAGAATAAAAAAAGCTGGATTATAGTAGTCAATGCTCACACTTAGTCACTTGCACATTGTAATGTTTTCCGTGATATAAACATGTCACTAATGGCAACAGAGAAAACAACACAGTCCCATTATATTATGACTGTGGAACCATTAATGAACTAGTTGCAAGACCTTAAACCATGAGGAGATCTCCAGTCATTTCAGCTGGCAGTGCGGTACTGCAGTGGTTCTTGTCATTACTGCATTCTTTGTAAAGTCCACATCTTCAAGCACAAGCAAATAGTACAGATAAGTAAATAGGTACCAAGCCTGGTGTAGATCACGAGCTATCGGTTTAATTCGGAAGCTGTGTGTGTGTGCTTATGTCCATATGCCAGGTGCATGCACAGTTGCATAAAACTAGTTAAGGAGGCTGCATGACAACGTTGAGTGTCATTCATCAGCTGCCATTCACTTTTATGGAGTAGTCTCTCAGGTATTAGGGAGTTTCCCAAGTGTCTTAGGCTAGCTGGCCAGCCATCCCTAGAATTCTTCCAGTGCTGGGATAAGCACATATAATGACATCCAGTTTCTTTTTCTTTTATTGAATATAGACTTTCTATACACTATATTCTGATTATGGTTTCTCTTCCCTTTACTTCTCCCAGTTCCTCCTCCCCTCCCTTCTGTATCCACACGTTTTTTGTTTTTCATTAGAAAACAAAAAGACATCTAAAGAGTAATAAGATAAAAAAAAAACAAATAAATTAGAATATAGCAAAACCCAAGAAGCAATAGATTGTAAGGAAAAGAACAAGAAACATGTATGTTGGTGTCTTTGGCCACTTTAATTCTTCTTTCTTCCACCCTCCTCCACCCAATTTCTTCCATCTTTCAAACACCTAGCACTATATAAGAGGGAAAAAATAATAGAGATGACATACAAAAGATTCCTGGATAAAGCCAAGGATTGGCAAGGGGGTGGCATTATTTTTGGACTGCTTCCCACTGATTTGGGGCATTGAGCAAGGGGCAAGTTTGATCTTCATCATCAGGATATCTAATTTCTTATCACTGTTGTTACTTCTTTGTGCATGACTACTTAACAAACTTTGACCAACAGTGATTAACAACAATCAACAGCAAACAGCACCAACCAAAACCAACCAAATCTCTGCTTCTTGAGGCCCAAGCAGTAATCTACTCCCTGAAAAGTCCCCAGTGTCACAAATGTCACACAATCACAGAAACTATCTGCAGCTGGCAAAATCATACCTGTGCTAGAGATCAAGATACATTATAGTCAGCTGTTACAAAGTATGCCCATATCCCCACAGCTAGGATTAAAACATACTCTCTTTTTTGTGTATTTTAAAAAAAATCAAAACTCCAAATTTTTACTATACACAGAGATGTCGATCACACTCAAGAATCCCATTTTAAAAAGTGGTGATAATATATACACAAATGACTTCTAAAATAGAAAAATATAAAACAGAAACACAACAAGGATGACAAAAGCCACCCTGACTTAACAGTATGAGATTAAAAAGAACTTCCAAAGATGCTTTTGAGTTCATTTTGTGTTGGCCATCTCTTAATGGGTATGGGGCCTTCACTTAAGAGTTACTTGTTTATGATCAGTGAGATGCCTTTGGAATTTTTTTTTTTTTTTTTTTTTTTTTTTGCAAGTGGCTGTCAATTGTAAATTGCTACTGGGATAGGAATGAGGATATGTATCCACTTCTCATGTGATACAGACCCAGTCCCTGACCATGCTGCCTCAGTCTCTGTGCTCATAGATTGTCTTCACTAGGGTTTCTATTGCTGTCAAGAGACACCATGACCAAGGCAACACATATAAAGAAAACTGTGTGTTTTACATGGAGCAGATGATTTACACATAAGGACTCATAGTGGTTTTGAGAGCATGCATAGGACCTGAACAAGCCAAGGTAGACAAAATACAATGTGGAGTAGGGACATAAGCACAATGTTCAGCCTCTAGCTGAAGAGACATTAGCAATTGATGGCCGTTGAGAGAGGAAGGGTTAGTTTTCATTAGGAATATATCTATTAGTAGATTGGCCACACTCCAGTGGAAGGCCACATATCCAAGAACAGATGGATAACACAAATGGGACTCAACAGTTCATAAAAAGAAAAGGACACAAAATAGAGTTTGTAGGGAAGTGGGGCAGATCTCGGAGGAGATGAAGGGAAGTTGAGATGATCAAAATGCATTGTCATAAATTCTCAAAGAATTTATATGTCACCAGATACTTAATCAAAGAAGACATTTGGAAATCAAAGAAACACCTAAAAAAAATCAACATCACGAGCCACAGGGAAAGACAGATTAAAGTATGCTACAACTGCCCCATATTAGAATGACGAAAGTAAATAATATTGACAAAAATTAAGTGCAGGCAGAGAGGTGAAGTAGTCTGTGAACTGCTGGTGGGAATACAATGTGGACTCTGGAGAACTGCTTCAAAGTTTCTTATAATGTTAGGATGTATTTCAATATGATTTAGCAGTTCAGTTATTAGATATTTACTGCAGAGTGCTGGAATACCATGTCTATATGTAATCCTTGGGATGAATACATATAGAAATTCTTTGCATAGTTTCCCAAACTGGAAAGAGTCAATGTGGCCTTCAGTGGGAGCATGGTAAGTGATCAGTGCCTTAGGCATACAGTGGAGTTCTGATTACAAAAGAAAATGAAAAGTATGCGACATCATGGTTGAATCTTACAGGCATTTCGATAACTTGTAAAATTTCAAAAGTTATACACCACAGGACTATATTTATATGACATTCTCAGAAATAAGAAATGTGTTTTGGAAAGAACTGGTCAAATGTAAATGGACAGAAGAAGAAGTGGCAGGAGACCCAGGCTGTGAACACAAGCATGAAGACACTGAGGGGCTAGGTGGGAATCCTCTACATATTTTATGTAAACTACAAATTAGTAAACTTTATAAACTTTGAATATTTTATGACAATGTGAACTTAACATGACGGTCATCTTCATAACTATGTTAGGTTATTCCTTGGTGCTTTCTTCCAAGATGTTTATACCAGAAAGTGGAAAACCAGAGGATTGACTGACTGAAAGGAACATTAATAATAAAGTATTAGGAAGTGGAATTCATCTGATAAAGAGTTTTTCTATAAGTCAGTCTTTTATTTGGCATATCTTTATTTTTAACTTCTCAAAAGTATGTAGATTGATATATAGCTAAGTTGAAGAATAAGGTTCTGACATCTAGATCTCCAAGATAAAAAGAATTCTGGTCAAAGACTTGGAAAAGTTACCAAGCTTGGGTTGTCACAGGAGAGTATTTAAGGCAGAGTGTCATAGGAACACTGAGGCACAGCGTGGCAGCAAGATGGGTGTAGAGCAGGCCACACTGACCTTGTAGTGCATTTCAAAGATGACATGCAAAATCAAGAAACTTGGGAGCAGCAGAGAGATATTTCTGAGTTTGTTCTAAAAATATTGTTCCATGTGCCACTTAAAAAAGAAGATCAAAGTTGGAAGGAACCAAGGGATGTAGAGTAGAACAGAATGGGATTAAACATGTGGGGCCACAAACAATCAATAATGTAGCAGATTCCAGAGCAGTGATGTAAAAGATCGAATTAAATCAGTGCTTTTTCAAGTTAAAATGCTAATGCCTTGATTCTCTTGTATATTTGTCATTCCATAAATGACATTCACATGTTCTTCATTTTGACTTTATTATGGATTTATTATGTCTTTGTCTTATTGGCATTATTAGGGTAAAGAGATAATCTACTTTAAATGGAACGATTTAAGGAAGTGAGGGTCATAATGAGAGAAATAAGGTTTAGAAGAAAGTGAGATTGGTGGCATTTTTTCCCATGTGCCTTTCATGCTGTAGTTGCTTGAAGACAACTAGTTCTTTAATAAGAAAGACAAACAAGATCCTCCTCATTGCCAAGTCAGTGAACTTCTCAAGTTCAAAAGGACTCTCCGGCTCTGGCCTGCAGTCATTCCCTCGTGTTAGATGACAGCAACTGAGCGGCTCTTTTTCTCTTCAGCCAAGAGTTGCCCTTCAGCTAGTTCTACATTAAACTGCTGCACTTGTTAGGTGAGAATTTTTCAGCATTCCATCCTGACTGTACCCTGAAATACAACCAGCACAGAGGCTAAAGGCGGCTTTCAAAACACAAATGCGAAATAGTATAGCGATGATGCTGTATGATTTAGTATCTGCTAATAGTCTCTCTTGAGCTGTTTACAAATTGGACCTCACCTTGGCAGGGCTAACACAGATGATTATGCAAGGAGAAATTTCTATTGGTTGATTGATTGATTGCTGTTTTTTGTTTTTTGTGTGAGAAAGGGCACTGCCCTTTCTCCGAGTTTCACCTGAATTCAATTCCCCGGGCACACATGATGGAAGAAGATAACTCCATCCAATAAGTTGTCTTCAGCTGTTCTGATTTCCATGAGTGTGACATTACATGTCCCTCCCGATTTTTTTAAAACCCACATCTGTTACTTTAGAACAATAAAATTTGGAAAAAAAACAAGTTTTTAATTTAAAATGTAAACAACAACCTGGGTGGCAAGCCATTGTTTGCACAGGTAAACACTTGTGTGTATTACTGTGTTGTATTTATAACCTAGCACATGGTGGGAATGTGAGAGAGTTGGGACTGTCACTTTAATTGACATTTCTTTTTATTGTATTCTTGTTAGCAGATACACTTTTACTTAAAATTCAAGAACAAAAACCTTTTCTTGAGAGAGATTGATACCTACATGTCCTATCAATATCTGTCTCTTAGCATTCAGTGATGTTTCCATTTCCTATGAACTCAAAGATAGACAAAATTCAGGCATAGACCATATTTACCTAATTATTTCTTATCATAGTCTTATTGAAATGCAAAGTAGCTAGTGCTCAGACAACCACATAAATCAATTAACATAATTGGGAACTTTCAGACAGAATGCTAAATGAAAATTTAAGGTCCGATTTTGTTGTCATGTAAAACCAGGAACTAAAAGTTTATGAAGGATTTCAGCTGAATAATTACATATAAAACACAATGCATATTTATGGGGAGGATGTTGTATTTTCAGATATTAGTAATATCTTCAGTACATGGCTTTTTTAGCTTATTCGCAACTCACTGAATGGGAGCATAAGATGAGAAAGAAGATATAGGGGAAAATAAGAGTATTTCAGATTTGAGTTAAGTGTAAAGGGATCATGGGACTTTCATGGGAAAGTACTCAAAAAAGATTGACTGCTTGGGTATTTAGAGAAATCTGAGCTAAAGATGCACAATCTTGTTCAAAACATATTGCTGATAGAAGAAATGAGGATGACACAGGAATAAGGACCTGGGGATGTTAGGATTTAGGCTTCACAGTAGGATGCTGTCTTCCTCAAATGCCATACGATCTGTATTAGTTAGTGTAAGATTATTGGGTCTTAAAGTCAAGAGGACTGAATTTAGATTCACATCACACATCAAACACAGAGGCAGAACTAATTTTTCAAGAGAAATAATTATATGCATGTTATTTTCTAATCCAAATATTTCCCAAGACATGTCCACCTCACAAGACCCAACTCATTTGCCATTTATATGAGTCACCGTTGTCACCCCCAAATCAACTTCTTTTTGTCTCCGTTTCTGAGTGCTCATTCTTACCCTGCTCCATTTTTTTCTCCCTGCTAAACTGAAGGGTTCTGGAGGATGTGACCATGTTTTCTTCCTCTTTGTATTTAGCATATAGTTCAATTATATTATATTAATTATATATCAATTATATTAAATGTCAATTATATTAAAATTTCTTCTTTTAAAAATTATTAAATTAAAATTTCCTTCACCACCAAATTTACATTTTTCATAAAAGATTTATGCATGTGTATGTGGAAATGAACACATGTGTATGCAAGTTACCTTAGAACTTTAGTTCCAAGTGTTTGTAAGCTGCTGTATATGGGTGAAGGTAGCCTGAACTCCTGACTTCTGAAAGGGCAGCAAGTACTCTTAGCCTCTCAGGCAGCTCTCAAGCACTTTAAAAGTGATTCCTTTCGCCTCCAATGGTGCATCCATTTGAAGGAAGAAAGTAGACATAGAAACATAACATTAGACCTGGCAATTTCAAGGTGTCAAACAAAACTTGTAAGGGTCTATGATTCCACATTTGCTTGTTTATATCTCTCCTAAAGATGTAAAATTTCTATTGCTTGGAGATTACCTTCTAGTCATTTGTTAATTATTTAAAACCAAGTACATTTTTAACTTATTTTGTTGATCCCTTCATGTCCTTATTATAAGCAAAACAGTTCAATTTTCCTAACAAATAGTTACTGTACACAGAACAATAAGCAACTGAGAGTCACTGTAAGACACATCTACAGTTAGTATACATAGTTATATGAGCACCAGAACTCACTGTAGAGAAAGAACAATCATCCAACATGAAAATCAAGGTAATCAAAAACTTTATTATAATAACAACTATCTGTAAAGAAAAGCAGTTTTACCACAATGTTTAACACACAATTTCCTATTATTAAAACAGAAGACAATGAGTCAATGCCCGGTACAAAAATTGGGATTGAACTGCACTGGAACTCTATGGGATTCTCCGAAGATTCCTCCCAGGGAAATGGGCAAATATAATTGCAGTCCCTAGACAAAGGAGAGAAAGTTTAAGAAAAGTTGGAAAGAGCAATGCAGTGACAGAAGGTGCAGCCTTAGGAACATTCTCCCTGAGGTTTAGAAGTGGTTAAAGTCTACATGAAAGACACCTAGAATATTAGTGTGGGAACACACTAAAGGTTATGCCATCCCCCAACAAGATGGACTCCATTGTTCTCTGGTAAAATAAGTGTTATTCAAGAGGCACTCATGTTTACTCATTTTTTGAATGGCTTGCATAATTTGGGGGTGTGCAGCTTTTTCAGTATTCTGGAGGGATACAAGAAAGACTCACTGGTCTCAGTCCTGAAATGCTGATGTAATCTGCCAGCTGGGACAAGTGTCAGTGTTTGGATTCCTCCAGCAACAACATGAAGTTCAGGTGTCATCTCAGGAGCTATGAACTGGCAGAACTTGGTCCAGATATTATAGGCTTGGTCCAGGGGATAATTATCTGCACCCTGGTCCAGCCTGCCCATAAGACCCTTACCCACTTAGCTGTGCAACCTCTGAGGCCAGGATCCGGAACTCCTTGGCTCAGACCCCAGCCTAACTCTCAACATACTCCCCCAAGCCTATCTCAGTGAACCTCAGGGAATGGAGGGGCGATGCCTGACATGAAGCATGTGCATAGAGACAAGTTATATTTAGATCTTCCTGTCTTATCTACTGTCTGCCACACTGCTCATACCTGCTATCTTGGACTCAGATTGAGACAAGAACCTAGAAGGTATCCCGCTCTACGGCACGTACCTTCTTTCATTAGGGCTCAAGCTACTTGTAAGTGTTTTCTCTCCTGGAAGGAAAATTTCATGAGTAAGGGAACATAACTTCTCCTTTCTTTGTAATTACATATGTTGGCAGTTTATGTCCAGTTAATCCTAGGAACTTGAAAGGCCATGCTTTTATATCTTCTTTGTTGACTAGACAACATTTTCCTTTTCTTTTTCCTTTTCCTTCTTTTATTTAATTTAATTAATTAATTTTTTTAAAAAAAATTCTATAATCTCCATCTTGATAGGACAATTTCTAAAAGTTTTAAAGAGTAAAATTAAGGAATTTAGAAAATCCTCTCAAATAGGTCTGGCTTTCTGAACTGGTCTATGTTATCTCTCTAAGTCACCTTCTATCCCTTTATACTGCAACTCTCTTCATGTTCCCTTGATTTCCAATCACGGCAATGAAACAGCCCTTCTGAGGAAAATGCCCAAAAATATTCATTTTATTTGTCAAGATATTATGTCCATTATACCTAACCTCTCTGAATACTACTCTTAGTCCAACAGGGAGAATCTAGCTTAGATTTTTCTCATTTGAAAATTTCCACAAAGAAATTGTGGACCATTGAATTTCTGAACTCCTAATACCCTCTTTTCATTACATTTTCCAGGTTTAAATATTCTTTCTGCATAACCAATACTATATTCCTTCATTTCCCAATGTTCTAAAAGCGTGCTTACTTTTGCTATTAAATAATTATGTTACTTTATTCTTAAAGCTTATGTTTGGAAACATTTTTAATAACATTCCCCACCATTTAAATGCCTCCCTCTATGTTTTATTGTCTTATTTTCCTTATGAACTATTGAGTCCACAATACTGATATTAATATAAGCATTTACATTCCAGGAAGCTGGCTCTACCATTAGTTCAAACCATACTCCCCTCATTGTGGGTACAGCTTGCTGTTATCTATAATGTGAAAATTAATCTTAATTTTCTGATAGGGTCTGACTGTAATCCCTCCTGAGTTTGTAGCTTGCCAGACACAGGATGCATGCTTCGTTTTTTCCTTCTCAGTTACTATTTGTAGTTGATTTTACTCTTGAAATCTGAATACACCCACCTAAGGAAAATATTAAAATTGAGGTTATACATTGCAAGCCGTTGAAAAGACAGACCAGAAAGGCAACCATGTGGTTAGATTCATCAGCTTGAAAAAGTAGTAGAGACAGTGTTGAGTATTAATACCAGTCATGTCAGTGGGAAAGCACACCAGAATAATAAGCTAGGCAGAGCTTATTTTAATTTCTGTGCATCTGCCTTATCAAATCACTATGATCAGCAACTTACCACTCTGTGGTTACTCGGTTCTAAGACTGTAAATGTCGAGAAATAGCAGAAATACCTTGAGATCCACGATTTCTATGTGGTTTCATACCTAAATGAGTCATCTGGCCAAGAACCCTCAGAATATCAGTCTGGTCTAGACATTTTAATCTTAGTGACTGATAACTAGCCCTGGCATAAGTTAGTGCATCATTAGAAAGACCGTGTGGGTGGGAAATGGTTCTGTGCAAATTCATACATGAGAAACTTAAACCTGAAAAATCTTGACTAGTCATTTCCTCTGATAGACATTTTCATTCTCATTATTGGTATTACATTTGTATTAATAACTTAGTCATTAACACACCTCACATCTCTATAATAATAAATGTCTGCCCTATTAATATTTTCAGCATGTGCCACGATTCCACTTTACAATTTAGTAAAATGTACTGCGTGGATTCTGATATCAGTGAATTCAGGTGAGCCATCTCATGGGCACCTTCGAAACTTTAATCTGACGGTTTGGTTTCTTTCCTCGGTCTTTGTTTCTTGAGCTTCAGGGTATTTGCTGTTTCTTTTCGAACTGTTCTCGAGCAAACATGACGATGAATTATGAATGACTGTTACCAGCTTTTCGATTTAGAAGAAAATCAAATGTAGCTTCAAGAGATTATGTAATTTGGGATCGTATAAAGGACTGTCAGCCAGTTTAGGAAGGATAAATAAATCTGCTGGTGATTGTCATAGCAACTAAGATTAAAAAAAAAAATCCTTAAATTCAGTCTGAGTCTTATCTTATACTATTCCTTTGGTCTTCTTTCTGTGGAAGGCTTAAAGAGTTAGAAATTAATCATGCAAACACACCTTGGATTGGAGGCATCACACAGAAGCATTTTGGTGAGAATTATACAGAAGGCATAACTTGTGGAAGATTAAAGAACCATTTTTTCTCTTTAGTAAGAAAACAAGAACAGCGAATTCATTGTGAATAATCGAGGGAAACATAGCTTAGATGGGGAGATATAAGGAAGGCTTCCATTTGCCTAGGCAGAGGGTCCTGATATCCTCTGGGTTTTGAGACATGACGAGCCAAGTTTCCAAGGGCGTTTATGAACCCACATCAAGGCCAGTGTCCAGCATCTTTGCTCACTACAGCTCTTCTTCTACAGTTTGTTCCCCCCTCACTACGGTCCTTCTTTAGAAAGCCTGGACATCCTCACTATGAGAAGCACCATAACTTATCTTCCTTGAGCAAGAGGTAGAAGACTCAGGACCCTTTTCTTCTTCTGGCAAGTCTGCAGTGAGGGCTATGTTGCTGACATTACTTCTGTCTTAGAAGCCATTAAATTATATGAGATTGAATTTGTCAAACCAACAGGCTGATTTATTATCTCTTTTTGATGAAAAGTTTTCCAGAAGAAGAAAACAGTGGTCTATTCACTTGTGTTGACCAAGTAGGTTAGCTGAAATCAAGTACAGCTCTAGCTACAGGCCATGACTTTTAAGCTCCCAATCTTGTACAGTACATAGTTTGAATGACTTAATATTTTTTCTAGAGATTATGAAATAACCCATGACACTTTTCCTAAATCTACACCTGCTAACAGTGCAGGAAAGTTGATACCAGGCAGAGCACCCGTCTTACTGTTCTATTGCTGTGACAAAATGCCATAATCAGAACAACTATAAAGGAAAGCACTCAGTTGGGGGTTGGCTTATAGTTTTCTAGGGTTGGTTTATTATCATCATGCTGGGAAACACCCTGGTAGGCAGCTAGGCATGGCACTGGGGCGGTAGCTGAAAGCTGAAAACTTAGCTGAAATAGAGGAGGAGAGAAAATAGGACTGGACCTGGCATGGGCTTTTGAAGCCTTAAAGCCACACCTAGGGACACATGTTTTCTGACAAGAGCACATTTCCAAATGCTTCCCAAACAGTCCACTAACCGGGAACCCAACATTCAAATGTATAAACCTGTGAGAGTCATTTTCATTCAAACCATGATGATATTCATTCTTGAAAGCATGTTTAAATTACCCCCACCCTGTCAAGTCAGTTTCTTCTGTGCTGTTCAGAGATTTCTCTGTCACCATTCTGGATCAAATATGACAAAATCTATACCCTGGGTCCCACTCTCTCTGTCCTCCTACCAGCTCACCTACAGACTACCGGGTTTCTCTTAAAATACAGATTGGACTTTCAATCTGACTTTTACCTTTTCTTTGCTCAAACACTTCAGTCATCTATTACAGGAGACCCATTTTATTCATCTCTTTCCACAGTCTCTGAGTTACTCTTCTCCAAATAATACTAAATGGAAATGTCCAGAAACAAGAAATTCCGTTTTACATTAGGTGCCATTCACAGTACAGTGATAGAATATTGGATCATCCTGCTTGTTACCATTCAGGACATAACCATTCCCTGGCCTAAAGTATCCATGCTGAGTATATTACCTGCACATTAGAAATGATGACATCTTGGTTGTCAGATGAACTGCCCGGGTAGCTCAGTGCTTGTGTTATTCAAGTAGCCTATACACAGCCTTACATACCCTGATGCCACATCACAGTGCTAACATCAGTCACATCACTGTATGTCACCCCACAGGCCTTGTCTCACCTCTCATAAGGCAATGGCTGCAGGGTAGTGTCTTTACAAGAGAGACTGTAGTCACTAGCCTCAGTTACAGTATGTCTTTATAATTGCTCTATTTTGATATTGGTCATTGCTATTAATCTTCTCTTCCTAATTTATCACTTAAACCTTATCACTCACATACATATGTACATGACAACGCTAAGGTCTTTACAGCTATGATTTAAGGCACCCATTAGGAATTTTGGAACACCAGAAGGAGTGTCTTTTCTAATACATGAATGATAATAATGATATAGTAATAATATATTAGTATAATAATACTGAAAAAAATAAAAGTTTTTGTCAAAAGTTTTACCAGACATATTTTACCATATTCTTTCCCAGATCCTCCCTGCCTGCCTCACCCCTCTCAGACATTCCACCACCAAATAAAGCAAATCTCAGTAAGAGAAAAAGTACCAAAACAAAACTTTTAAGAAGAGTACTCCAAAATTCTTTTTGTGTTAGCCAACTACTGCTGGGCATTGTTGATACAGTGGTGGCATTCCTTTTGAGAAAAATGGTTTTCCCTTTTGTATCAGGTATCAATTGCAAGTAGCTTCTTGGTTGGGGGTGGGTCTTTGTGTCCACTTTTCCTTCTTGATGTTGGGATTTTGTCTGGATAGAGCCTAACACTTACGGTCTGGTGATTGTGCTGTAGCTCTTTGTGCCAGGGACTCACTCCTGGTTGATACATTAGCCTTGGTTCTTGCTCTGATGTCCCCTCCACTTCCTTCTTCCTCCACAGAGGACCTGTTCTAACTGCAAGGGCTGAATGACTGCTTACATTTTATTGCCGACATAGATAAGAGGGCATCATTTTTATGTATTTATCTTTATTATTGTTTTTATTAGTAGTATCATTATTATTGGTATTTATTATTTTGTAATGCTGAGGAGAAAATCCAGTGCCTTCCACATAGGATGCAAGTGCTCTACCACTGAACTATACACTGCCAGCTTTATTTGTGTTTTTTTAATGGAATAATTATATCGTTAGTTCATCATTCATAATTCATGAATTATATTATCAGCTTCTTATCCTGTATTTCATTCTCTTTAATACAGGAAATGAAGATGCATTGCTTTATGATATAACTGCTAGAGACCAATACGAATAACTGTAAAATCATGTTATATGGTGGGAATTAGCACCTGGTAGTTATAAATATGGCCATTTCTCTTCCCTATTAGACACTGAACCCCTGCAAGTGGCCAGTCTAAACTTAGTGTGTCTCAAATCTTGCAATCATAGACCCTCTCAAAGATGTGCCGAATTAAACTGAAACACTCCATGCATTAGGCTCCTGCAATTAATTACTGAACCAGCATTTTTAAATGTTTACCTCCTGTAGGGTGATAGAGGGCTATAGAATCTTCAAACTGTTCTAGGAATATCAGAAGTCTACAGATGGTATGGATGAAAACTCCATCTCTTTAACATCCTATTCTCAGAAATTAATTAGGGTAAGGGGAACATTATCATGATAACTATTATTAATATGGGTGTCGATAATAATCCCATTTACATGGATTCTAGTGGTATACAAAGTTCTGCATGATAGTCACAGTGCCGAAGGCCATGTGGCAGACAGTGCTATACCTTTACCTTTGAAAGGCACTGTGGGACTTAGCATCTGGAGGATCTCTGAAGCAGTTCCTCAGTATTTCCCTTCTCTTAGCCTTCATTTTACAATCTTTATTATGGGAAATGATTTTTGCAGGAATTCTCGGGGATACATGGGAAATAATACCAAAATATACATGAAAAAATAAAACAAAAGCCTAAACCCTGAAGGGTAGAATCTGGAGAAAACTTGAGAAAAGGGGGAGAGAATTGCCTGTGTTTGTTCTTAACGTCTCTGATATTTCATATCATACTTGTTTTTTTTTTTTTCTTCATGGGCATTTATCTCATAAAGAGAAAACCATAGACTGACGGCTACACATGTCTTTGTGTCCTTATAGATCATCAACGATGATCCTTATTTATAATTCACCGAATCTAAACTAAAAATTTTTATTTTACAAAGTGAAACAGCCAATCGGTCAAGATGACACAGAACCACCCAGTGGCTTCAGGTCTGTAAAATTAGAGGGACCATTTGTGGATGAATTTGAAAGTTATTTGCAAATACATACTTCTCTAGAAAAGAAGATGCTAATTCGGTCCTTTATGACAGCTTCTTGCCCTCTCAGGGAGTCTCTGGAAAATGGCAGGAAGTCTTTTGCCTAGTGCTATGAATGATAGCTCTATGCTTTGTCAGCCAGGATGGCTGCAGCCCTCTCAACAATACCCTAGTGCCCTTTCGGGGTTAATGAGCTTCCCAAGGCACTGGCTTGCCATGAGGGAGTAGGTCAGCATGTGGGAAGATTAGATTCTTCTTTATCATAGCAGTACTTTTTTATTTGTTAACCCAATGCCCTTGACATTTCCCACAATTATATTTCTTTCCTACTTTTTATGCCTGACGTCGTGAAATGAGTAGTGTGCATGCTGGCCTCCTCCTTTCACCTCACCTCCCATTGCTTAATCAGCTTTTGGCTGGTTTCCATAGCAAGATTCTGTGTTTGGGGCCATTTCTTCTAGATGAAGTCAAAGGCCTTTCTTAACTGTCTCCTTGATTTCTTTGGTTTATGAGAGGTTAGTTGTTGCCCTATTTGAAACCCTTTCATCATTTGCTTGACAGTTTAGAACAACAGAGACCAAGGCTGGGAAAGTCGCTGATCTCACCTCACCCCCACCCTGTTCCTGCAGGTGCCATGACCTTGCTAACTTGTCTCTCTCGGTAAATACATTTCTAGTGATTGCTTCCATGATTAGGTTGCTTTTTAAGGAGTCCCTAAGTCCTGCTCTTTTGTGAACATCCAAGTATGATTTCAACTCTCTTCATCACTTTGTTTAAACTTACACATAAAGCTGGGCTGCAGGATGGCCCAGTCAGTCAAGTACTTGACATGCAATTCAAGGACCTGAATTTGGATACTGAACCCTGTATAAAAAGCTAGGCATATGCAATTCAATAGTTATAGTCTGAGAAAGTAAACACAAGAGGATCCCAGGAGCTCACTTGGCAGCTACTCTACCATTAGTTGAGATCTTAAGGTTCAATGTGAAGCCCTGTCTCAAAAATTAACATGGATCAAGCTGGAGAGACATCTCAGAAGTTAAAAGTGCAGATTGCTATTGTCGACACCCCACATTCAGCTCCCAGAATCCATATCAGGCAGCTCACAAGCACTTGTAATTCCAGCTCCAGGGGATCTGATACCATCTTCTGACCTCTATATGTACTTCCACTCATTATGCATTCCCACACATAGATACATGTACTAATGATTAAAAATAAAATAATAAAATAATTTTTAAAGGTAGAGGGTAATTGAGGAAGTTAATGATTGTATGCCCATACCTATGCACCCCAACTCACAATTAAAAACATGTACACCTATACAACAGACACACATACACATGCACACACGTAGATACACTCCACCTCACATTAAGTTGTTCTTCCCAATCAACCATTAAAAATTCAACAAATTTCTATTTTTCATGCTTTAAATAGACAGCAAACATTATTTATGGTTAAGGATATATTTGGAGAACTATGGCATTGCATTTATTATTAAGGAAGCTCTTTATAATAGTTTTATTATTTCCTCATTTCCTGTTGCCCCCTGCCCTTTTCTCCTCCTCCCTGCTCTGAACACAGCCTTACACACCGGAAGCAGGGGCCTCCCTCTGAGTTGTATCCTTTGCCACAAAACCTCGCTTGCTGTGCTTGCTGTCCTCACTTTAGTTTACCCATGAGTTCACCCAGCTCACCTTGCATGCTTAATCTTCCGGGGAAGTCTTCAGTTTGTGACTTGTCTGTAGAGAAATGCCTCTGTGCCCATTTTTACCCGGTAACTATATGAAATGTGGCATTGTAAATTCCTGAGCACACTAAGCATTGTCATGTGATTAAGCTGCCTCTCTTCACGGCTTTTACTTGACTTCACCCTAATAAATTAAGCAGGATGCACCAAAGGCTGGGTTCTATTACAGTAGGGTGGAAGGGTTGACAATGAGATCAGTAAATTTTCAATCCCATAGTCCATTTCCTTTGTTCATTTCTATTTAGGCTGAGAACAAATCTAGGAGGAAAAAAAAAGATGGAGAAAACCAGCCTGCCACAAGAAGTATATTCAACAATGTTCTTATGCTGTCAGCCTTGCTGCTGAGAGCAATTCAGAATCTCTTGTTGTCATTATCCAACTTTTCCTAAAGCCTCCTGGGATATGGAAGATGGCTTCCCCGTCTAGAGGCTTTGCCCAGTCTTAGTTCATCCTTCAATCCCTGGATTTCCTAGCTGTGCCTTCTTCAAGACCCAGGCTGGGGCAATGGAATCGAGAACAGAGATCTGTGTTGTAAGCCTGGATAAATGTTTTCAGACTGTTCTTCTCTAACACTTTTAAGTCTTGTTATTTCTTAAGTGTATCCTGTCTTTAACTTACAGATTAATGTACTTAGCATAGATCGATGAGCTACTGTGACTGTTGGCTTTTGAGTTGTTAAATTGCCTCTGAGAATTCAGTACTATCTATGACAGGCACAGATGGTGCTCTGTGTTGTGGGAAACAGCAATTACTGAGAAGCTGGGGGAGCCTGGAGATAAGGGAAGTGCCCAGTTCCCTGGAAGAATGTGCTGTTCACAGCAGCTTTTCCCTACCTGCTGCCTGGTGGATCACAGGCCAGTCACTTAGTACAACTGAGGCAGCAAAACAGCCACTTCAAGGATTTGTTAGGACAGTTAAATTTCTATAGAACATTTCCTGTTTGGCAGACAGTAAATACCCAACAAGTGCCACTTTCAATAAAAGCATGAGTGATTTTATGGTATGAATAGCTTTGTTGTTTTGAGTTTCACTTCTTAAAATTCGCTTTGCTTTAACTCTCAGCGATTATGTGTTTCACTTCTGACTCAAAAGTTCTGACTCAGCCGAGTCACACAGATAACACAATAAGCAGAGGGTCAGCAGCACCTCACAGACTATCTCAGCATGAGTATAAATACATTTAAAGAGAGAGAGCTAATGATCTTTTATCATAACAAAAGTCAGGCTATGAAGCTAGGACCAATGAGACCCAGTATCATAAAAATGTCATGCTTCCCTCTAGAGCCCCAGATCCTAAAATAAGCAGAGAATAAAAGTTAAGCTCAAAATTTAGAATAGATGCTTCTAGTAAAATTTCTTTTCATTTTTTATTAAAGTAGCTGCAGAACACTACTTAAAATTTTACAGTGGGCCACATTGTACATGTAATAGTTTAAATGAGATCATACTCCTTAGAATGCATGTTATGCTAAATACTTTATTGTTTCAGCCCAACAGTACAGAACTATATGGCAGGGTTTCTCTCTTCTGTCAATGAAGGAAAGTAGGTACACAGATAAACATCCCTAAATTATTTGATTCATTCTAGACATTGCTGCAATGTACTCTACACTCTGTGTTAGTGTGAGATCTGGGGCCAAGTACTAATAGTCCCCATTTCAGTGCGACTGAAGTGGGGCTAGAAAAGTCATACTGAGTGATAAGAGTAAATGTAACCCATGATGAGAATATGATGATATCAGGGATGAGATACTAGCAAGGACTATGGTATTTTGGTGTATGGTATTTGTCTTTATCAAAATGGTAGGTTCTGGGACCTCCAGTACAGCCCTTAAGGCTGTGGAAAAAAACTCTAAAAACATGAATTCAAAGATATATAATATGTCAACTGTTTAAAATATAAGGATGCAATATGAATTGTAGAGAGGTGGCTCAGTGGTTAAGAGCACTGACTGCTCTTCCAGAGGTCCTGAGTTCAAATCTCAGTAACCACATGGTGGCTCACAACCATCTGTAATTGGATCTGATGCCCTCTTCTGGTATGTCTGAAGACAGGTACCTTATACTTGTAATAGATAGATAGATAGATAGATAGATAGATAGATAGATAGATAGATAGACAGATAAATAAGACTTTAACAAAAAACTTATATATGAAAAAAGGCACAGATGTAAAGGAACAAAGGCAGCTGCATTTTGGGCTAACACATCACAAAGATGCTAAGGAAGGAGATAAGGATATTTGGGGAGTAAGAATCAAAGGCAATCCTATCAAACTATGCTTTTTGTTCATCCTTACAAAGGCAGACAGAGTTTTGAATTTAGGGTTGGCCTGGGACCAAACAAGGTTAGGCGTGGCCTGGTAGAAATGTTTCAGGGCAGGTTCCCACCCAGCTAGCTTATTGGCTGTGCTTAAGAAGCAGGAAGATCGTTTCCGAACACAGAGCGGAGCCTGGCCTACTTGCCAGGCAGAAAGGCGGCTCATAGAGGCTGAGCAACTGCGATTGGGAACAGAAAATTAGAACTTCTGTTTCTGCCCGGAGGCGACTTCAGGACACAGAGCAGAGCATGGCCCATCTGCCACCCAGAACGGAGGCTCATAGAGGCTGAGCAACTGGTGGGTGGGAGACCTGGGCTGCAGGGGAACAGAGAGATTTCTGTGGAGTACACCAGAAAAGTGCACCCCCTGCCTTGCCCTGCCCTGCCGGGCCTGATCCAGCAAAGAGAAACAGAACGTTGGAACTTCTGCTCACACCCGACGACTTTGAGGCATAAAACAGGGCTTGACACATCTGACACCTCAACCAGTGGAGAACCAAGGACACAGACCAGATACAAGGGAAAGGTAAGAACATATCACTGACAACAAAATAGCAAGAGGAAAGAGAAAGAGTATATCCCAAGGAAATCAAGACAATCTAGCAACACCAGAGCCCAGCTCTCCCATAACAGCAAACATCGGAAATCCAAACACTCCAGAAAAAGAAGACACAGACCTGAAATCATGCCTCAAGACGCTGATAGAGTTACTTAAACAAGAAAGGGAGGAAAAGCAAAAAGATTCAGAAGCTTTTAAAGAAAAAACAAGAAAAACACTCAAAGAACTCAAAGAACTAGAGAAAAACAGAACCAAAGAAATAAAGGAATGGAAGAGGGAAATTAAAACAGAGATTGACACAATAACGAAAACACTAAAAGAGATAACCCTAGAATCAGAACACCAGAAAAAGAAATCAGGAGTCACAGAAGCAAGCATTTCAAATAGATTACAAGAGATCGAAGAGAGAATCTCGGGGGCAGTTGACAACATTGCAAACATAGACAAAACAGCCAGAGAAGATGCAAAAAACAAAAAGCTCCTAACCCAAAATGTCCAGGAAATCCAAGACACAATGAGAAGACCGAATCTAAGGATAATAGGAATAGAAGAGGGAGAAGAGTATCAACTAAGGGGCACAGTAAATATCTTCAACAAAATCATTGAAGAAAACTTCCCTACCCTCAAGAATGAGATGACCACGAGCATAAAAGAAGACTTCAGAACTCCAAATAGGTTGGACCAGAAAAGAAATACCTCCTGACACATAATAGTAAAAACATCAAGCGCCCAAAGTAAAGAAAGAATACTAAAAGCAGTAAGGGAAAAAGGTCAGGTAACATATAAAGGCAGACCAATCAGACTCACACCAGATTTCTCAACAGAGACTATGAAAGCTAGAAGAGTCTGGACAGACATCATGCACTCCTTAACAAAGCACAAGTGCCAGCCCAAGCTGCTATACCCAGCAAAACTATCAATCACCATCGATGGAGAGACGAAGATATTTCAAGACAAATCAAAATTCACACAATATCTGACCACAAACCCAGCACTACAACGAATTATAGGTGGAAAACCCAATATGATGAGGGAAAATACAGCCTAGTAAGAACAAGAAAACTCCTAAACAAGAAAGCTAAAAGAAGAAAAAAACACAGACACAACTCAACACAAAAAAGCAATAATGGCAGGAAACAGAAACAACTATTCCTTGCTATCTATTAACATAAATGGTCTCAACTCCCCAATAAAGAGACATAGACTATCAGACTGGATACATAAACAAAATCCAGCCTTTTGCTGCATACAGGAAATTCATATCAGAGACAAAGACAGACACTATCTCAGAGTAAAAGGGTGGGAAAAAAACTTCCAAGCAAACAGCTCCAAGAAGCAAGCTGGAGTGGCTAGTCTAATATCGAATAAAGTAAATTTCCAACCAAAAGTTGTCAAAAAAAATAAGGAAGGACACTTTTTACTCATTACCTGGGAAATCTGTCAGGAGGAACTCTCAATCCTTAACATATATGCTCCAAATAAAAAATCACCCACATTCATAATAGAAACCCTACTAAAGCTCAAAAAATACATTTCACCCCACACAATAATAGTGGGAGACTTTAATACCCCACTCTCACCAATGGACAGATCAGGGAAACAGAAACTGAAAAAGGACACTGCAAAACTAGCAGAGACTTTGAACCAACTAGAATTAATAGATATATACAAAACATACTATCCAAAAGTAAAAGAATATACCTTCTTCTCACCAGCCCATGGCACCTTCTCGAAAATTGACCACATAATTGAACACAGAACGAGCCTCCATCGATATAAGAAGATTGAAATACTCCCATGCATCCTCTCAGATCACCATGGTCTATGGCTAGTCTTTAACAACAACAAAGACAACAAAAAGCCCACATACACATGGAAACTAAACAACTCTCTGTTAAACGATAGCAGAGTCAAAGAAGAAATAAAGACAGAAATTAAGGATTTTCTAGAATTCAATGAAAATTAAAACACAACATACCCAAACCTATGGGATGCAAAGAAAGCAGTATTGAGAGGAAAACTCATAGCCCTAAATGCTTCCAAAAAGAAACTGGAGAGAGCTCACATCAGCAACCTGACAGCACAGCTAAAAGCCCTAGAACAAAAGGAAGCAGATATACCCAAGAAGAGTAGACGGCAAGAAATAATCAAAATTAGGGCAGAAATAGACCAAATAGAAACAAAAGAACCATTGAAAAAATCAACAAAACAAAGAATTGGTTCTTTGAGAAAATCAACAAGATTGATAAACCCCTAGCCAGACTAACTAGAGGGCAAAGAGAGAGTATCCAAATCAACAAAATCAGAAAGCAAAGTAGAGACATAACAACTGAAACTGAGGAAATTCAAGAAATCATCAGATCCTACTACAAAAACTTATACTCCACAAAATTGGAAAATCTGGAGGAAATGGATGAATTCCTAGACAAATACAAGGTCCCAAAGTTAAACCAGGACCAAGTAAACCATCTAAATAACCCTATAACACCTAAAGAAATTGAAGAAGTCATCAAAAGCTTCCCAACCAAAAAAAGCCCAGGTCCAGACAGGTTCAGTGCAAAATTTTATCAGACTTTTATTGAGGATATAACACCAATACTCGCCAAACTATTACAAAAGATAGAATCAGATGGAATATTACCCAACTCATTTTTTGAGGCTACAATAACCCTCGTACCTAAACCACACAAAGACCCTACAAGGAAAGAGAACTTCAGACCAATCTCACTTATGAACATTGATGCAAAAATACTCAACAAAATCCTTGCAAACCGAATCCAAGAACACATCAAAACGATCATTCATCATGACCAAGTAGGCTTCATCCCTGGGATACAGGGATGGTTTAACATAAGGAAATCCATCAACGTAATCCACCATATAAACAAACTCAAAGACCAAAATCACATGGTCATCTCACTAGACGATGAGAAAGCATTCGACAAAATCCAACACCCCTTCATGTTAAAAGTCCTGGAAAGAACAGGAATCCAAGGCCCATACTTAAACATAATAAAAGCAATATACAGCAAACCAACAGCCAACATCAAGCTTAATGGCGAGAAACTTGAAGCAATCCCACTAAAATCAAGGACTCGACAAGGCTGCCCACTCTCCCCCTACCTATTCAACATAGTACTGGAAGTCCTGGCTGGAGCAATTAGACAGCAAAAGAAGATCAAGGGGATACAAATCGGAAAGGAAGAGATAAAAACATCACTCTTTGCCGATGACATGATAGTGTACTTGAGTGACCCCAAAAGTTCCACCAGAGAACTCCTACAGCTGATAAACAAGTTAAGCAAAGTGGCTGGATACAAAATTAACTCAAACAAATCAGTAGCCTTCCTGTACTCAAAGGACAAACATGTGGAGAAAGAAATTAGGGAAAACGTACGCTTCACAATCGTTACAAAAACTATGAAATACCTTGGTGTGACCCTAACAAAGCAAGTGAAGAACCTGTATGACAAGAACTTCAAACCTCTAAAGAAAAAAATTGAGGAGGATCTCAGAAAATGGAAAGATCTCCCATGCTCATGGATTGGAAAAATCAACATCTTAAAAATGGCCATCTTACCAAAAGCAATCTACAGATTCAATGCAATCCCCATCAAAATTCCAACCCAGTTCTTCATGGAATTGGAAAGATCAATGTGCAATTTCATATGGAATAACAAAAGACCTAGAATAGCGAAATTCATCCTCAACAACAAAAAAACATCTGTGGGAATCACTATCCCTGACCTCAAGCTATATTACAAGGCATTGTGCTGAAAACTGCATGGTACTGGTACAGAAATAGGCATGTGGATCAATGGAATAGAAGATCCAGAAATGAGCCCTCATGTATATGGTCACCAGATTTTTGACAAAGGAGCAGTAAACATTCAATGGAAAAAGGACAGCCTATTCAACACATGGTGCTGGTCCAACTGGCACTCAGCATGCAAAAGAATGAAAATAGACCCGTTCTTATCTCTTTGTACAAAGCTCAAGTGTAAGTGGATCAAAGATCTCCACATTAAACCAGATACACTGAAACTATTAGATGAGAAAGTAGGGAAAACCTTAGAACACATAGGTACAGGAGAAAATTTCCTGAACAAAACACCAATGGCTCAAGCTCTAAGGTCAAAGATTAACAAATGGGACTTAATGAGATTGCAAAGCTTCTGTAAGGCTAAAGACATCGTCAAGAAAACAAAACAGCAACCAACAGAATGGGAAAAGATCTTTACCAACACCACATCAGATAGAGGCCTAATATCCAAGGTGTACAAGGAACTCAAAAAGCTAGACACCAGAGAATCAAATAACCCTATTAAAAAATGGGGTACAGAGCTAAACAAAACGTTTTCAGTTGAGGAAAACCGAATGGCCGAGAAACATCTGAGGAAGTGCTCAACATCCTTAGCCATCAGGGAAATGCAAATCAAAACAACCCTGAGATTCCACCTCACACCAGTCAGATTGGCCAAGATCCAAATCTCAGATGACAGCAGATGCTGGCGAGGCTGCGGAGAAAGATTAACACTTCTCCACTGTTGGTGGGGTTGCAAGCTAATACAACCACTCTGGAAATCTGTCTGGCGATACCTTAGAAAATTGGATATAGTACTACCTGAAGACCCAGCTATTCCACTTCTGGGCATATACCCCAGAGACACTTTAATACACAACAAAGATATATGCACCACAATGTTCATAGCAGCTCTATTTTTAATAGCCAGAAGCTGGAAGGAACCCAGATGTCCTTCAGAAGATGAATGGATACAAAAATTGTGGTACATATACACAATGGAATACTACTCAGCCACCAGAAACAATGACTTAACCAAATTCTTAAGAAAATGGCTGCATCTAGAGAATATCATCCTGAGTGAGATAACCCAGTCACAAAAGAACAGACATAATATGCAGTCACTGATAGTGGGATGCTAACCCCAGAGGCTTGCACTCCCCCAGAAACAAGTCACAGACTGTATGAAGTCCAAGAAATAAAGAAAACAAAAAAATATATACATATATTTACAAAACAAGAAGACTTTGACTATTTCCATGTTGCGTTTTGTTTTGCATGTACTTTACGCTTATTGTAACTATTAGGTTTTCAATGCATACTGTCAAGCCCTTGAAAAAAAATCAAGTACTGACTAAAAAAAATATATTCACATGGTTTTATGTAAAAACTATTTTAATGTCTGATAAAACAGTACTGACAAAAATGTATAATTTTAAGCAAAAAATGTTTAAAATCTGTACATTTATCTTTGTTTTGTAAAATAAAGTCATTTAAAAAAAGAAGCAGGAAGATCTCTGAATTCTTTTGCAATGTTTTTTTTTTTTTTTTTTTTTTTTTTTTTTTTTTTTTTTAAATGTGCTGGTTTTCTCCTAAGAATCAAGGATCTGGAGCATTTGGCGGATGCTGATTCATGGGATACTCTAAAGGGAACCTGGGTTGATGGCTGAATTGATATCTAAAATAAAGAAACCAGTCTTTTGATCTGCAAGAGATGAACTATCCAAAGAATTTTCAGAAAAGCAAGAGAGAGCCACTTGAAAAACTGTCTCAAGCAGAACATAAGCTGTCAGCTTGGACTCTCAGTTTGCCTTTGAGTAGTTTGTTTTACTATTCTCAAACACCCCTTCTCTCAGAACCTCTTTTTAAGCTGAGGCTGGTCCTTGGCACTATCCTGATGCCTTTTCCTATGGAGATTTATACATCATTTGAATGTTTCAATTATCCTATAACACTCAACCTTCAACAGGTTATTTAGGTCCTTAACAAGAAAAAGTGACAAAATTTAATATTCATTAGAACAGAAGTAATTCTTTATGTATTGTATTTTCCCCTCACACACACCTATTACAAATTTAGACTAACTAAACAAAAATTAGAAAGTTACAGTTACTTGTTCCAGGGAGTAATTTTTAGGTTGACATTTATTTATTCCAGAATCTGTATGCAGCTTTCATCCAACTTTGGGAGATGACAGTCACCATTATTGTCAATCATCTACTATGACGATACAGAAAACACAGACACTGCGTTTAGCAGCTGTTCCAGCGAGCATTCACCAGCTGTCTGGGGCACATACTCCACAGTCTTAAACAGATGTGTCCATCAGCAGCTACATTAGTTTCAGGCTGTTTGTGTCACCTGCTGGTTTGAGGTTTGGGAAATGTCTTTCTTAAAATACATCTTTTTTTTTTTTAAAGCATATAACTTCCTATGCTGCCTTAGTTCCACAAATTCAGAATCCACAACTTGTATTTTAAAACTTGCTTTATCGATTACAATTGTATTTTAATTTCACAGCCATCCCAGTAGGTTTTTGATGATAGAAGTCTGCTACGTGTGTCTAGTTGCCTTGGAGTTGGAGTCTAAGAATCTCTAAATCATCAATGACTAGAGAACTGAGCTTATCTTCATCGGAGTGATAGTCAGCTCACAGTTCTGGTACCCTAGAGAGGAATAAAGACAAGTATCCTGAGTGCTTCTCAGCCTGAGTCACCGAGACCCTGCCTTAGCCATTGGTTCTGCATATTGAGATAATGTTCACTCAGACCACAGGCTGACCATAAGCTGTGGCCTTATGTTTTGTCATTACTGCTGTTCTGTGATCCGAAAAATGGTCCTATCTAACTGGAAGACTTAGTACAGCTCAAAAGTGAAGTAGTCTCCCTCACCCCTATTCAGAGCTCTTAGAATGATTTTGAAGCTCTAGAATTAAAAAACAAGAAATTAGTTAGAAAAATGACATTTTCATACATAGTTAAGTATTTCAAAACTATCTCTGTTTAAAGGTCTTTGGTCTAACATTGAAGTGTAACCTTGTAAAGCAGCCAGGTTTCTTCGACATGATCTTGGTTTGCAGTTTTCAGTGTTCAAATGTAGATTAGAGGCTTATAATGTTCTTTGGGATAGTTTTATTTTATATTATTTTCATTAGTTTGAAAGTTTGTTTGTTCAATATATTTTGAAAACTGATGCAGGGACAAACTCTATAAAAGATATGCTAAGAAGTTTTCCTCTCACCCTAGTGTCTTTTTGGTTTCTCTTGGTGCAGACACTTTTACTACATTTTCATCTATCCTCCTGATGGATACATGAGGTCATTTCTATTCAAGAGATACAATAGAGAGAGCACATAGGGATGGAAAGATTGCTCAGTGGTTAGTCATCCTGGCTGCTGTTACAGAGCACCAAGGTTCAGTTCTAGACATCCCCACAGCACCACAACTGTCTGTAAGCCCATTTCCAGGTAATTTAACTCAATTTCTGGCATTCATGAGCACGAGGAACACATATTATACATATCCATACACATAAGCAAAAGAAGCCTTACACATAAAATAAATAAACCTTTTTAAAAAGCTAGACTGAGTGCAATAACTGAGTATTTGATGAATCCCTGGTGAATGGTTTCTATCAGTGCCATATTAGCTTACAACAAAAAGAAGTTTTGCACTATTTCCATAGGAAATGCTTCATTGAGGGGCTGGCATTTGAACTAATTTTTCAGTCTGTGGAAATCAATGGATTTGTAGGGGAGTTAAATTCCTTCTTCCATATGTTCGTAGTGTATAGAAAATTATGGCAGCAGGTGTAGAACAGCTCAATCTATTGGAGATGAACTGTTTGCCTTCATAGGAAAACTGTGGAGACACTGTCCCCGGCTTGTTTGTGGGTTACCCAAAAGAGTCAAAGTTTAGACTTTCAAAGAAGCCTCCTGAAATGAAATCTCTACCATGCCCAGCGCAGAGAAAAGGCTTCCTTTGTCCGTGAAGGCATAAAATGTAGAATGTATGCAGAACCCATATTTTAAAACATTTTCACTCTTTCCTGATAAAAAGATGAGTAAGGCATCATGGTAATCTGCCTAGTAAGAGTATGACCCAAGAGAAATGAATTATACAGACATAATGAAACCAAGGACACAGAGATACAAATCTACAGAGGGAGGGTAGGAGGGGAGGGTCAGGCAAAGGGAAGAGGGAGGGGAGGGTAAAGGTTAACTGGATCTAGAATGGAAGATACACACATTTGAGGATGGACTTTTTACCCCTCTTCCAGGACTCACCTGTTTGTTTGGTATTATTTTTTTCATTTTTTAAATCAGAAGTTCTTAGTATGACTTTATGCTTTCCAAAACCACATAGCATTCCATGGATATCATCCTATATATATGAATTTTCTTTGGGAAATGGTCCAGTTTTTTGTTTGTTTGCTTGTTTTGTTTAGTTTAGTTTTTCCAGACAGGGTTTCTCTGTGTGGCTCTGGCTGTGTTGGCATATAGAACAGGCTAGTCTTGAACTCAGAGATCTGCCTGCCTCTGCCTTCCAAGTACTGAGATTTAAAAACGTGCCACCACCACCGAGCTGGAAATGATGTTGTTTTGGAACACTTTTTTTTTCTTACAAATTTATTTAAAAAAATGATGGAGATACGTGTTCAGATTTTTTAAAGCATTTTAACATAAAAATTAAAACGCATTTAAAAGCATTTATAATAAAACTATATCAATACATTTTTGTCAGTACTTGATTTTTTTTAAGGTTTGATAGTATGCATTGAAATCTTACTAGTCACACTGAGTATAAACTACATGTAAAATAAAATGTAACATGAAAGTAGTCAAAGTTTTCTTGGTGTATAAAGATTAAACATAGTAATTTTTAAATAATAAAAATTGCACAAGGCTACAAGGCTATTTTCTTAGCTCTTGAGTTATTAATGATTTAAGGTCTAGGTGTACCCCACTCTGAAAGGGTGATATACACTTTTGGGTTTTGTTTCTAAGAAGGACTAAGGTTTCCACTTTTTGGCCTTTCTTTTTTTTTTTTCTTTTCTTTTTTCTTTTTTCTTTTCTTCTCTCTTTCTCTCTCTCTCTTTTTTTTTTGTTTTTTTTTTTTTTTTTTTTTTTTTTTTTTTTTTTTTTTTTTTTTGGGCTTCATATGGTCTGTGAGTTGTTTCTTGGATATTCAGAGCTTTCTGGGGCTATTATCCAATTATCAGTGACTGCATATTATGTCTGCTCTTTTGTGACTGGGTTTCCTCACTCAGGATGATATTCTCTAGATACACCCATTTTCCTAGAAATTTCATAAAGTCATTGTTTCTGATAGCCAAGTAGTACTCCATTGTGTAAATATACCACAATTTCTGTATCCATTCATCTACTGAAGGACATCTGGGTTCTTTCCAGCTTCTGGCTATTATAAATAGGGCTGCTATGAACATTGTGGTGCATGTGTCCTTATTGTATGTTGGAGCATCTTTGGGGTATATGCCCAAAAGTGGAATAGCTGGGTATTCAAGTAGGACTATGTCCAATTTTCTGAGGAACCGCCAGACTGATTTCCAGAGTGGTTGTACCGGCTTACAACCCCACCAACATTGGAGGAGTGTTTCTCTTTCTCCACATCCTCGCCAGCATCTGCTGTCATCTGAGTTTTTGATTTTGCCCATTCTGACTGGTGTGAGGTGGAATCTCAAGGTTGTTTTGATTTGCATTTCCCTGATGACTAGGGATGTTGAGCATTTCCTTAGGTGCTTCTCAGCCATTCGATATTCCTCAATTGAGAATTCTTTGTTTAGCTCTGTACCCCATTTTTAATAGGATTGTTTGATTCTCTGGAGTCTAACTTCTTGAGTTTTTTGTATATATTGGATATTAGACCTCTATCAGATGGGGGATTGGTAAGGATCTTTTCCCAGTCTATTGGCTGCCATTTTGTTTTCTTGACAGTGTTTGGGAAACATTTTAAAGGTGGGTATCCCAAAAGAAAAAGAACTCCACTATGTTGTTTCCTTTGTGCCATAGATAGCAGAATATGGGGTGAAGATTCTATTTAGGCACCAGTTCAACCTGTTCATACAACTTGAATGAGTTGTATGGTTGATACCTTCTATAACTGGGCCTTGCTATCAGTTTTTGGAGAGCAACTTATTGCTTTGGCAACAGTCTGATACTTGGACCAACAAGTCATTTGTATGGAACACTTCCAGCACTGGAAGCTTCATTTGGTGACAAGAGGTGGCAAGTAGGAGTTCTATCGCCCTCATTATTTGAATACTTAATTAGGATCCCCTTTGTAGACTAGCAAGTTCCCACTGTACAAGATTTCGATAGCACCCCTCAAATGTTCTTCAACTCCATCTGACTGTCTCCCATTTCCCCCTTAAGCCCATCTCCCTTTCTGCTTCCCACAGGATCCTACTGTTCTCCTCTTCTTCCCCCACCCAGCTCCAGTCTCCTCATAATATCTAGAGAAAAGTAATCACCAACCCAACTACAAAACCTTTCACCTACAATCTGTCCTTTCTGCAAAATAGGCTAGAGCAATGATAGAACACACTTTGTGGGAGTAACCAAATGATGCCTCATTTAACTTAAGATCCACTCCATGAGATAAAACCCATACCTGACACCACTTTGGCGATCAAGAAAGAGTCTAGATAGCCTAGACATCTAGGGTAAAACCAAATACTATTTTCTTTTTAAAAAAGTAACAAAAATTACTCTTAATGATACTCTTCTCTACTCATAGATTGGTACCCTATTCGGCTATTTTCAGAGATGCTTCTTCCTGCAGCAGATTGGACAAATATAGAGACTCACAGCAAATCATTACACAAAGAGACGTTGGAGCATACAGCTCTAAGCAAGATGTCTCCATCAGTTCCTTTACCTTAGAGCTCAGGGAACACCATGCAAAAGGGAGAACAGAAGAAGTGAGGGAGATGGAGAACATGGGGGACAACAGGAGAGCAAGGCACTCTGAAACAGTTGAGCAAAGGTCATATGAACGCACAGAGGCTGAAGTAGTAACCGAGTGCCCAGAGAAGTCTGTGCCAGGGCCTCTGCATATATACTATAGCTCTCAGGGTAGTAATTTTATGAGACTCCTGAATGTGTAAAGTGACTGGCCTTTGATTCTGGTGTCTTCTCTGGGGGTTCTTTGATTTTTCTGTTGGTTTTTCTTTTCCATATTCAACATTTTGTTCTGTTAAACATATTTTTTAAGTTGTCTTCTTAAGAAATGCTAAAGTGAGAAAAATAGTCTTCTCCAGCTAGTTATCAAATATGAAATGATCATTCCTGAAAACATACATATGTAACATTTAAAATGTGTGTGTGTTTGTGTGTGTATGTGTTTATATTTGCATGTAGAAATCATGAAATTGAAAGAGAGGAAGGAGGAATATATGGGCACATTTGGAAGAAAAGGAAAGTAGAAATGATATAATTATAAAGTCAAAAGAGGGGCTGGAGAGATGGCTCAGTGGTTAAAAACACCGACTACTCTTCTGGAAGTCAGTTCAATTCTCAGCAACCACATGGTAGCTTACAGTCATCTGTAATGGGATCTGCCATCCTCATCTAATGTGTCTGAAGACAGCTATAGTATACTCATATACATAAAATAAATAAATACTTCTTCCTGAGGAATAATTACTTTTTATTACTTTGCTCTGCATGTCTACTCTCTACAGCTGTGAGAGCACTATTTCCTTTCCTCTTCTGAATGATAGCATGATTAGAATTAATGATGATCATTTTTGAACTTCATCTTGAACTCTAGATCTGTATTTGTAGGTGTTCCTCAACTGGCCACTCAATCCGTCTATGATCGGACGCCAACATACTGTATTTGACACTGGAAAAAAAGGCAGTCTTTACTTTCAACGATTATTATTTGTAGTTATCATTTACTGAGCATGCACCATAACCTAGGAAGGGTGCAAAGGGCTTTTCTTTATTATTGCATCTTACAACGTACCCTCTAAGTTTAGAGTGGTAGAGCTGATATAACCCACTTAAAGCTACCTAACTACTTATCCAGGAAGGCTGAATATGACTTAATGTCCTAGACTGTCGGATCTGAGTTGGTCATCACTATGATGGACTGCTTATCTCAGGTCAGGTCACAGTTAGCGACAGGTTTTTGCAGCAGCAGCATGTACTGATGGAAAATACAGGACCATGTCCAACTTGAAAACTGTGATTCTCAATGGCCTGCAAGCTCAAGTCCACCTTAACTCTGCTACTATCTGTTTTTTGTTTCCCATTGTGAGCACATGTTATACCTCATTCCAGCATCTAGTCTCACCAAACCACAAGAGTTTTCCCAAGCATATTACACTGCTTTTCATGAGTTATAATTTGAAACAAAACTTCCTTAGACATTCTCATGTTTTTTTTTTAATTTAATTTAATTATTTTAACTTTACATCCCAGTCACTGTCCCCTCCTGCACATCTCCTCCCACAATCATTCCCCCATACCTCTTCCCCTTCTCCTCTGAATGGGTGGGCTCCCTAGTTAGTTCCCAACTCTGGCACTGCAAGGCTAGGCATATCCTCTCCCACTGAGGCCAGACAAGGCAGCCCAGCTAGAAGAAGATATCCCATATACAGGCAACAGACTTTGGGATAGTGCTGTTCCAGTTGTTCAGGACCCATGTGGGAACCAAGCTGCACATCTGTTCATGGAAGCCTAGTTCCAGCCTATGTATGTTCTTTGGTTGATGGTTCAGATTCTGAGAGCCCTAAAAGGGAAGGTTAATTGACTCTGTTAATCTTCCAGTGGAGTTCCTATCTCCTTTGGGGCCTAAAATCCAACTTAGCAATGGGGAAAAGATTTGAGTAAACATTTGTCCAAAGAAAAGACATAAAACTACAAAATACAAAATGATAGATCCTGAAGTCATTAAGAAAATATTAATCAAGACTATAGTAACATATCACTGCATGCCTGTTAAGATGTCTGTAATAAAAATGAGCAACAATGGAGTTTGGGAGTAATACAGAAAAGTTATAATGCCCTCTGATGCTTGTGAGGATATTCTCAGCCACTGAGAAAACAACCTGGCAGTTCCTCCAAAAGTTAGCCATAAGTACCTAAAACCCAACAATTTCACTCATGACCATATATGTAGAGATAATATCGTTTAATGTATAAATGTGGCAACCGTCATTAATAAATTTGATGGTCTATGGCTTAGGCAGGAAATAGGACGTGAGACATCTGGAACAGAGAGGATTCTAAGGTAGAGCCAGGAGCAGGAACATTCACCTGGGAAGGGGTGAGGAGAACGAAGTATGGTACCTAAGCACAGATAACCAGCCACCTGGCAGAATGTGGGTTAGAATAAATGGTATATTTTAAGTCACATCTGTTCAGAAGTGCCTAGTTCTATATATGGCCAAGGTATTTGTAAGTATATTTTGAGTCTGAGTATAACTTCTGGAAGCATGGGCTGGGAGGAAGAACACGACCAAACTTCAACACATATACTTACAAGAAATGAATATATATGTGCATATGGTGCTGCTTGTCTTTCTACGATGTGCAAATACATGACCAGAAGTGACTGAAGAAGAATCTATTTTAGGCCCTGGTAGCTTTGTGTCTGGGCACGCTCTTTGGTGAGGAAGCTTGTACCTGGCCACTTGCAGACAGGAAGCACAGCAACCAGCAAGGCTATACCCCAGAAATCTGGTGACCAACAGATGCCAGGCAGGCCTCATTTCTTAAGGTTCCATAACCTCTCAAGACAGCACCAACCAGACATTTCAACCCAAGAGCCTATGGAGGAACATAACATACCCAAATCCTAAAAAGAAGCTCATACAACATTCTTGTTCATTGATATTATTTGTACTAGCATCCAAGAGAAACTGTCTGTCAACTGTTGAATACTGTACACAAATAATATTATTTGCACATCCCACAATTTGTCTACTTATGTAAATGTATGAAGTACCATTACATGTCATGGTATGGATAAATCTAAAGCATTAAAGTAAGCAAAAATGCCTAAACAGTCAGTCAGTCAGTCAGTCAGTCTACCTGTCTCTCACTGTCTGTCTGTCTCTCACTGTCTGTCTGTCTGTCTCTCTCTCTTGCACACACACACACACACACACACACACACACACACCCTGTAAATGTTGTTAAACATAGTTGTAATAGCCCATGAATATCTCATGTAACCAGATTTTCATATTACCAAGAGTTTTAACTTACAGCAAAACCCCAAAAGCTTTAAACAATGAGAACTAAATCATATCATCCTATAGCATCCTGCAGACATAATATGTACAGGGAGCCTTTAAGTTTTAACAGTATCACGACAGGTTGTAAAGATGCCTTATATATAAGGAGTGTGCCTGACTGTTTATGATCCTGTGTTCCTGAAAATTGCACACACTGCACTAAATGTTTAACTGCTCTTGTCCAAAAGCAAATGCAGTACTAATTTGTTTTGGGACAAGCTGACACCATAATTACACCTATGACTTGGTGAGTCACAGTAGCTTTAGGAAATTCTGCTCTTCAGATTAGAAAATTTCTGAGGAATACATAAGTCCAAGAATATCACGTCAGAGAACATCCATTTCTCTCATCCAAAGAAATCCGCTAACTGTAAAGTGGTTTCCAAAGTTTTAACTGAATAATCCCTTGATATACACAATCTGCTTCTTTTTGTTTTAGTTCAGAGCACTCAGAAAGTGAGGGAGGGAGGGTTGTTGTGAGAGAGCAAAGTCTCTTGGCTCAGTGGGCACAACAACAAATGGGTCAACAAGCTGATGGAAGAGAGTAAGATGGTTTCATTTCTTTAGAAGATGCAGAGGTGAAGAATACAGAACAAACTGTTTCTGCACCTTCTCATTCTCTCTACACATGGAGTAAGGTGTCAGCCTCCCCACCACGTGCAGTTGGCCATCATGCTCCTGACCACCATCAGCATAGAAAAGTAGTACAGACTGTGAAAAAATATAACTCTAAAGTAATCTCTCCATTTCAGCTATAAGAATAAACAGAGGAGCTAATGACTACTCATGGCAACTGAAGCTTTGAATATGTGGATACTTAAATATGCAATAATCTGCTTTGAACTATTTGTCTAAGAGAAACTATATTCCATGAAATGTGTTGATACCTACATTATCTTTTTAAAATTAATGATAAAAGAATATGAGGCATTTCACAGCTGCTGATCGATAGGTGTGACTAGTGTTGCAAGAGTTCATACTTGTTTGGTCTTCTCAAAGACCTTGTATGAGACTAAATTTTTACCTGTCTGTCAATTAGAGTTCAATGGGAAACAGGATAATCTCTGGGTATTTTAAGTAGACAGAGATTATCTATAAGGAATTAAAAGCTTACCAAATAATTGGAAAGGCCAAAGATAGTAACAACTCTAGGCTAGGCATCAAGAAATGTTTTCAGAATATTCTATAATTGGCTAGGAAGGGGACTACTGTTTCTGCCTCATGGGGAAGATGACGAATTCAGAAGTTACTGTAAAATCATAGTAAAATATGCCTCTGCAATTAAAATGAAAGCACCAAGTGCCACCTTTGCTGTAACTCAACAGCTTCTCAGACTAGTTCATGTCTAACCCAGATTCAGGAGCTTCTCACAGAAAAGCATTCTTCTACCAGATCTCTTAGCAGAAAGCGCAGATATCTGCAGGATGATGAGTCCTGACTCTGAATGCCTCCAGCTGAACCCAATCTGCTTCAGCGACATGAAAATCTGGGGAATTCCATTTTCAGCCCTTTGGTCTCTGTGGCGTAGAAATGCACTTTGTGAAGAAGCAAGAATGGTTACCATTGGCCATATCCATCATTGGGAGATGCAGAGATTTGGGGAATTTCTCTTCTCTGGATGCAGAGCTGGCGAATGTTAACAGCCACAAGCTTGAACTCTGCCACTCTGGCCCTTTGCCGAGCACTTTCCACTCCATCAGTCCGCCGCTCTGATTACTCTGGAGACATTTGCCAAAGGAGACATATTTTCAAATCTTGTGCTAATTATATTTTTCACTGAAGCATTAATTCAGGCTTCTCTAAATATTGTTACCTTTTAGTCTTCTGTCAAACCTAGTTCTCCTTCCAAACTTGGACATAATCTCATTCTACAGTACTTACAGTTAAACCAACACTGCCAGGGTTTAATACCTCTGAGCATTTTTCTCAGCAGGCTTGCTGTTTAATCCTTTTAATGTCAGCACTACACAAGCGTCCTTATTAAAAGGGGGAAAGGAGGTAATCACAGGCTTTCTTTCTACCAAATGGCAATCATTTTAGCTTTTTCTTCATTTTAATGTGTGCTGTCTGCTGACCATACATAGAAAAAAAGTGCTGAGATATTAAACTCTCTTGCATTTTAATCAGGAATAATAGGACACTAATATGTAAGTTTTCAAACTATAATTCTCTTACTGTGATGGTTTGAATATGCTTGGCCGAGGGATTGGCATTTTTAGGAGGAGTGGCATTGTTGGAGGAAGTGTGTCACTGTTAGGGTGGGTTTGAGACCCTCATCCTAGTGCCTGAGAAGTCAGTCTTCTCACGTTTGTCTTTAGAACCAGATGTAGAACT